>NC_066509.1:30213158-30462588 GCF_024679095.1 Eriocheir sinensis | reverse complement strand
ACTCGCATTCCATCGGTCATCAGTTCCAGAACCATTATTGGTTAACGCCTGCAGACCAAGAGTTACGGGAGTGATTAAGTACGTCGGTGTAACACAAATGTTCTAATTGGGACGTAAGCTTTGAAAATTCAACCCAAATAAAAATGAATTCCACGGTGCCTCTTTTCCCTTCTTACCGTACAAATGAGTGTGGACTGTGTTAGAGAAAGTAGTTAAGTAAATGGAGAGAACATAAATACAGTAATAAGTAAATACATAAATAAACATATAGCTGAACATGTCCATTAAGAAATTCATACGTAGCGAACGAAAGAAAACATCTGAATGAATAAATACGAGTATAGTAAATAATAAACGCAGACAAGTAGATATGTAAATAAAGTAAATGGTAAAGAAAGTAGATACTAAAAACAAATAAACAAGCAGTTATAGTAAACCTGTAAGAAACACAAGTATAGCGGGGAGTAGACAGTGCTCTGGAGACAGCAAACAAACCATATCTCCTCACACCCGCCTTCCCGGCACAGAACCAAGCCACCGCCAGGGCCGCTCATCCCTGCCGTACAGTGAGCGTCGCGAGTCAAGGAGGAAGAGAATCGGCGCTAAGAAGTTTACTGTGGAGGTTTTCCGAGAACGCTTCTTATAACCTAGATCCTCTCTCTTGTAAATATTAAATGTAGGTTTGTAGTGTACGTACGTAAATGCATATATTAAAAAAAAAAACAACGATGTGGGAAAAGAACATCCGATTGTGTTTTTAGTTAGTTTTTTTATTTATTTTATATTTATATGAAGAGGTACGGGTCAAAATACAATGTTTCTTCGAAGGTTGTGAGTGAAAGAAGAAAAGGGTTTTGCAGCAATGGTCGAAAGAAGTCTGCAAAAGTAATACGAAAAAAGTCGTTCTTTAAATATAAACAATAACCTCTTTTTTAGGCGCCAGTATTTCGGATGATATAAGAGGAAGACAACAGTATTGTGTCTTTGCTCTAAAAGCAAACCTGTCGCCCAGTGATAATGATGAGGAAAAGGTGACCCGTTTCTGGAGACGCAAGAATAACTTCTGTGCAACAAATGCATTTTGGTGCAGTTAACATATCAATTTCTTTTGACCTCATGTGTCACCACCTTATCTTTTATCTCTTTAACCTCATTTATTCTTCGTTACTAACATTTGTATCTATCGTCACATTCGAAATCAAAAATATAAATGTTAATGAAAACGTCATAAGCATATTCAACTTTTAACTCCTAGAAAAAGATGAAGTATATTATGTCAAATTTTCACATTAACTACAATCATTCCTATTTCCTAATCTGACTAATCTCTTCACAGTAAATTCCGTGAATTACCGTACTTTCAAATGTTAATTAAAACGTGATATGCATGGTCGCCATTTATCTGCTAGGAAAAAAAAAGCACATATATTAGTTAGAACCCGAAATCGTTATAGAATAAACACCTTGTGTGGATTTACTATTAACTTAATCAACCGTTTTAGTAAAGAATCTCGTGTGCATTAACTATTCTTAACGTACAAGATCGTTTTGATAAAAAATCCCTCGTGTACGTTTACTATTTATGTTTAATACGGTCGTTATAAAAAAGGCCTCCTCGTGTACATTAACCATTCATAACTTATCCTACACATGAAGAAAAACTATCCCGTGTGTGTAACTTTTTCTTTCTTCCTTTTCACTATTTCCTCCCTTCCTCAACTTTCCTCGTCCATTTTTTTTCATTCATTCATTAGTTCCCTCCCTCTCCCCTCCCTTCCTGATATCCCCCTCTCCACTCCCCTCACCCCGCTCCCCTACCTCTCCTTCCCCTCACCCCTACTCCTCCCACTCTCATCTCCCTGCTTGCCATTGTCTCCTCACCTCCCCCTATTCCTCTTACCTCCCATTCACCGTTCTCATCATTAGTTCCTCCTCCCACCCCTCACAATTCCCCCTCATCTCCCCTCTCCTCCCTCTTCTCCCTTCACCCCCCATCATCCACCTCACCTGGTCGGACCTAATTCACTCTCCGGCAGGTAATCATGACCAGGTGTGCTGAGAATACACGACTTTTAGCGCGTCCAGCAATTAATACGCGCTGATATCCCGTACTGATGATCAAAAGGAGGAGGAGGAGGAGGAGGAATACATAGGAATACATAGGAAGAACAGACACCAGAAGACCTATCGGTCTATGGCGAGGGTGTCTGTTTACCACCGCTACTATTAGTAATCTACGTGTGGTAGGACAGGACAGAAAAGATGAAGGCTCCTCCCCACCCACCTTTCCCTCCGGCAACGTGCCGGCAGGAAATAGTTAGAAGAGAACACCATGTACCTTTAAGGAAGAAAGGGACATGGAAATTTTATAGTAAAGAGAGAAATAAGAGGAAATTACTACCCTTAACTTACACTACTGGTAACCTAAGCTGTGGGGGAAAATGACTTCATTACATAAGAACAAAAACACAGAAACACAAGGAGAATGGAAGAGGACGAGTGGCCTGCACAGGGCAGCCTCAGGATCCCCCCCAATACTCAAGATAGGTGAGGTGTAGCTTCAGGGGCACAGGGGAGGCTTGATCCTCGTTTTACCGGCGGTACTAGGCACGGCACCAGTAACCTGTCACCTTGCTGCACCCACACCTCACTCCACCTGTCATGCGGACACTAACTGTTGCTTTACTCTATTGTTAACTTACGCTACTTGCAATCTAAGTTGTGGGGGAGAATAATATGAATTTAGATTGACGTCTTGCTGCAATCTGTCTGAAAACATGCGAAGAAGGGTCAGTATAATCTTATATCCCTGAAGTACTTATCCAATGAAGACTTGAAGCTATTGATACTCTGTGCGCTAACTACTGACGGTGAGAGTCTATTCCAGTGATCGACGACTCTATTATTGAAAAAACTTTTGCGCACCAATGTGTTACATCGGTTTCCCTTTAATTTCATACCGTTGCTGCGTGTTATTGTGTTGGTGTCTCTCTGAAATAGACTATCTGGGTTAATGTTGTCGAATCCATTAAGGATTTTGAACACCTCAATTAAGTCCCCTCTTATCCTTCGCTTTTTTAGGGAAAACATATCTAGACGCTTTAAACGCTCGTCATATGGCAAGTTTCGGAGCGCTGGAATTTGTTTGGTTGCTCGTCGCTGTATCTTTTCTAGCAAAACTTGATCTTTGATATAGTTCGGTGACCAGAACTGAACGGCGTATTCTAGGTGTGGTCTTACAAATGCTAAATATAATCTCTTCATAAGTTCGGGTGATTTATAATCAAAGTTTCTTGAGATTAACCCAAACATCATATTGGCTTTTTTACTCGCTGCAGAACATTGATCACTCATTTTAAGAGTGTTACTGGTAATGACACCAAGATCTTTTTCTTGTTTTACTTCGCTGAGCTCATGTCCTTGAATCTGATATTTAAAGTTAGGATTTTTTTCACCTATGTGCATTACTTTACATTTATCTACGTAAAAACTCATTTGCCATTTTTCGCTCCAGTCGGCAAGTCTTATTAAGTCTGATTGAATCTTTTCGCAACTTTGACTGTTTATTTCTGTACCTCCTAATTTGGTGTCGTCGGCGAATTTGGCTACTTTTGATAGAATATCAGTTTATAAGTCGTTCACGTAAATTATGAATAGTGTTGGCCCCAGGACCGAACCTTGGGGCACACCAGTCGTGACGGGTTGCCAATCCGATGCTTCACCATTAAGAACTATACGTTGTTCTCTGTTGGTGAGCCAGTCATGAATCCACGCACATAGATGGTCGTTAATACCGTGGGAACGCAGTTTAGAAATAAGTCTAACGTGAGGAACTTTATCAAACGCCTTATGAAAATCTAGGTAAATTACGTCATATGGGCTTCGGGCGTCCCAACATGTATAAACATCGTTGAAAAAAGTTAATAGGTTGGTAAGGCAAGACCGATTACTACGAAATCCGTGCTGACTATCAGTTATCAAATCATTTGTTTCAAGGAAAGTTATCATTTTATCCCTGATCATTTTTTTGAATAGTTTAATTAGGACAGACGTAAGGCTGATAGGACGATAATTACTGGCTTGTTTTTTATCTCCTTTTTTAAAATTCGGAGTAATATTAGCTTTTTTCCACTCGAGAGGCACACTAGCCTGTGCTAATGACTTGTTGAATATTAATGCTATGGGTAATTCTAGCTGTTGACTACATTCTCTCAACACGCGAGAAGATAAATTGTCGGGGCCCGGAGATTTATTTGGATCTATTTTCTGCAGGTACGCACGCACTTCGCTGATATCAATGTCGGTCAATGCAAGCTTATGTTCTTCAGGACCTTGAAAAATTTTCTTTGGGGCTGGAATCGATGTCATATTCTCTTTTGTAAATACGCTACTAAAGGTTGAATTAAAGACCGACGCCATGCCTTTATCATCACTAATCGTATTGTCACTTAATAGTAGTGGGCCGATATTATTTTTAACATTTTTTTTTTGTTTCTTATGTAACTGAAAAATAACCTGGGATTTTTCTTAGCATCGAGTGATATTTTCATCTCATATTCGCGTTTCAGTTTTCTGATTTTCCTTTCGCACTCTCTCTTGACATTGATGTAATTAGTATGATCCTGTGAATTATGTGACAGCTTATATTTCTTATACAGTTTTCTTTTTTCGACGATTATTTTTTGTAGGTAATTATTCATCCACAACGGTTTTTGATTATCAGTCCTTCGTGGCTTGAGTGGAATGAATTTATTTACGCTCGCTGTGACTTGTGCAGTAAAACGATTATACATTTCTTGAACGCTGACGTTGTTGAGCAAATGATTCCAATTTACTAAAGCCAGTTCTCTTTTTAGGTCCGTAAAATATGCTTTACTATAATTAGGTATTAAGAGTGAGTTTGCTCGTGCTTTTGTTTCAATATTCAAAGCACATCTTATTATGTTGTGGTCACTGCTTGCAAATGGCTCGCCTACCTCACACGCGGTTATGAGGTGGCTGTCGGTCGTGAAGACTAAATCCAGAATGTTATTTCCTCGCGTCGGCGCGGTAACTGTTTGATAAAGAAATGTATCTTGCGCAAACTTTAATAATCTAGTTCCTTCCCTGTCGGCAGATAGTGCAGACCAGTTAACAGAGGAGTTATTGAAGTCGCCGCATATTATTGCATTTCTGTTTCTGATAATTTTATTTATCTCTGCGTAGAGATTTCCATCAATGTCTTCATTTGATTTAGGAGGTCGGTAAATTACGCCCAGAACATACTTTTCATTATGGATCGTCGCTTGTACATACAATGAATCATAAGCCTCTGTTTCGGTTGTGTTAAGCTGAATGACTTCTGAATTACTTTTAGCATATATTATAACACGTCCACCTTTTTCGTGTAGACGACACTTAGCAAAAGCGTTGTAACCATTGATAGCTACTTCACTTAACTGATGCTTGTCACGCGTATTTAGCCATGTTTCTGTGATCAAAATGAAGTCGGGTTTTTCAGTAATTGCATGAGTTATCAAGTGGCTACGCTTCTGAATAATGCTACGGGCATTTACATAGAAGATGTTTAATTTATTCGCCGAGGAGGAGGAGGAGGAGGAGGAGGAGGAGGAGGAGTGGAGCGGAATAGAATCAAGGGGAGACTGAGAAAAAGGAGGAGGGGAAGCGAAGGAAGAGGAACATGTGTAAAGAAAGGAGGAGGAACATAACGTGGAGAAAGAGGAGGAGGAAATAAAGGGTGAAGAAAATGAAACGGAGGAGGAGGACGAAAGAAGGTGAGTAGAAATAGAAGAAAGGAAACGGGGAGAAGAAACAGAAGAGATAGGAGGAAGAGGAGGGAGAGGAAAATAAAGCCAGAGACAGAGCTAGAGAGAGACACAGAGAGAAACCGACGTAACAGGACATACAAATCCCTATCACGTCGTCATCATCATTAGATCTTTCAACACCTGCCCACTCGTGACTCCTAATGACCAGGTGTGACGTGACGGGCAGGCGCTTGGACAGGTGAAGGGCCGGCTCACCTTTTTAATAACCTAACATCACCTGGACCTAGTGGATACGGATAGGAGGGGGAGGGGGGCAGCGTAAAGGTAAATATGTAAAGGATGAGTTAATTTAGCGTTAATGAGAGTTGATCTGCAGGTTATTAGTGCAGGTGGAACAGCTAGTGCACCTTTCTTTAATTAATAGTCGAATGTCACCCGGACTTACTGGGTGCCAATGGCAGGAGGGAGAGAAAGGAGGCATGGACGAATATCTAGGTAAAGTGGCAAGAGGAAGGAGGGAGCAGGAAGGTAAAGGAAGAGGAAGAGGAAGAGAGAGAGGAAAAGGGATGTGAGAAAGAGAAAATGAAGTAGGAAAAGGATGGGTAGAAAGCAATAGAGAGAAATGAAGGAGACGAGCGGGAGGAATCGGAAGACAGTAAGGTACAGGAACAGGGGAGGGAATGGAAGGAAAACGACGACAGAAAAGAAAAGAAATGGGGGAATAGAAAGGGGCCATTGAGGTATAGGAAGAGGAGACGGAATAGGAGGAAGAGGAAAAATAAGGAAAGGAAAAGGAAGAAGGGTAAGGAGAGGAAAAGGAGGAGGAATCAGTGAGTGCGCATGATGGGACACATATGAAAAGATTAGAGAGGAAAGGAGTGGGTGGAAAGGTGTAATGGATTAATCAATGGCGTGTATGCTGCAGGCATTTTCAGTAATGTCCAGAAAAACTGAAACATGAAATATAGATCGACATTTACCGGATTATTGCACGCAAGATAAAAAATAATTGCAGTTAAAACACATGAATTGCATTTGCCTGGAAGATGAATTGGTTAAGCAGCGCGGGGCGTGTCGATCATGACTGAAATTGACTATGAATGATACAAATAACGTAAGGTAGACATTTACTGTCTTAATACATACGGGAAAACAATATGTGATTGTGAAATTATAAAAATACCAATAAATATTAGTAATAAAATAATAGTAATAATATAAACGACAATAAAACAACAACTACAATAATAATAATAATAATAATAATAATAATAATAATAATAATAATAATAATAATAATAATAATAACAATAACAATAATAATAATAATAATAATAATAATAATAATAATAATAATAATAATAATAATAATAATAATAATAATAATAATAATAATAATAATAATTATTATTGTTATTATTATTATTATTATTATTATTATTATTATAATTATAATTATAATTATAATTATATTTATAATTATACTACTACTACTACTACTACTACTACTACTACTACTACTACTACTAATAAGACACGTTTGCATAACAGACGACGAATAGATTAAGCAGATGCATAAGTTGTGTTGCTGGAAAAAAATTATCTCTGTTTGAATGCACTCCACAAACATTGACGAACACTTGCAGAAATAATACAGACCAGGAGAGAGAATAATTGCACTGGACAACGCGATATTACGTTTGAATAACAGAGGAAAAAATAAATTAAACGAAATCCGAAATAAAGCTACTGGGTTTGTATGGAGTTGCGAAATAATATACATATAAACGAAATAAAGTTACATCAGTAATAAAGTCGGAAAGAAATAGATAACAGTTGTAACTGCTTTCTACACACACGAAACTACGTTTCCAGAAAAGATGAGTAGATTAAGCGATGCAGAAATGAGGTTGCGTGAGAATATATTCGTACACAAATTAATTATATAAAGTAAACAAACATTTACTAAGTTAATTAGCGCAAGGGAAAGGATTGTAATTGGTTTTGGAACACTAAATTTCATGAAACACTATATTGCATGAAAGACGACGAAAAGATGAAGCAATAGATAACTTAATTACCTGGAAAATCTACTTACATACGTAAAACAAAACACACACTAAACATAAGCCAACGAGATCATGATAAATAACCAGCAGGGGATGAAAGTGTCTGCGGTCTGCACACACACACACACACACACACACACACACACACACACACACACACACACACACGCACGCACGCACGCACGCACACACACGCACACGCACACACACACCATTACGGTGTTTGCACGGAAGGCGACAAACAGATCACGCAGCGCCAGAATTATGTTGCTGGACAATATACTTCAACGTAAAAAATGCGACTCTAAATACAGATCAACAACAGTACATTTTACATGCACACGTGGATAAATATATTCGCGGTTGAAATAAACAGCAGTAAAGTTTGCATTAAGAGGATGAAGAGATTATTCAGCGGCAGAATTGTTAATTGAAAATGTACTCAAAATAGAAAAAAAATAATGATACGCCAACTATATATAAAGAAAAGTTTAATTGATTCACACACGCAGAGAAATAAATATAAACAATAATAGTTTGCATGAAAGGTGACTAGGTGATTAATCAGTATTAGAACTGTTATGACACCTGAAAATGTAACGAAATTATTATGCATCGACACTCTAACTATAGATAAACAAAAGCACAGCTGACAGGGAGGAAAGAATGTGAGCGGTTGGCAAACACACGCACGTAGTAAAGATTCCATGAAAGATGACTCGTAGATTATGGAGAAGGTAAACTGTGTTATTGGAAAACATCACTAAAAATAAAGACACAAAATATTGATCAACAACAGCATATTTTATAACTCTAAGGAGAGAAAAAAAATACGGTTAATATACACATCAGTCTCGCTAGTGTAGAAAAGTGAAGAAGAGATTAAGCATTTGAATTCAAATTTGTCCTTGTGTTAAAAAATACTCAAAATATTGTTCAGCAGAAACACAAACTATTCACTGAAGGAAAAAAGATTACTACGATTGACTCCTTCCATTACGTTTGCATTATAGATGACGAACAGACTGAGCCATTCACAAACACGTTACTGCACGACACACCTGCGTGCGAGGAAGACACAGAAAGCAATTGTTAAACCCCAGGGACAAGAAGACTAATTGGGGGTTACTAAACACACACACACACACACACACACACACACACACACACACACACACACACACACATATGCACCCCCCCCCCCCCCCACACACACATCAGTCAATTTGCATTGAAGGTGACGTGAAAAAACTGATAAAATGCAGAAATTATGTGAACGCGAAAATGAACTTGTGTGTTAAAATGCTCGCTGTCTCGCAGGGTCTGACAGCAAGGGAAAAAAAGAAAAAAATATATCTACAAAACAATGATAATGTAATCTGATCAACGCGTGTTTTGTGCCTCGAGAGCATTACCGACGTTTACTATTCTACGCGTTTTTTTTTTTTTTTCAACAAAATTGTGTTATGCTGCGTAAAGGCGCGAGTTTTGAAAAAAAGGTCCAAAGTGATGAGCTGAACGGAAAGAATATCATAATGGCTCTTGATCTGAAAGCTATTTTTCTTCGTCCATTATTGAACGTATCAGTACAGGTAAAGGTGCAAAGAAGAGGAGGAGGAGGAAGAGGAAAAGGAGGAGGAGGAAGAGGAAAAGGAGGAGGAGGAATAGGAGGAGATGAAGAGAAAGAAAGGCTCAGGCTTATTGACTGAGTGAGGTCATGTTTTGTTATGTTGTGCCATAAGATGTCGCCTATTATATGTTTGAAGATGCCCTAAACTTAACCTAACTTAACAAAACCACAAAAAAGTTACCATACATCTTGACTCAGGAAAATTATCTATTCTTCCTTACTAAATGAGACTTTCTATATAACAAAGTGAAGGCTTTCTTTGTTAATTAATGCTATAGGTGTCTGGATATCACGTGTTTGAAAACTTTTTAATTAGCAGTTATATTATCCAAAACTGGTTTGTTTAGTTAGGCAAATACACGTGTGAAAAATTAAAAAATTCCAATAAATTCCCAAAATTTCTGGGCCCTGAAAATTCCCGGAAACTTTCCATGGAAATTTTTTATTTTACCGGAAACTCCCACCCTTGGCAACCCTACCCACTAGAGGAAATCATATAGTTTTTTTTTATTGAATTCTGCGTTTATCCCCTTTGTCTATAATATCCAAGCAATGGTCAATATCAAATACGTCTTTATATGCGTCACCTCGGGTCCGGGGTGTTTGTGTTGTATCGGTATTTATATGCCAACGGACAAGCACCTTTATCACATTAACTGAAGAGAGACAGACAGGCACAGACAGATAGTTAAATAGATAGACAGTGAAATTGATAGTTAAATACTTGTAGGTAAATAGATAGATAGAAAGATAGACAATCACGCAAATAGGGAGACAGACAGACAGACAGACAGACAGACAGACAGACAGACAAAGAGACAGATGGACAGACAGAAACAAGGGAACACGTTGTCCTTAAGAGTTTCGTCAGTATGGAAGCAAACACAAAACAAACGAATGGAAACTTGCAGCAAATCAAAGAAAACGAAGCTGAAATCAAAGGCAACGAAAAAAAAAATGATAGAGAAGGACGCGGACATGGAGAAAGACACTGGGTGATAGTGGCGTTTAGATTGAGGGAAAAAAGATGGAAGTGAACACACACACACACACACACACACACACACACACACACACACACACACACACACACACACACACACACACACACACACACACACACACACACACACACACACACACACACACACACACACACACACACACACACACACACACACACACACACACACCACCACCACCACCTTTTTCGGCCATATTCAGTTAACACGGTGTGATTGCAAAGCCTCGACTCTCTCAGATGTTCCCTGCAGGTGTTCCCTTCAGATGTTCCTCGCTGGTGTTCCTTTTGCCCTCCTCTTCAGGTATCCCCACAGGTTTTCCTTTCAAGTGTTCTTTCAAGTGACTAATACTAAATGGCGTTACAGTCTACCTGGGGACACGTGACGCAGGTAAGATGGGGACAGTTAACTAGATACATGGGTCGGGTGGGGGCAGGTGAGGTCGTAGGAAGGCGAGGCGTTATGAGGACATGTAAAGAGTGGACAAGTAATGGGATATGAATGGGCAGGTGAGGGAAGGTCAGTTGCGGGTTTGTTAGGGCAGGCGTGTGGCACAGGAAAGGAAGGTAGGTATGGGCAGGTATGCGAGACAGGTAATGACACTAATCGGCCAACTGAGATCACGGGAAGACAATATGAGGTGCATCAGCCAGGTGTGGTCAGGAAGTGAATGGCTCAGGTTGAGACAGGTAATACGAGAATCATTCTTACATTGGCCAGTTGGTTCCATGGAAATGCATGTATTGAGTTACAGAAGGACAGATTATGAGGCATGTCGTCAAGAGGAATAGGTGAGTTTTAGACAGGTTACAGAGTTTGGTTGAAGGAACAGGCGCAAGAAGATGTATATTTAGGCAAAGCCGCAGGAAGAAGGGCTGTGTTTTTGGCAAGCGAACCCATGGGAGGTTATGAGTTGCAAGGGACAAGCGAGGTGAGAATAGGACAGGTGTGGTAAGGCCATACAATGTGACAGGATTATGATTTACGTGGACAGGGTGAGGTCAGGTGAGGTCACGCATAGAACATAGAACTTGATGTTGAAATAACGAGCAATTGGTGTAATAGTTTTTTTGTGTAATTGGTCGCCGGATTAAGTAAGCTTTTAGGTAAAGGGGCAATATGAAGAGTAAAACTCCATAAATGTGCGTTAGTCGTGAAAGGTTCAAGACTAATTCAACAGTGTCTGGCGTGATGAAAATACGACGTGGGTAATTTATTTTATTTTTTCGTGTTCAAGTTGTGAGTAGCGCGAGGCGGAGGGCGGCATAAATTATTTCATGTTCGTTAGTTGATAAATGTGTTGAGAATAATTCAGTGATGCTGGGAAATAAATATGCCGAGATTAATTCAGTGCTGTTCGGAAATGTAACTGAAAACTTTAACAGTATTAGACTTTGCATATGATGCTGTTTAAGCTTCAGTTTGCCTGAGGTCACTGCGTAGGTTAAGAGAGTAAATATTTAATGTGCGTTGATTGTTAATAATACAAAAAATAACTCAGTGATTCTAAGTGTATACAGAACTGCGTGGGGTTGAACTAGATCTAAATTTTCTATAGATTCAGATTTTGTTCTTATGTCGTTTTTTATTGGTTGTTTTTATGTAGATATTATTATTTTTCCTTATGTCTTGTATTTTATGCCTGAGTTGTGATTTTTTATGTTATGATGTTTTTCCCTCCTCCTCCACAGAAAGGAAGCATCAGATGGCGGAATTGGTGCGTGGAAGTTAGCCATTTTAAGGAAACAGTGGAAACAGGGGCCGATGACGGCAGGGTTCCTTCTCTTCACTCCGTCTTTCACGTTCATCTGAAAACTTACAAACACTGCAACAACCGCTTTCATCACTTAGTTCATCGATTTAATATTCCGGCTAACGTTTGCGGCGTCTCGAGTTTTCAATCGGAACCTTGAGGCGGACGAGGATGTCTCTAACCCGGGGCCCGAAGAGGAGGAAGCTGCCGGCTATAGCCCAGCAGAGGTGCAGGCCGGGGACACCTTCACGGAGGAGGCCTCCTCTACCTCGGCATCGTCCCCGAGACATCCCGAATTAAATACCCGCCAATTAGACGTCCGTAAACAACACGCCCGTAAACTGCACGCCCGAAAAACAACACACCTTGAACCAGTGTGTGCCAGAGCGTGAGCCTGAACCAGTGCCCGTGCCAGAGCGTGGGCCTGAACCAGTGCCCGTGCCAGAGCCTGAGCCTGAACCAGTGTCCGTGCCAGAGCGTGAGCCTGAACCAGTGCCCGTGCCAGAGCCTGAGCCTGAACCAGTGCCCGTGCCAGAGCCTGAGCCTGAACCAGTGCCCGTGCTAGAGCGTGAGCCTGAACCAGTGCCCGTGCCAGAGCGTGAGCCTGAACCAGTGCCCGTGCCAGAGCCTGAGCCTGAACCAGTGCCCGTGCCAGAGCCTGAGCCTGAACCAGTGCCCGTGCCAGAGCCTGAGCCTGAACCAGTGCCCGTGCCAGAGCCTGAACCAGTGCCCGTGCCAGAGCCTGAGCCTGAACCAGTGCCCGTGCCAGAGCCTGAACCTGTGCCCGTGCCAGAGCCAGAGCCTGAGCCTGAACCAGTGCCCGTGCCAGAGTTTGAGCCTGAACCAGTGCCCGTGCCAGAGCCTGAGCCTGAACCAGTGCCCGTGCCAGAGCCTGAGCCTGAACCAGTGCCCGTGCCAGAGCCTGAGCCTGAACCAGTGCCCGTGCCTGAGCCTGAGCCTGAACCAGTGCCCGTGCCAGAGCCTGAGCCTGAACCAGTGCCCGTGCCAGAGCCTGAACCAGTGCCCGTGCCTGAGTCTGAGCCTGAACCAGTGCCCGTGCCAGAGCCTGAGCCTGAACCAGTGCCCGTGCCAGAGCCTGAGCCTGAACCAGTGCCCGTGCCAGAGCCTGAGCCTGAACCAGTGCCCGTGCCAGAGCCTGAGCCTGAACCAGTGCCCGTGCCAGAGCCTGAGCCTGAACCAGTGCCCGTGCCAGAGCCTGAGCCTGAACCAGTGCCCGTGCCTGAGCCTGTGCCAGTGCCCGTGCCAGAGCCTGAGCCTGAGCCTGAGCCAGTGCCCGTGCCAGAGCCTGGGCCTGTACCAGTGCCCGTGATAGAGCCTGAGCCTGAGCCAGTGCCCGTGCCAGAGCCTGAGCCTGAACCAGTGCCCGTGCCAGAGCCTGAGCCTGAACCAGTGCCCGTGCCAGAGCCTGAGCCTGAACCAGTGCCCGTGCCAGAGCCTGAGCCTGAACCAGTGCCCGTGCCAGAGCCTGAGCCTGAACCAGTGCCCGTGCCAGAGCCTGAGCCTGAACCAGTGCCCGTGCCAGAGCCTGAGCCTGAACCAGTGCCCGTGCCTGAGCCTGAGCCTGAACCAGTGCCCGTGCCAGAGCCTGAGCCTGAACCAGTGCCCGTGCCAGAGCCTGAACCAGTGCCCGTGCCTGAGTCTGAGCCTGAACCAGTGCCCGTGCCAGAGCCTGAGCCTGAACCAGTGCCCGTGCCAGAGCCTGAGCCTGAACCAGTGCCCGTGCCAGAGCCTGAGCCTGAACCAGTGCCCGTGCCAGAGCCTGAGCCTGAACCAGTGCCCGTGCCAGAGCCTGAGCCTGAACCAGTGCCCGTGCCAGAGCCTGAGCCTGAACCAGTGCCCGTGCCTGAGCCTGTGCCAGTGCCCGTGCCAGAGCCTGAGCCTGAGCCTGAGCCAGTGCCCGTGCCAGACCCTGGGCCTGAACCAGTGCCCGTGCCAGAGCCTGAGCCTGAGCCAGTGCCCGTGCCAGAGCCTGAGCCTGAACCAGTGCCCGTGCCAGAGCCTGAGCCTGAACCAGTGCCCGTGCCAGAGCCTGAGCCTGAACCAGTGCCCGTGCCAGAGCCTGAGCCTGAATCAGTGCCCGTGCCAGAGCCTGAGCCTGAACCAGTGCCCGTGCCTGAGCCTGAGCCTGAACCAGTGCCCGTGCCTGAGCCTGAGCCTGAGCCAGTGCCCGTGCCAGAGCCTGAGCCTGAACCAGTGCCCGTGCCAGAGCCTGAGCCTGAACCAGTGCCCGTGCCTGAGCCTGAGCCTGAGCCAGTGCCCGTGCCAGAGCCTGAGCCTGAACCAGTGCCCGTGCCTGAGCCTGAGCCTGAACCAGTGCCCGTGCCTGAGCCTGAGCCTGAACCAGTGCCCGTGGCTGAGACTGAGCCTGAGCCAGTGCCCGTGCCAGAGCCTGAGCCTGAGCCAGTGCCCGTGCCAGAGCCTGAGCCTGAGCCAGTGCCCGTGCCAGAGCCTGAGCCTGAGCCAGTGCTCGTGCCTGAGTCTGAGCCAGTAATCAAAACGAAACGTGTAAAGGCCCGTAATTAAAACGAAATACGTAAACGCCTGTAATTAAAAGGAAACACGTAAACGCCCGTAATTAAAATGAAACACGTAAACGCCCGTAATAAAAACGAAACACGTAAACGCCTGTAATTAAAACGAAACACGTAAGCGCATGTAATTAAAACGAAACACGTAAGCGCATGTAATTAAAACGCAACACGTAAACGCCTGTAATTAAAACGAAACACGTAAGCGCCTGTAATTAAAACGAAACACGTAAGCGCATGTAATTAAAACGAAACACGTAAACGCCTGTAATTAAAACGAAACACGTAAGCGCATGTAATTAAAACGAAACACGTAAACGCCTGTAATTAAAACGAAACACGTAAGCGCCTGTAATTAAAACGCAACACGTAAACGCCTGTAATTAAAACGAAACACGTAAACGCCTGTAATTAAAACGAAACACGTAAACGCCCGTAATTAAAACGAAACACGTAAGCGCCTGTAATTAAAACGCAACACGTAAACGCTCTTAATTAAAACGAAACACGTAAACGCTCTTAATTAAAACGATACACGTAAACGCCTGTAATTAAAACGAAACACGTAAACGCTCTTAATTAAAACGAAACTCGTAAACGCCCGTAATTAAAACGAAACACGTAAACGCCCGAAATTAAAACGAAACATGTAAACGCCCGTCATTAAAACGAAACACGTAAACGCCTGTAATTAAAACGAAACACGTAAACGCCCGTAATAAAAACGAAACACGTAATTGCTCCAAAAGTCCAAAAACCACATGACTCCGCACAAAAAAACATAAGACTCAATCACCTCAAACAACCCTATACGAGGTGAGTGGGTGAGTGGGTTGGTGGGCGGGGGTGTAGGGAGAGAGGAGGGAGAGGGCAGGCCGATGGGTGGGTAGGGAGGCAGAGTGGGAGAGAAGGGGAGAGATGTGATGGGATCGTACAGGGGGGTAGGTCTATGACTACCTTCCTAGTAACCTTCCTTAGTTCTCTCCTTCCCTAGCTCCCTTCCTACCTACCTTCCTACTTGCCATAAAACACACTGACTGGCACACACACAAACACAATCACAACGAGGTGGGTGGTTGAGTGGGTTGACGGGTGACTAGAGGGAGGATGGACATGAGGGAGGTTGATGGTTGGGTGGGTGGGTGAGGATAGGGAGTGGGAGAGGAGGTGAGGGGCTGTGATGTGTTCGTACGGAGGGTGGGTCCATAACGACCTTTCTAGTCACCTCCTGCCTTCCCTCTTTCCCTCCCTCCCTCCCTTCCTACCTATCAACCTGCCTACCAACCACCCTCCCTCCCTCCCTCCCCTGCCTCACCCACCATTCCGACTACTTACCACTCTACCAACCCACTTGCGAACCTGCAATACACCTCCCTTAAAAAAAAAACCACTGACTGGCACACACAAACACAAGACATTTCTTTTTTCATGGCAATTATAGTGCAATATATATATATATATATATATATATATATATATATATATATATATATATATATATATATATATATATATATATATATATATATATATATATATATATATATAGTTTATGTGTGTGTGTGTGTGTGTGTGTGTGTGTTCAACCATCCCCCACAACAGTATATATTGCAGTGTACAGATGACAGGTTTCACCCGGAAATTGAAGCTGGACAAACTCACTTCAAGCTGTAACACAAACCAACAAAAAACAACAAAAAGGTAAATACTAAAGAAAACGGGCTTCCGACGCGACCTAGCGGAGGGATACTCAAGTTCATTATTTACTTGCGTCTCAACTCTTATGTCCATGTTTGGCGGTGCTTCTTACTTATGCATAGAGGCGGCGGGAACAGGGTGCTCGGAGGCCCCTTTGTGGCGGAGGAAAAAGTGGAGGAAAGGGAGGAAAAGAACGACGGATGGAAGTCGAGGAAAGGGACGAAGGGAAAGACGGACGTTAGTGGAGTAAAGGACGAAGGGCAAGACGGACATTTTGTGGTGGAGGAAGAGTGGAGGTAATGGATGAAGGGAAGGACGGACGGAAGTGGAGAAAAGGACGAAGGAAAGGACGGACGGATGGGGAAGAAAGGGGAGGAAGGAAAGGCGGACGTAAGTTGGTGAGCTTTTGAAGATGGAATGGTTTGGGTTCGTGTTTTAGGAAACGAAACGTGAGTATTATTACTACCTATTATTAGTTTGTAAAGTGAATAATTCGGCTAAGTAAGTGAGGGTGAACAGGGATTAGAGATAAAGAGAAGGGAGAAAGAACATGAATGAATGTGTGTGGGTTTGTATGTGTGTGTGTCTTGGTTTGTGAAATATTTAAAACCCTTTTTTTTCAGATTTAATCGGGATGGCTGACACTTTTAGACCGTCTGTAAATATAAGGGAGGGCAAGGAAAAGTTTGTGCGAGGGAGTTAACTGAAAAGGTACAGAAGGAAGGAAATATTTTTTTGTAAGGCAGAACACAAAGGAGAGGAGGAAGAAGGGAAGTGTGTGAAAGAGTGAAATAAGAGAGACTGCATGGGATGGAAGAAACCTAGAAATCAAGAGCAAAGTGAGGATGGAGAAATGTGCGATAAAGATGCTAGAGAGGAGGGAGGAAGGAAAAGTTATGGCGGTGAGAGAAAAAGAGAAGATTGAGAAGAGAGGCTGCGGGAGAGACATGAAAGAGGGTACATCGTCAAGTTTTACATGGAAAGGAAAATCGCTGAACAACACTCGAAAGTCTGTATTGATTTTCATAACCGAATATCACATTTTTTATTGAATTTTGCTTTTATCTCCTTTGTGTAGAAAATCTAGAAAATGTCAAATAGGTCTCTGTATAAGGCACCTCGGGTCTGGGTTGTTAGTGTTCCAAGGGTCTCTCGGCACATAGACGAGCGACAAACAGACAGGCTGACTTAAATAGACAGTTAAATAAATAGACAACTAAATGAATAGACAGTTAAACTGATAATCAGTTTAACAGATATTCATTTAAGTAAATAAATAGAGAGAGAAAGAGAGAGATAGGTAGGTAAACATATAGGCAGACATTCAAACAGACGTAGACAGGCAGACAGATGGACGGACAGAAACAAGCAAACACGCACGGCCCTTAGGAGTTTCGTCAACAAGGAAGCAAAAACAAAACAAACTAATGAAAACTTACGATGAGTCAAACAAAACGAAGCTGAAAATTAATCAAAGGTGACGAAAATAATAAATGAGAGAGAATGGACACACACACAAACACACACACACACACACACACACACACACACACACACACACACGCACACGCACGCACGCACGCACGCACACATCACCATCATTTTTCGGTCTTCCTTGCAGTTGTCTTTTCAGGTGACCACTCAGGTTCTCCCATCAGTCATTCCCTCAGGTGACTAATAAATTACGTCACAGTCTACCTGGGGACACGTGACGCAGGTATGGTGGGGCTAGCTAATCATATACATGGGCCAGGTGGGGACAGGTGAGGCCACAGAAAGACGAGGCGTTGGTAGGACAGGTAAAGAGAGGACAGGTAATGATTTATACATGAGCCAGGTGAGGGAAGGTCAGGGGAGGGGTTGTTAGGGCAGGTGAGGGCGCAGTAAAGGGAAGTTATTATAGGTCTGGACAGGTTAAGCGAGATAGTTGAGGTCAAACGAAGACATAATTTTATGAGGTGCATCGGCCAGGTCAGGTCAAGGGTGAGTGACTGAGGTTAAGAAAGGCAAAACGAGACTAAATATAATGTAAATCGGCCACTTGGCTACATGGGAATAAGGGTTAACACAGGGACAGAATATACAATATATGAGTTCAGAGGCTAGATGGGGGCACAAAAGATGTTAAGTACGGAGGTCAAACATGGTCAAAGATGGAAGTGTAAGGTACACAGAGTAGACGACTTCACAGGAGGACATGCCATGAGGTGTGTCGTCAAGGGGAAGCCACAGATGGAACTGGTGGGTGATTTTCAGACAGGCAGCAGAGTCAGGTTAAGTGAGCTGAGGGAAATAGAGGTCGGGGAACATGTATAATAAAACCATGTCGCAGGAAGAAAGAGATGAGTTTAAGCCAAGAAAGCCGAGCTGCAATTGCCAGGCTAGGTGAGGAGAGAACAGGTGTGGTGAAGCCATGAAAGGTGAAGGCATAATGATTTACGTAGACAAAGTAAGGTCAGGTGAGGTCACGAGTAGAGTAAATATTTATAATCTTATGCATGAAAAATAATAGTGTGCTTCTTTGATACCTAGGTCAGCGTTTTTTATGTTTAAATAACGGGTAACATGTAATATTTCTTTGTTGTAAATGGCAGCCGGATTAAGTAAGTTTTCAGGTAAAGGAACATAATGAAGTGTAGATTTCATAAATGTGCGATAGTCGTGAAAGGTGTCAAGATTAATTCAGTAATGTCAGGCGTGATGAAAACACGACGTGGATCATTTTACTTTTTTTCGTGCTCAAGTTGTGAGTAGCGCGAGGCGGCGGGCGGCATAAATTATTTCATGTTCGTTAGTTAATAAATGTGTCGAGATTAATTCAGTGTTGCTGGGAAATGTGACTGAAAACTTTGACAATATTAGTCTTTGAATTTGTTGATGTTTAATCTTTAATTCACATGAGGTCTCTGCGTAGGTTAAGAAAATAAATAATTAATGTGCGTTGGTTGTTAGTAATATAAAGATTAACTCAGTGATTCTTAGTGCTATACCGAACTGCGTGGGGTTTAATTATATCTACTTTTTATAGATCCTGCTTTTGTTCTTTTATCGTTTTTTTTGTCGCTTGTTTTTTTACGTTGATATTAATTTGTTTGTTTTCCTTAAGTCTTGTTCTTTTGTTTGTTTTTGGCTGGATTGTTTATCTTTGTATCGTTTTTTATAGGCCTTGACGTGTTTTCCGTACGTCCTGCTCTCCCTCCTCTCCTCACACATCCTTCTCTCCCCGTACAAAAATAACAGCCGTAAAGGCTCATGTTCCATCACAAGCCACACGAGGCGGCAGTGTACCTTCAAGAAAAGCGAAGGTGAGAGAAGAAAAACGTCGTTCGGGTATCAGTGTTCGGGTGTTTGGAAACATTGACGTCATCTCTTATGCATCGTCTGGTGCCAAATAATTCCCGTAGGCTCAGACGCGGGGAAGAAGGTGAAGTAAAGGTCAAGGTGGGGGCGTACGGTATAGCTGCGCGTGGCCTCGGTGCTCAGCGGACAAAGAGGCGCGGATAAAACACCGTCAGAACGCTGCTTTGGCGGCGGAGACTGTGGCGAATAAGATTTTTTAGGAAGAATTTTATTTTTTAGGAATGATTTTTTTTTTTTTTTTTTTTGGGGGGGGGGGGGTGGAGGCTACAAGTGGTTTATGTTTGCAGCACAAGGGTGTTGTGTAGATTCTTTGCATGAACCTTAGACTTTCTCCTTCTGCTGCTATTCTTGTTTGATTGACTTATTGTAGCGTAGGTGTGTCGATGCTTATGAAGAGTTTTTGTAGGGGAAGTAGTTTTTTTCCTAATATAAAAGGCTGTTCTTTGGATTCTTGACGTCAGCCACACTCACTCACTGGCTGCATGGTGGTATTTTTTTTTTTCATATATTGATGCGTAGATGGTTATGGAGGTTTCACTTAAGTGTATCTAATGGACGGGGAGGTTCTTTATATTTTTTAATATGTTTTCCATACTATAATTTTTATTATATATATTTTATTCATCTGGGATATCCTAGTCAGTCGCACATTTATTTGTTGTCCTCTCTTCTAAATGTGCCCTGACCACTCCCATTTCTTGATTTTAATTGCCTTTACTATGTCATGTTATTTTGTCATATTTTCTTATTCCTTTTTCAGCTTGTCATATCCACCGTAGTCATTCCCAGCATCAGTCTCCATTACTCTTTGGGCATTTCTCACGTTGCTGTCACGTGTCGAGGCAGAGAACGACGAGCTGATTGCACACCTTTCGCTCCGGGGACTACGGTCGGGTGTGTCTCAGTCTCAGTGTTACCGTGTTTTTACACTCACAAAGGCTTATACGTCGTTTTTTTTTTTTTCAGTTCGAGTGAAGGATTTGTTTGTGTCAGTTTGTGTTAGTTGTTAGTGTAGATATTCATATACTGTTCCTGGAGCTCTCTCGTGGATGGCTATTTTGTTCTGAACATTGTTGAATATTCCTTTAGTCTTTTTTATGAACTGTTTACTCCTCCTTGTCCATATCCCTTGTTCAATTACTTTATCACAGGCTGCAGTTTGCCATTAGTCTTGCAGTAAAGAAGCAACCCATCCACCACAGTACATAACTAACCCACCCAGATCACCACACCAACAACCGCCAAACCCTACCAGCCCACCCACCCACCCACCCACACACACAACTACCCAGTCCTACCAACCCCACCAGCCCACCCACTCACCCACACACACAACTACCCACCCCTACCAACCCCACTAGCCCACCCACTCACCCACACACACAACTACCCACTCCTACCAACCCCACCAGCCCACCCACTCACCCACACACAACTACCCACTCCTACCAACCCCACCAGCCCACCCACTCACCCACTCACCGACACACACAACTACCCACGCCTACCAACCCCACCAGCCTCCCGCACACAACAGCCTCCCTCACGCTCATTCAGTCACCCACCCACTCACCCACACACACAACTACCCACTCCTACCAACCCCACCAGCCTCCCTCATTCAGTCACCCACCCACCAGCCCCACCGGTTACCTGTTCTGTGGCTTTTTTAATCTTGGGCTCATATTCTTCAACATTTCGGGGCTTGCACACTCAATATTGATAAGGCTTTCGTAAAGGTTTCTGTGGGTATTTCCAAGGGTAGTTTTATGAACCTAGTGATGGTTTGACAAGGCTTCTTCTAGACCATGAGTAAAAAATATGAGAACCCTACTACTCTCCTTTGTGGCCTTTGGAAATATTCTTTGTGAGTCGAAAGCGTCTGAGAACACGGGCCTCAGTAAGCCTCGGTCCACGCACCTCACGCCCTTCTTTATGTTCTTCACTCACAACCATCACTGCAGCGGCCACACGAACTTTATACTTCACCTCGGCCTCCTGAAACACTGCCGCCCCAGAAATAAAAACAACTCATCGAGAAAAATAGATATTGCTGACTTCCCTCTCGTAAATGTCTGGCGAGGTAAGGAAGGCAGGAAGGTCGTCAGGCGTTCCATATTAGAGTTTCCGTGATTGTCTCGTATTTTTTTTTTTATTTTTTTTATTTTTTTTTTACGTCGTGGCCTATTGCGCCGGTAGGCTTCTTCCCGGTGGATCCTGATGGTCGGTCCAAGGCTTCTTCCCGGTGGGTCCTGATGGTCGGCCTAGCCCGTTCTGGCGCAGGCGAGTGTTTATAGTGGCGCCATCTTGCATTGGCTCATGCTGCCCTCCCGGAGCTCATCTTTAATCCTAGAATCTAGAGTCCGGGCTGATAGGTGGTCTTCTGGACAGCATGTGGGTAGTTTTAAGCCACTCGGCGGCGGCTGAAAAATCCCAGCTTGGTGGCACCGGTCGGGGATTGAACTCGCGTCCTCCTGAACGCGGGGCCGTCTCGCTATCCGTTCATGAAAGTGTCTCGAGAAAAAGGGGAGGAGGATGGGTAGATGGAGAGGGAGATACGGAGGGAGGGGAAGTGGAAGTGGCGATAAGGAAGAAGTAAGGGAAGTATATAAGGGAAGAGATGGTGGAAGATAAATGTTGGGAGTAGGGAAGAAAAAAGGATTGTATTGAGTTGGTTATGGTGGCGGTGGTGGTTGGGGAGAGGAATGGAGGTGAGGGAGAGAAAGTCAGAGATGCAGAGTCAGCAGTGGTGTTAGTGGTGGTGATATTATTGGACAGAAAACGGAACATGAGACAGTACTGGTGGTGGATGTGGTGGTGATTGCAGTGGAAGAAGTGGATAAGGGAGAGAGGAATAGCAAAGCGGGTGATGTTGGACATGGAGAGAAAGGAACTGGTTATGAAGGGAGGGTTGACGATGATGATGCTGGTGGTGAATGTGGAAGTGGATTCGTAATGGCTTGAAGGAGAGGTTGAGCAGTGCATATCTAACGAGGTGGAGAGATGAGTGGATTATGCTGGTGGATGTGGTGATAATGGTCGGGGTAGTCTTGGAAGTGAAGGAAAAGGACAGAAGACTCGTTGCAATGAATAAATAATGACGAAAAGATACACGATTACATATTTGTGAAGGAGGAGGAATGGAAGAGGTGGTAGATGTATTAATGTACTACTGTACTACTACTACTACTACTACTACTACTACTACTACTACTACTACTACTACTACTACACTTTCTGCTGTCACTACTTCCAACGCTGCTTTTCTTGCTATCTGTTTTGTTATGTCCATGCTGACTATAACCAAAACAGGAACTCTATTTGAAAACGCAGTAAATTCATGTATGCTTCCTCAGTAATGAAAACACACACACGCACACACGCACGCACGCACGCACACACACACACACACACACACACACACACACACACACACACACACACACACATGATGGATGGATTAACAGTAAGAGCGAATGGCCGTCCACTTTCCTCACCTTTCAACACTCGG
The DNA here is from genome assembly GCF_024679095.1 of Eriocheir sinensis. Taxonomy (NCBI): domain Eukaryota; kingdom Metazoa; phylum Arthropoda; class Malacostraca; order Decapoda; family Varunidae; genus Eriocheir; species Eriocheir sinensis. The sequence goes on along the minus strand of NC_066509.1, from coordinate 30,439,228 downwards.
ACACAGACGATAAAAAAAAAAACATGAAAAAACACCAGAAAATGAGGAAAGTTGGATGAAATGAGAAACGTGAAAAAGGGACTCGGGACAGCCGCGCCGTCGACAGGACTTTAAAAGAGAGTGAGTGAGTGAGAAAGTGCGTGTGTGATTGAATGCGTTTGTGATAGTATATGCGTGATGAGTCCTTGAGGTATAGATCTCATTTTATGATTTCGTACAATATGTGATTTGAGTGTGTGTGTGTGTGTGTGTGTGTGTGTGTGTGTGTGTGTGTGTGTGTGTGTGTGTGTGGTAAATTGCGTTCGGTATAGATTGAGTGTGTGATAGAGTGCATTTTCGTTAAAGTTCGTGTGTGATAATGTGTTTGCGAAAATGGGTGTGTGTTATAATGAAATATAGTGTGAGTGTGTGTGTGTGTGTGTGTGTGTGTGTGTGTGTGTGTGTGTGTGAGTGTGTGTGTGTGTGTGTGTGTGTGTGTGTGTGTGTGTGTGTGTGTGTGTGTGTGTGTGTGTGTGTGTGTGTGTGTGTGTGTGTGTGTGTGTGTGTGTGTGTGTGTGTGTGTGTGTGTGTGTGTGTTTATCCTTGACCTGAATTTCTCTCGCGCTCTGTTAATTAGGCCAGATAATGATTCCCCTTCTTAACTGCTTTTTTTATATACATTTTTAGTCCTATTTTCTTTTGAAGGGCACAAGGAGGTAATTTCACACTCTTATGCCTTCTTGTTATCCGCATCTTCACCTTTTCGTTTTTCTTCCTTTTTCTTCTCTTACTATTTTTGCTGCTTCATCTTTTCAGTTTTTTTATCCTCCTCCTCGTGTCGGCTTGTAATTCGTATCTTCAACATTTCTTTCTTTCCTTATTTCTTCTAATACTTCTCTTTCGTTTTGATTCTTCCTTTTACTTTCCTCCTTCATTATCTGAACCCATTACATTATCTGTCCAATTATCTTTTTTTTTCTTTTGCTACATTTTTCTCCGTTTCTATTATTGATTTACTCCTCTTCATCCTCCTCCTGCCTTCATCTTTATGCTCTTCTTTCTTTCCTTTTCTTTCCCTTTTCTTTTCTTTTTCAAGGTCTTCATCCTCCTAATTATATTCGTTTCCTTTCCTCCTTTTTCCTTCAGTTTTTCACATATTCCCTTCATTCTCATCCCCATTCCCTAGCCACTCCCTACTCCCCTCCCCCCCTCTCCCTGTTTTCATCAACTTCCCCCCTTCCTCCCCCTCCTTCCCTCTCCCCCTTTATCCAGTACAGGTAATGAGGATGGGAAATAATTGGGGAAAGTGTGTGTAAGTAAGTAAGTAAATATTTATTGCTATTAATATATACACATTATAAAATACAGGCTAGTCAGTAGTGCAGCACCTGTCTGTCGAGCCGAGGCTCCCTGACAGACAGATATCAATAGACAGGAGTGCAATCAGCGTGCATGTTTTTCAGATTCATAATTGTTTGCAAATACAATATTTTTAGTTTGGCAAAATTTATATGAACAAAGAATAATGAAAATGTTTTAATTGTTTACGTAAAGGAGACAAAAAAAGATACAAAATGAGCTACTCAATACTAACAATAAGAAGCAACAACAATAACAATGAATTCAACATAACAATAATGACAATAACAGCATGAAAGATAATCTTAATAATAATAATAAAAAAAAAAAAAATAATAATAATAATAATAATAATAATAATAATAATAGTAAGAAGTAAAAATAAAGGAATAAAGGAATGAATAGATAAACATACTGACCAGACCAAAATTATAACCTCCTTCCAATTACGTTGGCGGAGGTAATGATAATAATAATATCAAAAATAATTGTAATAATACTAATTCTAATTATAATGATCATGCCAACAGTAGTAACAGTAAGTAACAAGGCTATCATTGTCAGTGGTGTCCATTATTATGCTGTACTTCAGAACGCTGAAGAGAGAGAAGATGATTCTGTATTCCCTTCTTGAATGAGTTAATATTGGTAGGTTTAATGAGCACTTTATAATTAATTGGAAGGCTGTTAAATAGTTTAGGAGCGAAACGTAACACACTGTTTTGGAATAGAGTTGTTCTAAAAGATGGGCATGCTAAATCAACATTATTACTTCGAGTTATGCAGGGATTATTGACATATTTAAAAAATAATTTCCTTTATAATTTACCATTTTATATATTAATAATAATGACAAAAAGATTATCAACTGATTCAAAGTTTAAAAAACTCGTTAAAGAAGAGATAGGAGTGACAGATTCATACTTATTCAAATAGAGAATACATCTGAAAACTTTCTTTTGAGTTGATATTACCTTGTTTAAAAAAGATGGTCATGTACTTCCCCATACAGATACACAGTAGGTGAGGTGAGGGTAACATAGGGTGTAGTATATGCTAGTTAAGGCGTCAGAAGTAAGGTTGTGTCTAATTTTATACAAGACCCCACAATTTTTTAAAATTTTTAAGCATACGTCATCAATGTGGTATTTCCAATTAAGATTTTAATCTATGTGAATTCCAAGAAACTTAGTGTGTTCGACTTGATTTACTGGTGTGTCTTCTAATATGACAGGAGGCAAGTGACAGTTCTGGGAACGATTCTGAAAGATCATATAATTTGTTTCTAAGACATTGAGTTTATGTTTATTAGACTTAACCCAAATATTAATGCGTTTTAGTTCAGTTGTTAAAGTGGAGTGTAGAGAAATCATATCTTTATCAGCTAACAGGAGGTTTGTGTCATCAGGATAAATAATGATATGAAATTTTTTGCTACCATTTATAATGTCATTAATGTATATAAGAAATAAAATTGGTCCTAATACAGATCCCTGTGGTACACCTTTAGATATGTTCATAAAATCAGATGATTATTGCAGAATACGGATTGGGATCTGTTACTAAGGTAGCTACGAAATAATTGAAACGGCTAGTTTATCAAACAAAATATTATGATTGAGCGTATCAAAAGCTTTAGAGAGGTCAATAAAAATCCCCACAACAAAAAGTTTCTCCTCAAGAAATTTGTAAACATTATTTATAAAGTGTAATATAGCAGTTTCTGTTGAACGGTTAGAACGAAAGCCATGCTGAAATGTGGTTAAGAGATAATTGTTCTCAAGATAATGTACTAAACGGGTTGCAATAACTTTTTCATAGATTTTACTAAATGCTGACAAGATAGATATTGGACGATAATTATTTATATTATTTCTAGCACCGGACTTAAATATAGGAACTATTTTAGCCTTTTTCAAGTGATCTGGAAAAATACCTGTCTTTAGTGAAAGATTTATTACACGAGTTAATGGAAGTGCTAGTGAAGCAGATGCAGATTTCAATATCATTGGAGAAATTTCGTCGCAACCCGGAGTGTTAGTGTTCAGAGTGTGTGTGTGTGTGTGTGTGTGTGTGTGTTATCTTTCAACGCCTGTCTGGATCTATGTGCGTGCGTGCGTGCGTGCATGGCAGCAGTCTTACAGCTCATTTATTTACATAATATGACGAGAGAGAGAGAGAGAGAGAGAGAGAGAGAGAGAGAGAGAGAGAGAGAGAGAGAGAGAGAGAGAGAGAGAGAGAGAGAGAGAGAGAGAGAGAGAGAGAGAGAGAGAGAGAGAGAGAGAGAGAGAGAGAGAGAGAGAGAGTATCGAAAAAATCAAGAAAACACCAAAATAATTTACACACACACACACACACACACACACACACACACAGTTCCTTGTCCTTTCATTGTAATAAAAATATCTTGAACATTTATTTGACTCGCCTACTCAACGCTGCTTTAGGATGTTGAAGGTGTGTAGGATATTTAGGATGTGTAGAATGTTTAGGATGTTGATAAGGATGACGTATTTACTGAGTCTCAAACACGGCACAGTTATCATGTGTTGTAATTGTTTTACTCTCTTTTCTAAGCTTCCCATTCTTTATTTGTAGTAGTCTTGCAACCATTTTTTTTTTTTTTTTTTGTGTGTGTGTGTGTTTTACAACAAAGGAGGCAGCTCAAGGGCACACAAAAAGAAAACAATAATAAAAAAAATCCCGCTACTCGCTGCTCCCAAAAAAGAATTAAAAGAGGTGGCCGAAAGAAAGATCAATTTCGGGAGGAGAGGTGTCCTGATACCCTCCTCTTGAAAGAGTTCAAGTCGTAGGCAGGAGGAAATACAGATGAAGGAAGGTTGTTCCAGAGTTTACCAGCGTGAGGAATGAAAGAGTGAAGATGCTGGTTAACTCTTGCATAAGAGGTTTGGACAGTATAGGGATGAGCATGCGTAGAAAGTCGTGTGCAGCGGAGCCACGGGAAGGGGGGAGTCATGCAGTTAGCAAGTTCAGAAGAGCAGTCAGCGTGTAAATATCGATAGATGATAGAAAGAGAAGCAACATTGCTTCGGAATTTAAGAGGTGGAAGGCTATCAGTAGGTGGAGGAGAGCTGATGAGACGAAGAGCCTTAGACTCCACTCTGTCCAGAAGAGCTGTGTGAGTTGAGCCCCCCCACACGTGAGATGCATACTCCATACGATGGCGGACAAGGCCCCTGTATATGGATAGCAACTGCGCGGGGGAGAAGAACTGGCGTAGACGATATAGAACGTCCAGCCTCGAGGAAGCTGATTTAGCAAGAGATGAGATATGAAGTTTCCAGTTGAGATTTTGAGTTAAGGATAGACCGAGGATGTTTAGTGTTGAAGAAAGTGACAGTTGAGTGTTGTCGAAGAATAGGGGATAGTTGTTTGAAGATTGTGTCGAGTTGATAAGTGGAGAAATTAAGTTTTGAGGCATTGAAACACACAAGGTTCCTCCTCCCCCATTCGGAAATGATAGCAATATCTAAGGTTAAAGTTCTGCAGCCACCAGTCTGGAGTCGTGTACTTCCTGTGTTGATGGTCTTCTATTGAAAGAGGTTGAATAATGCAGAGTTGAGTCGTCGGCGTATGAGTGGACAGGACAGTTTGTTATGGAAAGAAGATCATTGATGAATAACATGAAGAGAGTGGGTGATAGGACAGAGCCCTGTGGAACGCCACTGTTGATAGGTTTAGGGGAAGAGCAGTGACCGTCTACCACCGCAGAGATAGAACGGCCGGAAAGGAAAATGGAGATAAAGGAACAGTTTAGAAAGCAAAGACTGGTGCCAGACTCTATGGAAGGCTTTCGATATGTCTAGCGCAACAGAGAAAGTTTCACCGAAACGGCTAAGAGAGGATGACCAAGAGTCAGTTAAGAGAGCAAGAAGATCGCCAGTAGAACGCCCCTTGCGGAATCCATACTGGCGGTCAGATAGAAGGTTAGAAGTGGAAAGGTGCTTTTGAATCTTCCGGTTAAGGATTGATTCAAAAGCTTTAGATAGACAGGAAAGTAAAGCTATAGGGCGGTAGTTTGAGGGATTGGAATTGTAAGAGTTTGACCAGGCAGGGTGTCAGCACAGAAGCACAGTTTTTAAGGACAATAGGAGGCACTCCATCAGGTCCATAAGCCTTCTGAGAGCTGAGGCCAGAGAGGGCATTGAAAAAACATTATTTGGAAGAATCTTAATAACAGGCATAAAGGAATCAGATGGGGGATGAGTAGGAGGAATATGCCCAGAATCGTCAAGGGTGGAGTTCTTACAGAAAGTTGAGCGAAGAGTTCAGCCTTAGTGACAGATGAGACGGCAGTGCTGCCGTCAGGGTTAAGGAGAGGAGGGAAAGAGGAAGAAGTGAAATTGGAGGCGACATTTTTGGCTAGATGCCAGAAGTCACGGGAAGAATTAGAAGAAGCAAGCTGTTGACATTTTCTATTAATAAGAGAAGTTTTGGCAAGTCGGAGAATAGATTTGGCACGATTCCGGGCTGAAATGTAAAGGTCAAAGTTAATGGGAGTTCGAAGGCTCTGGAACCTTTTCTGAGCTGCCTCTCTATCTTTAATAGCACGAGAACAAACGAGATTAAACCAAGGCTTTTTAGCATGAGGAGTAGAGAAAGTACGTGGAATGTATGCCTCCATTCCAGAGACAATCACCTCTGTGATGCGCTGAGCACACACAGAGGGGTCTCTCCCCTGGAAGCAGTAATCATTCCACGGGAAATCGGAAAAGTACACCTTCAGGTTGTTCCGCCGAGCTGAAGCAAAATGCCAGAAGCATCGCCTCTTCGGCGGGTCCAGAGGATGTACAGGAGCGATAGGACAGGATACAGAAATAAGGTTATGATCGGAGGAGCCCAACGGAGAGAACAGTTTGACAGAGTAAGCAGAGGGATTAGAGGTAAGGAAGAGGTCTAGAATGTTGGGCCTGTCTCCAAGACGGTCGGGAATACGTGTGGGGTGCTGACCCAACTGCTCTAAATCACTGAGGAAAGCAAAGTTGTTGACTTGTTTACCAGGCTGGACAGTGAAAGAGGATGAAATCCCAAACTGGTGGTGAACATTTAAGTCTCCTAAGATGGAGATTTCAGAGAATGAAGAGTGAGTCTAGATGTGGTCCACTTTAGAGTTCCAAAGAGTCAAAGAATTTTCCATAGTTGGTAGAGTTAGGCGAGAGATAAACAGCACATATGTATTTAGTAATAGAATGACAATGAAGTCTTCCAGATGGTGGAAAATTCAGAAGTGTCAAGGTCGTGTGTACAAGAGCAGTGATGTCGTTGCGCACGTAGGCGCAACATCCAGCTTGGATTGCAATTTAGGTAGAGATAGTAGGAGGGAACAGTGTAGAGGTTGCTGTCAGTAGCTTCAGAAACCTGTGTTTCGGAGAGGAAGAGAAGGTGGGGTTTAGAGGAGGAGAGATGGTGTTCCACAGAATGAAAAATTAGAACGAAGACCGCGAATGTTGCAGAAATTGATAAGGAGAAGGTCTGAGGAGTTATCAGGACACCTCTCGAGTCGGCAGCCAGAAGGAGTCCTCCCTGGGGAATGTATGTTCCCTTTCTGGCGGGGACTCCAGGCGGTGTTTTCGTTAGCCATTTTGAATTTTGAGTTTTGGGAAAAGGTGTGTGTGTTGTGTGAATGCAGTGTGGTGTAGAAAGAGAGAGGAACTGTCTTTTGAGAGCATGCTGAACTGCTCTCTGGTGTTGATGAGACAAAAGGGAAACGGTTAGTGAGGACATGTGAAGGGTCTTTGACGGGCTTCAGCACCCTCCTCGCTTCTCATGTATCCTCACCGGGAGTAGCTTGCGCCCGTTCGGTAGGTGTCTTCCTACCTACTGTGTGTGTGTGTGTGTGTGTGTGTGTGTGTGTGTGTGTGTGTGTGTGTGTGTGTGTGTGTGTGTGTGTGTGTGTGTGTGTGTAAGTAAGTAAGTAAGTAAGTAAGTAAGTTCATTGCCATAATACAAAGTCACTTATAAATTTACAAAGTCAGATATTGAGGCACAGTCTGCTAAGCCGAAGCTTCCTACAGACTGGGATGAACTAATATATGATAGATTTATTGTAGGCATACTGTATCAGCATATATCCAAAAAAAAAATGTATTTATGCATTTATAGATTTGCATCCACATGCATACATACTCGTAAACGCACACAAACATACATATACATTCACACATACATACATACATACATATACATATACACACATACACATACATACATATATATACATATACATACATAAAATAAACACACATGTACATGTACATATCTATATATCAAACCTTTTACTATACACCAAATATATAGAACTTCTCATTCATTCTGACAATTAATTAAATGATTTTTTTATTTTATTTTTGAATGTCGAAAGATTGCAGGTTAACATAAGATTTTTTAAATGTGTTGGCAGTGAGTTCCATATTCGTGGACCAAGACAGACAATACTATTGTTACAGAGAGATGTATTAAATCGCGGGACATGAAGATTTGTAATATTTTCTCTTGTTACTCTTTGTCGATCTATTAATGAGAAGATTAAAGAGTCTGTTTCTTAATGGTTTTAAATATCAATAACAGCAAAAAATATTTGTGAATTGAGCCGATATTCAACAAATTATGTTTAGGAAATATCTCTGAAGTTGAGCTGAATTTTCTAATGAAAAATATACATCTGAATACCTTTTTCTGTGCTATTTCTAATTTATTTCGAAAAGAAGGTCAAGTACAGCCCCACACAGAAATGCAATAATGGAGGAAGGGATAGGCGAGCTTGTAGTAGATGCTTAACATGGCTTCAGGTGTTAGTTGTTTTCTTACTTTATACAATATACCACAAGTCATGGAAAGTTTTAAACAAACTTCCTTTATGTGATGGCTCCAACCTAGATGTTCATCTATATGTACGCTAAGAAATTTAGTGTGCTCCACTCGCTCTATCCGTTCCCCATCAAGCACCACTGGAGGCAGAGGCTGATGAACCGATCGGTTCTGAAATAATATAAAATTAGTTTTGCTGACATTCAATTTTAACCCATTATTTTTAATACACTGATGTACATGACTGAAGTCATTGTTCAAACTTGTGTACAAATTATTTAAGTTTTTATTTATCATTAAAAGAGTTGTATCATCTGCGTAGATTGTGAATTTAAATTTAGAGCTGGAATAGACTATATCATTTACATAGATTAAAAAGAGAAGAGGACCTAAAACAGAACCCTGTGGAACCCCTGAGCAAATGTTTTTATTGGCTGAGTATTCATCATTACAATAAACAGTTTGTGTGTGTGTGTGTGTGTGTGTGTGTGTGTGTGTGTGTGTGTGTGTGTGTGTGTGTGTGTGTGTGTGTGTGTGTGTGTGTGTGTGTGTGTGTGTGTGTGTGTGTGTGTGTGTGTGTGTGTGTGTGTGTGTGTGTGTGTGTGTGTGTGTGTGTGTGTGTGTGTGTGTGTGTGTGTGTGTGTTTTTGTGTGTGTGTGTGTGTGTGTGTGTGTGTGTGTGTGTGTGTGTGTGTGTGTGTGTGTGTGTGTGTGTGTGTGTGTGTGTGTGTGTGTGTGTGTGTGTTTTTTCCGGCCTTCCGTTTCGTCACTATGCGGACAATGATTCATCGAAGATAATCTTACAGCGACAGTAAGGCTTTACGCATTCTGACCGGTTTTCCTTTACCCTTTGTGTCTCTTCTCTCTTTTCTATTATCTGTTTATTATTTTCTTTCTATTTCTTCCGTCATTTTTTTCTTTTTGCATTGCTTTTATATTCCAGTGCTCGTTTTACTTCTCTTTCTCCTTTTCTTCTCCTCCTCCTCCTCCTCCTTCTTCTTCTTCTTCTTTCTTCTTCTCATCTTCTTCTTCTTCTTCTCCCTTTCACCACTGTCTTTGCCCTTCTCCTTCCTTTTTCCAATTTGTTTTTCTGTTAGTCTTTTCTTTTCGATTTTTATCTTCCTTCCGCGTCACTCGTTTGTATTCTTTTATTCCTTGTTTTGTCTTTTCTTCCCATCTTCCCAGTTATCCCTCTGTCTGTCTGTCTGTGTCACTATCCGTCCGTCCGTCTGTCTCTGTCACTCCTTTCCTTCTCCCTCTTTTTCCTTTTAATGTTTCTCTTTCATTTTTTCTTCTTCCTATGCCTTTGTTAACTGGCGTACAAATATTTTTTCTTTTCGTCGTCTTCATATTTTTTTTCATATATTTGAATCTCTCTCGATCTCATTCTTTCTCTCTCTCTCTCTCTCTCTCTCTCTCTCTCTCTCTCTCTCTCTCTCTCTCTCTCTCTCTCTCTCTCTCTCTCTCTCTCTCACTCTCTCCTCTCTCTCTCTCTCTCTCTCTCTCTCTCTCTCTCTCTCTCTCTCTCTCTCTCTCTCTCTCTCTCTCTCTCTCTCTCTCTCTCTCTCTCTCTCTCTCTCTCTCTCTTCTTCTCTTCTCTCTCTCTCTTCCTTTTCTCTCTCTCTGTTTTCCTCTCCTCTTTTTCCATCTCTCTTCTCTCTTTCCTTTCTTATTTCCTACTGTTTTTCCTTGCTTTCCTCTTACACTCTCCTTTCTTTCTTATTTTCCCTCTTACTATTATTTTTCTCCCTTTTTTTATTTTTATCTCATGTCCTTACCTTATTTTGTTTTTCGTCCGTTCCATTTTTCCTTTGCATTTTTAACTCGTATTATTTTTTTTCGACTCAGTTTCTTTATCTTTCTTCCTCTCCCCGTTCTAATTTATTGGTGTAGTTTCTTCCTTCATTCTTTCCATATTTTCTTCTTTCCATCTTTGTTTTCTTCTTTCTTTTTCTCCCTCCTTTCTCATGTCACTCCCTCTCGCTTTCCAAAACTAACCCCTTTGTCTATATATTATTCCTTATCCCCAAGTCATGTCTCCTGCTCCTCTCCCTTCCTTCCTTCTCTTCCTCCTTCGTATCATCGTCCTGTCTTCGGTATTTTCCACACATTTACCCTTCCTCGTTTTCTCCACCAACTCTCGTTCCTCCAGATATTCCCTCTTTTCCTTTTTTTTCTTGTACTATTTTTCCTCCCGCTTCATCATCTCTCCTTTTCCTTTTTATCTGCCACCTCCTCCTCCTCCTCCTCCTCCTCCTCCTCCTCCTCCTCCTCCTCCTCCTCCTCCTTCCTTCCTTCCCTTGAACCTGAAACAAAGCTTTTATTTTATGTATAGAAATGACTTCCCGTTGCAGGAGAGAAGGAGGAGAGGGAGGAAGATAAACAGGAGGAGGAGGAGGAAACAGAGAGAAGATAAAGAATTAGAAGAAGAATGAAAGAAAAGAAAAGGAAGAAGAAAAGGAAAAGGAGAAATAACATGTAAAACAAAAATTGGAAGGAAAAAGTGCAAGACGAAGAAGTTAACAATTAAAAAAAAAAAGAAAAAAAGAAAAAAATCAAAAGGACAAGGAGAAGAAAGAAGAAGAGAAAGAACAGCAAGAAAGAGGCAAAGGAACAAAGTAAGGAAGGAGAAGAATTGCAAGAAGAAGGATTAATAAAAACAAAAAAAAGGAATATTTGGAGAAATAAGAGATACTGAGAAGTAAAAAAATAAGAAAGAAGCAAAAAAAAAAAAAAAACAAGAAAAAAACAAGAAGAAATACGAAGAGATAAGAATCAGAGATATGTTTTCATGTGAAGTGAATTTTTGTCCGGAGAGAGCGAGAGAGAGAGAGAGAGAGAGAGAGAGAGAGAGAGAGAGAGAGAGAGAGAGAGAGAGAGAGAGAGAGAGAGAGAGAGATAACTCAGTTAAGTTTGCATGAAGGAAAGGAAAAAATGATAAGACAAATGCGTGATAATGGGAAAATATATAAAAGAAAGAGGAAGTAAAGGAAGAAAGTTTGGACGTGAAAGTGTATTTATTCGCCTCCCTTTTTTCTGATAGGTAAAGAAAGTGAAAAAAAAAATATGATGATGAATATAAATATAAATCGTAAATCTTATGAAAAATAAAGAAAATACGATGGATAATAATAAGAAGGGCGAAGAAAAGGAAGAAAAAAAAAGAAATCCAAATGAGTTAATAAATGATTAACGAATCGTGAAGAGTTTGCATGCGCAAATTTTTGACTAACTGGTATTTTTTGTATTTTGTTGAGACAACAGTCAGGGTTCACCAAGTACCCGTGTTTTCTGTGCATGTGGGATAGTAGGGGCAAAGCTCAGCATTACACGAAGAAGGACTGGCCTGTACGGGAGGAATTGGTGCCTTGTAGAGCAAGGAACGTCATAAACAACCCTCTGGTGGACAGAGACAGGATACTCTTCCAACCGCTGCACATCAAGCTCGGCTTGATCAAACAGTTCACCAAAGCTCTGGACAAGGATGGTGGCTGAGTCACTTACTTGTGCCACGCTTTTCCAGGATTGACCATGAAGAAGTTAAAAGCTGGCATCTATGACGGTCCTCAACTCCGTCAGCTCATCAGAGATCCAGAGTTTGAAAACTCAATGGACGAAGTGGAACTGGAAGCGTGGAAGGCTTTTGTTCTTGTCGTGAAGAACTATATTGGCAACAAGAAGGTCAGGAACTACGCAGAACTTGTCAACAATATGCTGAATGCTTTCAGAAACCTCGGATGCAATATCAACATCAAAATGCATTACTTATTCTCACATATGGATCGGTTTCCTGAGAATCTGGGATCAATGAGCGACGAGCAGGGGGAGAGATTCCATCAGAACATGAAAGAGATGGAGACAAGGTATCAGGGACTCTGGTATGCAGTCATGATGGCTGATTACTGTTGGACTCTGAAGAGAGAGATCCCTACCGCCGAGCATTCTAGGAGTTCGAAGAAACGGAAGTTCATGCCCTGAATTTTGAACAATGATGACCTAATATCCAATTTATATGTACTTACCTTTATCAATGTTTACTAATCAATGTACACTTATCAATTTTTGTAACATTTAATTAATGAATTGTGATAGAAAACGATTTTTTTTCTTAAAAACCTATTTCGGATGAAATGTTAACAAAAATGAACCAAAAATGTCACAAAAATGTAAACGATTTAGTTATAAGATCGGAGTTTTTAAGAATCGACTTAGCCCAAAAGCCTGACCTGATCGAGAGAACGGCTGTCATTTTCAGATTCAGCGGTGCAAATGTCCTAAATCAGTTGAAAAAACTTAGACAACTAACAATTTTTTTTTGTAACCTAGTGTAATGAATGTTAAGGAAATGATTGAAGGGAAAAAGAAAGTAGTGACGAAAGAGAAAATAAAGTAACAAAAAAAGAGGTTTATTTTGAGTTTCAGAATACAAATGAAGTCAATTCCATGATGTTTGTTTGTTTGAGCACGATAGATTTTGGATAAACACACACACACACACACACACACACACACACACACACACACACACACACACACACCAATAAACACAACCTGCCAGTCCATAAGAAAGAAAGTCCGACACACAAACAAACAAACGAACAAACAGAAAACAAACACACGAAGAAAAGTCAGTCTGGGAAGCCAATAAAAGTGGTGAAGGAAGGTAAACAAGTGTGTGTGTGTGTGTGTGTGTGTGTGTGTGTGTGCGTGTCGTGACAAACAAGACGCAACAGCTGGTCGTTTCCTTGTTCCGAACCTGAATTTCCCTCGTGAAATATCGCTATTCATTTATTGTAATGCACCGCCGCCACACACCGGCTGGCTGACTGATCCTTTGGCTGCTGGCATGTTTGTCTGTCTGTCTGTTTGTCTGTATGTAGGCTACCTATGTATCTCTGTTAGGCGATTTTCTTCTTTAGTTTTATGCCCCTTAGTTTCTGCTATTACTGTAAAAAAATATATATGTATGTCTTCCTGGCTGCATGTGTACCTATCTGTCTGTATGTGTCTGAATATATGTATGTATGTATGTATGTATCGGTCTACTTGCGTGTACATATGTCGTGATATGTATGTGTTTTCACCTCCGTGTCAGAGTGGCTGCATGGTTGTTTTTTCCCCCGTTTCTTTCCGTCTGTTTGCCTGTAGTTTTGTCTGTGTTTACCTGCAGCATTGAGTGTGTCTGCTTGCATGACTGTTTATCTGCGTGTCTTTCTGTCTGCATCTCTGTCCATTTCTCTGCCTATCTACTGCCTTTTTTTCATTTGTTGCTGTTTGGCACTTTTGTTCTTCTCTTTGTCTGCCTGTTTAACTGACTCTTTGTTTATTTACCTGTCTAAACAGTTGTCTGTCTGCTGAAATGATTCATCTGCCCGTCGTTTTTTTCTGGCCTCCTTAAAAGACATGCGTCTTTGCCTGTTTGTCTGTCTGTCTCTCTGTGTCCGTGTGTCTGCCCCCCTTCCTACACGTAAATGTCGTTTTGTTTGCTTAGCTGGCAGTCTGTATGCCCCCTTCATGTCCGCCTCTCTGTCTGTCTGTCTGTACATCTTTCATTCTCCCTGCGTGAGTGTCTTTCCGTCCGCCCATTTGTCTTATTCTGTCTCTTGTTTTCTGTCAGTGTGTCTCTCTGCCTCCCTGCATGTATGAGTTTGTCAGTCTAATATTCATCATTCCTTCACCCAATTCGTTTTCTGTGTCTGTCTATCCGAATGCCTGTTTGTCTTTGTCTGATTGCTTTGTTCGTCCGGCTCACTCCTTGTTGGACTCTGTGTATTATTTTCCAAGTGCTTGTTTCGTGACGATGGCCTCCACCCGAATGGGGTTGGTTCGGCGCGTTTCGGGAGGCTTCTGGACGAGGCAGTTAAAAGCTTTTCGAAAAGCCTTCCAAAATACTGCAGGAGAGGGCTGAGCAATGGCAGCCCATGATCAACCAACCTGTAGCGTCGGTGCGGACTGATACAACTCGTCGCGGCAAAAACATGAGTCACATTTCTGTTTTGTACACAAATGCACGAAGTTTAATACCCAAAAAGAACGAGATTAGGGCGGATATTGCAACAGAGAAATCAGATGTGGTAGCCATCACAGAGACTTGGGCCAACTCTGTCATCTAGTATCCGATCTGTCATTCCCCGGGTATGAAAGCTTCCACAAACATCGAAAGCACAAGAAAGGAGGAGTAATTTGCTACGTAAAAAGTACGCTCCCAGCCATAGAAACAGACAAACATAACGCAGAAGATAACGATTCCGTCTATGTGGAAAAAACCGCGAATAATAAGAAACTAAGACTTGCGACCGTATACAGGCCCCCAAAACAACAGGCAGCTGACGACAATGCCCTGTACGAAGAGTTTCACTCTCTAACACAAAGCAAAGAAGCAATAATAATTGGGGACTTTGATTGCCCTAACATTGACTGGGAACATTTGACTGGAGATCAAGAGGGTAACAGGCTATTAGAAATGGTGGAGGATTCGTTCCTCACTCAAGTTGTAACTCAACCGACAAGAGAAAACAATCTGCTGGATCTGTTACAGGTAAGTGACCCCGCCCTCATTCGCGACTGTGAAGTTGGTGAGAAAATTAATGGTTGCGATCACCACTTAATCCGTTTTAATGTCAACTTAAGTCACAAACTCGTAGACAATCCGTCAGTGATACCAGACTACGGAAAAGCAATTTTCAAACTAGCCCGTGAGCTGCTTCCCCCTGCGACGTGGGACCAACTTAACCTCACCAACAATAGAATCAACAACGTGTGGAACGACTTCAAAGATAAGCTTTTGGGGGTAGAGAAGACTACAGTGCCTACGAAATCCAGGCGAGTAAATGGTGCCGTAGATCCATCGTGGATGGCCAGATAAATAAAAAGGGCAGTAAACTAACAAAAAAAAAAGGAATTATAACCTAATGAAAGAGAATGACACGGCCGAAGCCCGTACACAGTACCACACCAGCCTCAGAGCTTGTCGCACCCTGATTCGGAGTAGTACACGCAACTATGATAAACAAATAGCGCGCGACATCAAGACCAACTCCAGCAAATTCTTCACATACATCAGATCGAAAAAGAAAGTAAAATCCAATATTGGTCCCCTGACAGACGAGACTGGATCTGTAACTCAGGACAGTAAACAGATGGCCAGAATCCTCAACAGTAACTTCGCATCCGTATTCACAGTCGAGGACATCGAAACCATTCCTGAGGTCCCTGACCCATAGGGGGATCACGCCCCTGGAAATTGACTCAATATACGACCAAGAGGTGAAAAAGTACTTTGACTAACTCGACACGAACAAGTCAACGGGACCTGACAGTTTGTCCCCGCGGTTATTAAAAGAGCTTAAACAACAAATACTTCAGCCACTCACTAACATATTCAACCGGTCAGTACAACTGAACAAGGTCCCAGAAGACTGGAAGATGGCGAACGTAACACCGATTTTCAAAAAAGGAGACAAAAGCGTTGCATTAAACTACAGGCCCATAAGTTTGACGTCAGTGGCAGGAAAAATACTCGAAAAGATTATTAGAGACAAACTTGTTTAGTTTTTAGAAGTCAATAATGTAATCTCCGACGCCCAGCATGGCTTCAGAAACAAGCGCTCCTGGCAAACGAATTTATTAGACTTTTTCCAAGGCGTATATAAGAACTGGGATGCCCACATCCCCGGTGATGTTATATAGCTGGACTTTCAAAAAGCCTTCGACAAGGTACCACACGAGCGACTCCATAAGAAACTGCACTCGGCGGGCATTGGATCCAATCTGATCGCGTGGATAAGAAATTGGCTCACCGGCAGAAAACAACGACTACTACTCACCGGACAGCTTTCCGATTGGCTTCCAGTCACTAGTGGAGTACCTCAGGGGTCAGTGCTTGGATCCATTCTCTTTATCATATATATATATATATATATATATATATATATATATATATATATATATATATATATATATATATATATATATATATATATATATATATTCTCTCTCTCTCTCTCTCTCTCTCTCTCTCTCTCTCTCTCTCTCTCTCTCTCTCTCTCTCTCTCTCTCTCTCTCTCTCTCTCTCTCTCTCTCTCTCTCTCTCTCTCTCTCTCTCTCATATATATATATATATATATATATATATATATATATATATATATATATATATATATATATATATATATATATATATATATATCTCTCTCTCTCTCTCTCTCTCTCTCTCTCTCTCTCTCTCTCTCTCTCTCTCTCTCTCTCTCTCTCTCTCTCTCTCTCTCTCTCTCTCTCTCTCTCTCTCTCTCTCTCTCTCTCTCTCTCTCTCTCTCTCTCTCTCTCTCTCTCTCTCTCTCTCTCTCTCTCTCTCTCTCTCTCTCTCTCTCTCTCTCTCTCTCTCTCTCTCTCTCTCTCTCTCTCTCTCTCTCTCTCTCTCTCTCTCTCTCTCTCTCTCTCTCTCTCTCTCTCTCTCTCTCTCTCTCTCTCTCTCTCTCTCTCTCTCTCTCTCTCTCTCTCTCTCTCTGCAGTTGTTGAAAGTCTTCATATATCTTTAGATTTTCAGTTTCCGTTTTCCTTTCATTTTTCCATATATTTTCTTTTGTTGTACAGTTTCACTTTTTCTCGTTCTCGGGATTTTTATTCCTCACATTTTTTCCTGTAGTTTTTTTTTCCTTTGTTTGCAGCTGCGTTCTTTTATTCTCATATTATTTACGTGTCTATTTTTACGTCCCTGACCTTTATTAGATTCGTTGCAATGCCATCCTCTCTTTTTTTTCATGATGCTGAAACGTCTGTTTTTTTGTTTTTTTTGTTTTTGTAAGCACTGTATACATTCTTCATTCATAATCTTTTCAAGTAGGTATACCACACAGACCCCATGGTCCAGACTAGGTGATCTGTCCTTAAACCTAAGTGATTCTGCATTAATCAGATGGCTCCAAAACTTTTCATTTCTACTTTAGTTAGTATTCAATTGAAGAAAGTGTCGGTCGAGCTTGTTTTGAAAGGAGTCAATCGTGGTACACTGGATCACTGAAGGTGGGAGCTTATTCCATTCTCGCACTACAAAGTTGGTGAAGGAAAATTTGGTGCAGTCTGAATTTACTCGTCTACATTTAAGTTTTGTGCTATTATTCCTCGTTCGCAAAGTGTCATCGATCATAAACAATTTTGATTAGTCCACATTCGCAAATCCATTAAGTATTTTAAAACGACGTTTCTCAAGAGATAACATGTTAAGGGTGAAAAGCCTCTCGTCTTAGGGTTTGTCGCGCAAGGAAGGGATCATTTTTGTTGCCCGACGTTGAACACCTTCTAATTTACCAATGTCCTTTGCATGGTGGGGAGACCAAAACTGTACCGCATATTCCAAGTGGGGTCTGACTAAACTTGCAGAGCGGAAGTATTATTTCTTTATTCTTGTATAAAGGTTTCTTTTAATTGACACCCAGGTCCTTGACGCATTGAACGCTTTTGAGTTTGACGCCGCGCATTTCGTAATCGAACTTCTTATTTCTTGTTCCAACTTGAAGGACCTGGCACTTATCTACATTAAAGGGATTCCCCTATCTTTCTGACCAAGCTGAAATTTTATACACATCCTCTTGGAGGCTCTGCCTGTCTTCGTTAGTGAGAATCGAGTTACCAATCTTTGTGTCGTCCTCAAATTTACTAATGAGATTATTGACTCCAACGTCCACATCGTTGATGTAAATAATGAAGAGTACTTGGCCAAGAACCGAGCCCTGAGGACGCCACTAGTGACTGGCGCCCACTCGTGAGTTAATCCGTCGATCACCACTCTTTGTTGTCTGTTGCTCAACCAATTCGCGATCCATTGGTGTACTTGCCCGTTAATACCTAGTTTCTTTAATTCATAAAGTAATTTATGATGTGGAACTTTATCAAACGCTTTCTGGAAATCAAGATGGACTCCGTCCAGTGATTTAGTTACGTCATAAACTGAAGTCATTATAAAAGGTCAATAGGATCTTTTGCAACTGAAACCATGTTGTGAATCCTTAATTAACGTGTGGCTTTCAAGGTAACTCACAATTTTGTCTCTAACTACGATCTCTAGTTGCTTACTTACTACTAAGTTAGACTAATGGGCCTGTAATAACCTGGTATTTTTGTCTCCTTTCTTAAAATCGGTGTTACGTTAGCCTTTTTCCAATCCGAAGGGACGATGCATTGTCGCAAGGACATATTAAAACAGTTGTGAGGAGGAGAGTATTTCGCTTTTGTTTCTTTTAGCAGTAGAGGATATACTTTTTCAGGTCCGGGACTTTTATTTGTTTTAAAGGATTGGCGAGCTTTTAGGACTTCATCGGTAGTTATTATAAAGTTAGGCAATTTTAATTCAGAGAGAGAGAAGAGAAGAATCACTTGAAGATTGCCCTGATTATTATTTTTCAAGGTGGGTTGAATTGTTTTAAAAATGTCCATTTTCTTAGCTCGGTTCGAATAAGGCAGAATTTGAGAGGCTTGGGGATCACGGGAGGCTTCATTAGCGAGGCCGAATTGAGTTAGAAGACGATTGAGTTACCGTCTTCGACTCCTTCAAGTTTGTCTGAAGCTACGTAGAGAAAGAAGTGGAACTGAAGGGAGGAAACGAGATAGTGAGTCAGGAGTGAAACAATGAGGCAGGAATGGAAACAGGAAACAAAATGAAACTGTGAACTAGGAAGATAAATGAACTTGGAATAGAAACCGAAAACAAAGAGTGCAGGTGAACCAGAATGGGAAAATGAACCTGTAGTTAAAAATAGCACCATAAATTAACTAGGGAACTAAGTCAAATAGTGAGCTTAAAGGGAAATAGTTACCTAGAATTCAAACAAAATATAATGTGAAAGGGAACCAGGAAAGGATTCAATTAACCAGAAATTGAAACAGGAAACAAAGACAGTGAACCAGAAATGAAAACAACGTACCAGGAATTCAAACAAAAAACAGGAAACAAAACAGCGAACCAGGAATTAAAAAAGAAACGCAAAATAAGTAAATAAATAAAAAGACGGAGGAAATTATGTAAAAAAAAATAATACAGCTTGAAATATTCATCAGGGAGATACAAACTAAAAACGGACGAGTTGACCAAAGAGAATAGGAATTAAATTAACCAAGAATTATAATAAACCAGCAAAAAACGTTAACGGGTTAGAGTAAATCACGTCAACAGAAGGTAAACATTTTGGATCGAGGAGCAGTGAATTTTTATTTGAAAGAAGGAATGAAGAAGAAGAAAAATCAGAAAAAAAGAAAGAAAAATAAACAAGACTGATAATTGTACGAGGAAGTGAAGAAGAAAGATAAAATAAAAACAGGAAGGTAAAGAAGATGGAAAGAGGGACGAGATGGATATGTGTATGGAGATAAAAGAACAAAAATGGAAAAAGAGGAAAATGAAAAAGGGGAAGAGGACGATAAAGAAGATAAAGAAGAACAAGGCGAATATCTGCATGAGGAAATAAAGGAAAGAGAAAGACGAAGCAAAGTAGAAATAAGAGGACACATCGAAACAAACCCGGAATACAAATAGCATAATTCGTCGATGCAGATAATTTGCAGAGTCGCGAAGAATTCTAGAAGAGTAAACCAACAAGGACACACACACACACACACACACACACACACACACACACACACACACACACACACACACACACACACACACACAGCGTCTCCCTCATTCCGAATAATTAAGCAAAATAAGATCTAGATTTAAACTTGCAAACCCGAGGGAGAGAGAGAGAAGAGAGGAGAGGAAGGCGGAGATACACAGCGCCACGAAGGCCAGGGAACACACAGAGAAGGGTGATCTGATGCTGTGGAGAAATTAACTTCACTTACAGAAAAGACGAATGTGTTTTCCTCAGGGGTCGAACATGAACGTATTTCATGCCTACATTTCTAAACTACCACTGGCTTCAATAAATGTTAATAGAAACAGAGAAGGAAAAGGTGTAATATTGCAACGAAAACAACTTTACTTACATAAAATACGAATGTTTCTCTTGGTAGAACACACAAGCGCATTTCACGACTACATACCATAAATACTATAATAGTGACATAAGCAATAAATAAAGAAAAAGCAACTCCATTTACGCACCAAAAAAAAAAAACATGTGCTCTAAAAAATATTTTTCTCCTCCATAAAACTGAACACCTGTGATGCAAAGTGAAACACAGGCATTATCGCCACACATCCCTCCCCCAGCCATCCGTGTCTGCTCATCGAAGGGGGACTGTTTGGGCTGTATATTTTTTCACCTTGATGAACTTTCATGGATTTTTGAATAATAATAGTAATAATGATAATAATAATAATAGTATAATAATACTAATGATAATAATAATAATAATAATAATAATAATAATAATAATAATAATAATAATAATAATAATAATAATAATAATTATAATGCGTTACTTTTTCCCAAAAGAAAAAAAAGCCTGGGTACTGAGATAACTTGCGTTTTATAGATATATTCTGAAGGGACAAGGACAAGAGGACGGACAAACTTTAGATTTAAACTTGCAAACCCGAGGGAGAGAGCGAAGAGAGGAGATAAAGCCGGAGACCCACAGCGCCACGAAGACCAGGGAACACAAAGAGAAGGATGATCTGATGCTGTGGAGATCTATCTACCTGTATGAAGTTACGCCTCACAGAAAATTTTAACGCTAATTTGGTGTGTTAGCAACTTTTTATTTCCCAACTTTTCTGCCTGGCGTCCTTCTGTTGATTTACCGCCGCGTGTTTCTGCCGCGCACTGAATACATTAGCACTGGCTTTTTTTTATTTTTATTGCTGGAACGTCTTATTCAGGAGATGCATTGTCATACCCCCCTCCCCTTCTTTCCTCTCTACCTTCTGTCTCATAATACATCGCGATGTGTGTGTCTAAATATGGAATAGAAGAAATAGAATACTGAGAAATACACACACACAAAAAAAAAAACGGAAAGAAATATAAGTTTACACAGAGTGCCATAAAAGTATAGACAGAAGTACACTCACACACAAAAAAGCTGACGTATATTTAAATTAAAACTCAGAACATTAGATAACACACTAGATAAAAAAAAAAGATAACACACAGGAACATAATATTACACACTTAGATTAATGCATTGGACATGAGATTATACACTAGATTAACACACACACACACACACACACACACACACACACACACACACACACACACACACACACTCATGCATGCCGTCTCTTCCACTGCCTGGGAAGGCAAAAATGTTCGTTCGTCTCTGCTCTCCATTAATTTCAAATTCTTAATTCCTTTTTGTGTTAGTGACCCGAGCCGCGGAGGTGCTCTGAGGAAGCCCCTCGGGTAGGCGGGGCGGGATGGGTCTTCTTCTTCTTCTTCTTCTTCTTCTTCTTCTTCTTCTTCTTCTTCTTCTTCTTTTTCTTCTTTCTTCTTCTTCTTCTTCTTCTTCTTCTTCTTCTTCTTCTTCTTCTTCTTCTTCTTCTTCTTCTTCTATTGTTTTGTCGTCTTCCTTATCTTTATTATATTTTTGGTCCAATTTTTTGTTTCTCTTCTCTTCGTTTTTTTTCTTCTTCATTTATACTTTTCCTTTTTCTAGCTTCGTCATCCTCGTCCACGTTTTTTTTTCATTTTACTGTTGATACTGTTATTCTCATTTTTGCTCTTCTTCCTCTTTTTATTTGCACTGTACGTTCTTCCTTTCCTTCTTTGTTTACGTTTATCCTCTTTATATCTTTATCTTTTCCCCTTCGTCTTGTTAGTCTTCCTCTTCTTTCCCTTTCCCTTCTTCATCTTCGCCGTCTTTATCTTCCTATCCTCTCATCTTCCAAATTCCCCCATTCCTTATTGATCCTCTTCCTCTTCTCATTCATCACCACACATCTTTGACTCTGCCAGCATATCCTCCTCCTCTCCTCCTCCTCCTCCTCCTCCTCCTCCTCCTCCTCCTCCAGCAATATCGGTCCCTAAAAGATGAAAGTGACGTACTAACACAGGACAGTAGACAAATGGTCGAAATCCTAAACAGAAACTTCGCGTCTGTGTTCACGGTCGAGAATACCCTCTCTGTACCCGAGAGCCCTACCCCACCGATGGGAATTACTCCCCTAGAACTTGGCACAATCGACGAACGGGATGTGAAAAAGTGTATCTAACCCCACCTAATATCGTTGTCCATGAATTTATCTAATCTATTTTTGAATGTGACAATTGTATTGGCACTCACCACGTGACTGCTAAGCCTATTCCACTCATCCACCACTCTGTTAGTAAACCAATTTCTGCTTATTTCCCTGTTGAATCTGAATTTATCCAGTTTAAACCCATTACTTCGTGTCCTACCCGGTTCTCTTATCAACAAAACCTTATGAATATCCCCCTTATTAAAGCCCATCATCCATTTATAAACCTCGATCATGTCTCCACGCACCCTTCGCCTTTCTAGAGAATGCAAGTTTAACTGTTTGAGTCTTTCCTCGTATGGCAAGTTTCTCAACCCCTGAATCATCTTAGTCAACGTCCTCTGCACCGATTCTAACATTTTGATATCCATTTTTTAGTAAGGTGACCAGAACTGAACCGCAAAGTCAAGATGAGGTCTAACTAATGTTAAATATAGTTTGAGGGAGACTTCGGCGCTTCTGTTGCTTACCTCCTTGAAATAAATCCCAGTACCCTGTTTGCTCGATTTATAGCTTGAATGCATTGTGCCCTGGGACAGAGATCAGAGCTCGCTAAGACCCCTAAATCCCTCTAGCACCCAGACCTGCTTATGAGAATGTCATTTAAGCAATAGTTATATGAGGGGATGTTCCTTCCTACACTCAGAATATTCCACTTCCCTACATTGAACTTCATCTGCCATTTTTCCGCCCAGTCATACAATCTGTTTAGTTCATCCTGAAGAATACAAGTGTCTTGATCCAAATCAATCACCCTACCGATCTGGGTATCATCGGCAAACTTACTGACATCACTACTAATTCCTGTATCTAAGTCATTAATATAAATAATAAATATACAGAAGTGGAAATAATACCGAACCTTGTGGGACCCCACTCGTAACACATCCCCAGTCAGATCTTTTACCATTGATTTGCACTCTTTGCTTCCTATTGCTAAGCCACGCCTTGACCCAGATCAAAACTTTACCCTCTACTCCGTGAGCCAGTAATTTAAGCAACAGTCGTTGGTGAGGAACTTTGTCAAACGCTTTACTAAAATCAAGATAGATTACATCATAATCTTCATCTCTGTCTACCGCCTCAAATACTTTATTGTAGAAGGACAAGAGATTGGTGAGGCATGACCTACCTTTCGTGAACCCATGCTGCGAATCGTGAATCAAGCTATGTTTCTCTAGATGCTCCCGAATGTTCCTGGCTATTATGGACTCCAGCATCTTGCCTATAACCGATGTTAAGCTAATTGGGCGATAGTTTGATTTTGTTTTCTTTTGTGGTTTCATTTTCAGATTGTGTACTGTTATCTTTTGGCTTATTATATTTCCCCTATGTTCTCTTGCATTTATTTTTTTCTCTTCTAACTCCTCTTCCTTTACCCCATTTTTTTTTTTACTCAGTTTACCACCAGGCTATTTTTGTTTTCGTTTCTGATTAAATTTTCAAATTGTCCATTCTATTCGTTTGTGATTATCTTCCCTCTTTGTTCTGCATTTCGTATTTTTCTAAATTTCTCTTTTGACTTTATTTTCTATTCCATTTTCTATCTTTTTTTCATATTCAGATTATGATTATTTTTGTCTCATTAGCTGGCATCTCCTTTTTTCACTTGCCTTTAATGGATCTAAAGGCTGAGCTGCCTCAGTGAGGAGAGAGAGAGAGAGAGAGAGAAATCCTATCGACTTTGTGATCTCAAGTAATTTTATCATTTTTTCTCTGATGTCTGTGACCTGCAATGCGTCTCTCTCTCTCTCTCTCTCTCTCTCTCTCTCTCTCTCTCTCTCTCTCTCTCTCTCTCTCTCTCTCTCTCTCAGCGTAGAAAGTAGTCTCGTCCTTCATTGTTCTTAATTTTTTAACATTAAGTCCTCACTAACCGTTTTCCGGTTTTCTTTACAACTTGTTTCGTTTTATTTATATTTTTTGTTTTTCTTAAATATTCTTATTGTGTTGCTGTTTCAATTTTATATTTATTTTTGATTTTTGTTTTTCTTCATCTTTTTTCGTATTTTCTTTCTTTTTCTCATTTCTCTTTGTTTGTTGGTCCCTATTTGTTTTCTGTTTTGTTATTTATTTGTTTTCTATTTTTTATTATTTTTTTTTACGTTTCCTTTGTTTATTTCATCATCTAATACATCGTTTTCTCCATTGTACTTTAACTGTTTAACATCATCCTTTTTTTACTCCATTCTCTTCTCTTTGTTTTTTTCAGCAATTTTCTATATTTGATTTCATTATATGTTTTTTTAAAATTATTTTCTCTGTTCCATTGTCTTTTTTCCTGTTTCCCGATTGTTTTTCCCCGGTCCGGTCCATTTATTTAAGTTGAAACCTTTTACTGGAGCAGTCTCTGTTCCTCCTCTCCCCGGCGTTACTTAATGAACTGTCTAATCGCCTCTGCTTTCCTTTAAACAACAAACTTTTAATCCAGCTTTGTAGCGGTCAACCAGTTTTTGTTTGTTTTTGTATTACTGTTACCATTAGAATCATCTTATTGTGAACATTATATATCTCCTCCTGAACGTCACTTAGTTAGAATGAGTTATGAATTACATCACTTCTCTTTAAACAGTAATATCACTGAACCTCCTAGTTTTATGCAGTAAAGGAAGTAACTCACGGACTAAAAAAGAAACAACAACAACAATGACTATAGTAACGATGCCTTTTTTTTTTTTTGTCATACTCTGTTTCTGGGAGCTGTTCGTGTTTTTAGTAAAATGTTTCTTGAAAGTTGTTTGTTTTTTGAGTCGGAGCCAAAGATTTGATTAAATGACATTGCAGACCAGATGTAACGGTGGAAGGCTTGGTTGCGTGTAGCTCAGACAGGGTCTTGGTGGGCTAACAGGGCGTGAAGGGAAACACTCGCTGCTTTAGGTGAATATATTCTTAACCTAAAATACAGGGGGCGCTGGAGAGAGCCGAGACAGTAGGTCTGTATCAGTCTGGCTCTCAGGAAGGAGTCCAGATAGAGACTTGGAAAATAATGAAATTACAACTAGTCACGTACGTCAAGGTGACCTCTAAGTTTGACGAAATGCTTGTTACACATACCGAGACGCTCGTCCGATAAACACTGACAGATGATATTCCTACAATGGTGGCGTGATCTATCTGAAGTGGGTATTTTCCACTATACATGCATTCCTAATCCATGGTGATATATATTAATAATAATAATACACTGATATAATTACAACTACTATAACACAGACAAACATTATCGTCAACATTACCACCACCACCATCATCATCTTTAGCCATTACTACTACGCAACTCAGCTATATCCTGCATATTATACAGTAATAGCAACGATTATGATGATGATGATGATGATGATGGTGATGGTAGCAATGGCTCCTCTTCAGCGCATCTTATTTAAACGTCTAATTACTTTTACTCCCACTTATGCAACACGCTTTTTATCCATCAGAGCCTTTAGTGTCTCGTGTGTTCGTTTGTTCTCATTACAGCACAATTACTGAGAGCCATTTCGGCCTGCTCTGTAACATTACTTAATTAACAGCCTCATTACTCCGCCGCCCGTTGAAGCAACAAGCCTCTCACGCGTCAGAGCACCATTCAGCTTGTGTGTATCTTTTTAGTTGGTCTGTTTGTCGTTATAAGGATGTTACTGAGAGCTGTTTCCTCCTCCTCCTAAACCCTTCTCTTAATTAAACTGGTACATTAATTTTCTCCGTTCCATAAAGGATTTACCTCTCCTTCAGTAATGGTATAATACTATTTCTTATATAATTTTTTTCAGTATAATTTGGCACTGAGAAGATTTTATATTTATTTTTGCTCTTCAACGTAATTTAACAGACTGATTACTTTAAACTCCCTCTATAACATAGTGTATAGGGCATAGGTGCAAGACTAACTAGACACTATATAAAAAATCACTCCACACGTCACTACCCGCCCCGCCCCCTTCCTTTCCTCCATTGAAAATAGGAGCAAATTAGAATGTTAAATAGGTATTAATGTTGGTAATAGAGGCGTCTTGATTCTCCCTGCCTGATAGTGTATATACAAATATACAAATACATATACAAATACTTTCCTTTCATGTCTCTTCTTTCACCTCCATCTTATTTTCTTTTCCTTCTCTTTACTTTACTTTTCAGTTCTTCTCAACACAATTTCATTTTCATCGTTTCTCTTTCCACTGCTTCTCTTTAAACCGCTCCCAGTTTTCATGATTTTCCTTATGTTTACACATATACTTACTACTTTACTTTATGTACTTTACTACTCCCCTTTTCTTTACACATCTTTTTATCTTTTTATTTTTCTTTCTTTTTCTTTGCACTAATTTTCTTTAGATTTTTTTGTTATTTTTCCTTAACCACATATTTATCTTTTTATATCTTAACATCACATTCCTTAGCAACACGTTACGCCACTTCTATCTTTCTTTCTTTACACAACTCTTTTTTTTTATTGATTTTTCTTTTTTTCATTATTTCTGTTATTTTACTATATCTTTACATCACTTATTTTATTTTTTAATTTTTTATTAATTTTTCTTTTTTTCATTCCTTTCTATTATTTTATTATCTTTTTCTCCTTACACCATTTTTTTATTACATCACTTTCCTTTACCCATTTTTCCTTCTTGTGAGCCCGTCACTGAGAACATTTTTTCGTGTATTTTCGTTAACACTTACTTGGCAGACTCGTGTGTTTCCCATTCTAACGACGTACCATTTATTTTTATTATAAAATCTGTTACAGTATTGTTGCTCTCTCGTCGTTTGTGTCACTTAGTTAACAGTCTGATTAATGAGTGTTTAGTTGCTGTTTTGCTGTTTGTAATTGATTATCTGTTCCCTTTCTTCTTTTCTTATTTTTTCTTTACTTTCTTTTCTTTCGTTTGTTCTTTTCTCTTTTCTTCTTTCTTCTTTTCTTTTTTCTTCTCAAGACCACATAGTAATTGACTAAGGTATTTTTATTTGTATTCTTTTAAACATTATTTTTCATTCCCCGTTGTTGTTTTGTGTTTGTTTTGGTGTACATAGGTCTTCCTAAACTTTTTATTATATATATTTTTTTCTTTTTTATTCAACAACATAAGCGCATTACTTTTTTTTCATTAGCCTACACCAACCTAAAACTTTTGTTCATATGTTTGTTAGTTTAATCGGTGTAGAAAAGTCTCTCAATACTTTCTATTATATATTTTCGTCTTTTATTTCCTTAATCTGCATTGTAAAACAGCAATGCAAGATGGCGCCACTATAAACACTAGCCTGCGCCAGAACGGGCTGGGCCGACCATCAGGCCCCACCAGGAAGATGCCTACCGGCGCAATAGGCAACAACGTAAAAAAAAAAAAAAAAATCGGCTCTTCTTCATAAAGCTTCGCCAACTTTATCCTTTTCCTAGAGGGTTTATATGTTTGTTTGGTGCAGAGAAGTCTTCTAAAACGTTCCTTCATATTTTTTCGTCGTCTTTATGTTCTGCATAGTAAAAACGCACCACTTTTGTGTTTCCTTTTTCCATTCACCTTCATTAACCTTCACCAGCCCCAACCTTTTATTCATGTGGATTGCTTTATTTTTTTCGAAGTATATTTTTTCTGACGCTATATTTCCGACGAACAGTTAGCGCCGTTATTACTCCCATTGCGTTTTAGCAACCACGAAAAATACATCGGCGGGTTATTCTCCCCCCTTTTCTGTTGCGTAGGTGCAGGCCACTGATCTCAGAATAGGTCCGCTATCTACCCTGCCTTCTACAGTGCCTCTCTTACTTCATTCTTATGTGAACAGTTCCACCCATCCTAGTAAAAGGAAGCAGGCAGCTCAAGGCCTAAACATAAATGAAAACCAGAAAGACAACTGAAAGCACAAGAAGCCCATTAAGGTAACACTATGAAAACACGATGGATACTAGTATTTATTTCATTTTTCTCTTCTCTTTTTTTTATCGTGTCTGTGTCTTGGCATGTGTGTGTGTGTGTGTGTGTGTGTGTGTGTGTGTGTGTGTGTGTGTGTGCTAGATATAAGTAACCTATTCATTGTTCGAATTGACTAAGAACGATAACAACTTTATTTTTACATCACTTCGTAAACACTTGACCAAGGTATTATTACTCGTTCCTTTAAACATTATCTTTATTCCGTTGTTGTTTTGTTGTTGTTGTATACCTTTATTTAGTTATGTATCCTTTTTTCTTATTTTGTATATCCATTTACTCCTTATTTCGTATCTTTATTTCCCGTTTGTTTGCTTTTTTTTTGTGTGTTAGTTTGGTGTGGAGAGTTATTGGATTTTACGGCTCTTCCCTTTGGACCTAATTCTTCCGGCAAACCTTCAACCATAATTGTTCCTGGCGGCACTTTACGGCCGTTCTTATCATGCAAAAAGCGTAAAACCTTTTTGTTTTTACGGTGTCAGCGCCACACAAACACCGCCAGCGAGTGTTTTACCGACTAATTGTTTCCGTCGGTTCTTTACGATCACTCTTAACTCGTTGTGAAGTCTCTTGTGTTTAGTGTCCGGTGTTTTTGCTCTCTTAATCTGTGAAGTTTATGGTTTCGTTATTTTTATGGTTTTGCTTCCCGGCGATAGAGAACCGTCAGTTGTTTATCTCCTAATTGTTTCGAGAAGTTTTACGGCAACTGTAAACTTGTAATGTCTTTTCATGATATTACTTTCCCGTGATGTGTTACCGACAAAGACATAACCCAGTAATGTTCTCTTACACATCACAAGTCACAAAGGCAGCTAACACATGTGTTGCCAGTAAATTAACATGGCATTTCTAGTTCATTTGTATAACAAAAAACTAAACTCTTTAAAGAAATATACTTAATTTATAATATTATGTGTTTTTATATACCACATCGAAAGTTAACACGATCGATTTTACCAGCAAACATTTCACTAACTTTTTTCGATTACTCTTATGCTGCAACTATTTCACCAGCACAAAGCTAACTGTTTTTCCGTATCGAGACGAGAACTATGATGAAAACACATCTTATTTGTCCCAGAAACATATAACCAATTTATTAGCACTTAATTTCCTGTCTTTCATTATCATTTAGCATTATTTTAGCCCAGCGGCACGTTCCGTACCGTTCCTTGCCGTGAATCCACGTGCTCGGGTTTGATCCAGACCCGGGCAGTCGGCGTCCAGTTCACCCAGTTGTTTATCCTCCCATCGATTTGGTCGATAAATGGATACCTGGGGAAATATAGGAAGGATAAACGGTGGTAACTCGGATGTCACACTTGTCTTGTGTTTCCGGATAAGGGGTTCATATCAGTCATAGTTTCAACGGCCAGTGAAACTGAGATGAGCACCGAGGCCACGCGCAGATCTGTGTGTGCCCCCAACTCTACCTCGATCATTAACTCACAGCATTTACGAACGGACAGACATAAAATTACCTTTGTTTGTGTTTGCATTAGTCTCCAGTCGCCATGAATACAATTACGGAACGGTAATTTCCCTGCGTGTCTTTATAACCACTATCAGCGGGGAACAGTCGTGAATTATCGTGTGCAGTCCTCGGGGCGGAAATTAATGTTTTGACGCCTGAACACTCTAAGCGCCGTTATCCCTGCAACATTTTCTCTCATAGTAACATTTTCTCGACTTTAACAGTACGGGCACACACTCGTAATTATGAAATGGTAATCTATAATATTTCTATTCGAGCAGGATATTAATTGTACTCCTTTAATACTCTAACCATTTTTCTCCTCAGCAGTATATTTAACAAGCTTCATTTTCATATCGCACCTCATAATTCATCCTGACAACCCTGGCTTAAAATTAATCAGCTCGTGTTTCCTTATTTTTTTTAATTCACATCAAGTATTTTGTCACAAGCTTAGCCGGACAGGGCACACACTCCACACTTTCACGTTGTACCATCGTAACACATCCTGACATCAGGGCTTTTGTTGTTATTAAGTCATCAATATTCCGCGGCAAGTAATACACAAGTCGCGTCTGACTCTCCCTCTTCCTCTTAACAACCACTAGAGACGAGGGTGGCGTAGGCAGCTGTGACACTCTCCCTCTCTCCCCTTCCAGACAGGGCCGGGGAGTATTAGCGCTGCCCTCCACCCTCTACATAAGCAGCTTCGAGAGTCCTCCACTGTCTGAGGTGGAGTGAATGGGGAGCTGTTATTACTTGTCATCTTATACGTGGTTACGGTGACAAAGTTAGCTGTAAGTTTATGTTTCGAATAGTAGCACCTCATTAGTTTCCGATGCCTGTTGGTCTGTCAGTCATGGCTGTGAGAGAGATGGAAGGGGAGATGGAGATGGAGAGAGATGGAAGGAGAGATGGAGATGGAGAGATATGGAAGGAGAGATGGAGATGGAGGGAGATGGAAGGAGAGATGAAGACGGAGAGAGATGGAAGGAGAGATGAAGATGGAGAGAGATGGAAGGAAAGGAATGACTTCATGTATCTCATAGGTATTTTTTGTGTCCGTTTGTGTGCCTGTTGAGGTTGAGAGACATTGATAAGAGATGTGAGGAGAGGAAAGACTACATGCACCGCCATCTTTGATACTATCGTGGTCATACATAAGAGAAGCCGGCGACACTTGTAGGTTTCAATGAAATGCCAGAACTTACTCTCTCTCTTCTTGAATAGTAGGTGATATAGGGGCCCAAGGTGACCTCCTCCACCTCCTCCTCCTCCTCCTCCTCCTCCTCTTCCTCTTCCTCTTCCTCTTCCTCTTCCTCTTCCTCTTCCTCCTCTTCCTCCTCCTCCTCCTCACAACAGCAGAAGATGTATATGCCTTCGGGAGCTGCCTGTTTGGCGGTGCTTGTGGTGATAATGATGGTGGTGGTGATGGTGGTGGTTTTGGTGATCCCTTGAGGTGTCTCTGTGTCTGTGTGACTATTATTATTATTACTATTATTATTATTGCTATTATCACTATCATCATCATTCTATACAAATCCAGGTGCATCATCCTCCGTTCACACCTGTCTCATTACCTTTCGCTTCTCACCTTCTTCACCTCCGCATCATCATCATCATCGTCGTCGCTTTCCTTGACTTAGTTGTGTTTGTCATCCTCTCCGCGGCCCAGCGAGTCCTGTTTGTGCTCGCTTTTATTCTGTTTTCTCTGCTTTTTCTTCTTCGTTCTTATATTGTCTGGTTAGACGTTATTTAAGGTTGGCGAAAAGTTGACCTCGGGTCTGTGTGTGTGTGTGTGTGTGTGTGTGTGTGTGTGTGTGTGTGTGTGCGCGCGCGCGCTTGGGCGTTTTGTTTGCTGGTCTTTCCCAACAACATTATTACGTCAATGATTCTCCAAAGCCATTGTGAAGTTAAGGTAGGAAGAGAGGGAAGGGAAGAAGAGAGGGAAGGGAAGGTGGAATTAAGGAAGGACGAGAGGAAGGAAGGAAAGGAGGAAGGAAGGAAGGGTATGAGAGGTATGAGATGAGAGCCAAAGTTATCCTCATGTTAGGGAAGAGGAGGAGGAGAAGCAGGAGGAGGAGGAAGATGATGATGATGATGAGGAGGAGGAGGAAAGAGTGAACTAGACGATAGCGGAGTAAGATACTTGTAAAGGAGGTAAAAAAAATAAAAAATAAAAGGAAAACATTTGGAATCGGCGGTTGGAAAAGAGAGAGAGAGAGAGAGAGAGAGAGAGAGAGAGAGAGAGAGATGAAGAGATGAGAGAGAGAGAGAGGAAAGTTTAGAGAAATGGAGAAAGGAGAGGAAGATAGGAACTGGAGGAGGAGGAGGAGTAGGAAGAGGATGAGGAGTACGAGGAGGAGGAAGAGGAGGAGGAGAGGAGGTAAACAGCGTGCATTTGTTTGTATGTTTGTCTTCGTTTCCGGAGGTTTCCACTCTATTGTTTACGACACACACACACACACACACACATGAGGGCCGCCATTCATCATTATAATATTGGTTCATGATGCAAAATATATGGATTAATCTGAAGCTAATTTGACGGTTGTTTTAATTCTGAACCACGATACTGGCCGATGGGAATGACTCACTGTGATGGTTATACTGAAGAGGATGATGGTGGTGGGAATAATGATGGTGGTGATAATGGCAGTATTGGTACTGGTGCCCGTGATGATGCTTGTAATAATATTAGTGGTAGTGGTTGTAGTGATGATAATAAAACTGATGATGATGGTGATGGTGTTTCTAATCTCCAAGTCTGTTCACAAGATATAACACCTTTTTTCTCCGTTCATTTACCTTCTTCCTCTTCGCTTCTTCCTTTACCCCTGTCCCTCCTTCCTCCTCTTACCTTCGCTGCCTGACCTCCTCCTCCTCCTCCTCCTCCTCCTCCTCCTCCTCCTCCTCCTCCTCCTCCTCCTCCTACACTCACACTAATAATATACAGCACCCACAGCTTCGTCGTGTGTTTGTGTGTGTCCTGTAAGCATAAGACGTGACCTGGGAGAAATTAAAGTAAAGAAATGTAAAAGAGAGAGAGAGAGAGAGAGAGAGAGAGAGAGAGAGAGAGAGAGAGAGAGAGAGAGAGAGAGAGAGAGAGAGAGAGAGAGAGAGAGAGAGAGAGAGAGAGAGAGAGAGCGAGAGAGCAGAGAGGGAGGGAAGGATATGGAAGGGAAAAAAAAACGAAAAAGTGAAGGATAGGGAAGGGAGGAAGAGACGAGGAGGGAAGAATATGGAGGAGATAAAGTGAGATGTTTAAAAAAAACGAATATTCTCACCTATACCTTTTTTTTTAATTACTCTCCATGTTGCCGCCCGAAGGCTGACATAGGTTATTAGTGCGCCTAGGCTGATTATGACAGATTATATGATGTGTAATGTGGTACATACATTCATAGAAAGGGCGATGTAGAGGGAGGATAGGGAGGATTGAAGGACTGAAGATGGGGACCAATGCAAAGCAGTGGTGTGAGATGGTACAGTGAGGCCAGATGGCCGCACCAAGATGTCAACACAGCGGAAAGGGGAGATAGAGACTGCTGACGCGGGGGTTCCGCGGGGCAAAGTTCCTCCCTCTGGCTGGGTTGGTTGACTTGAGGAGCAGAGAGAAGGGCTTGCAGCGGAGAGGAGAGCTATTTCCTCGCAGGGGCAGTGTGGTTAAGGGTCACACAACAAAGAACCCATAAGTGATTAATAGACCCCGACACGTGAGTTATAATTGTGTCTTTCTGAATGATATCTCTTGCCATTGCCATATTCTGATGTGCGGGTTAAATGATGATTTAATTGTTCAACAGAGCTTTATTGCTCTTTGATATAATGTACTGACTCAACAATGTTTTTTTTTTTTTTTTTTTTTTTACAGCAAAGGAGACAGTTCAAGGGCCCACAAAAGCAAACATTAATAATAAAAAAAAAGCCCGCTACTCACTGCTCCTAAAAGAATCCAAAGAGGTGGCCGAAAGATAGGTCAGCTTCGGGAGAGGTGTCCTGATACCCTCCTCTTGAAAGAGTTTAAGTCGTAGGCAGGAGGAAATACAGATGAAGGAAGAGTGTTCCAGAGTTTACCAGCGTGAGGGATGAAAGAGTGAAGATGCTGGTTAACTCTTACATAAGGTTTGGACAGTATAGGGATGAGCATGAGTAGAAAGTCGAGTGCAGCAGGGCCGCGGGAGGAGGCATGCAGTTAGCAAGTTCAGAAGAGCAGTCAGCGTGGAAATATCGATAGAAGATAGAAAGAGAGGCAACATTGCGGCGGAATTTAAGAGGTAGAAGACTATCAGTATGAGGAGGAGAGCTGATGAGACGAAGAGCCTTAGCCTCCACTCTGTCCGGAAGAGCTGTGTGAGTGGAGCCCCCCCACACATGAGATGCATACTCCATACGAGGGCGGACAAGGCCCCTGTATATGGACAGCAACTGTGCAGGGGAGAAGAACTGGCGGAGACGGTACAGAACGCCCAGCCTCGAGGAAGCTGATTTAGTAAGAGATGAGATGTGAAGTTTCCAGTTGAGATTTTTAGTTAAGGATAGACCGAGAATGTTTAGTGTTGAGGAAGGTGATAGCTGGGTGTTGTCAAAGAATTGGGGATAGTTGTTTGGAAGATTGTGTCGAGTGAATAGGTGGAGAAACTGTGTTTTTGAGGCGTTGAAGAACACCAGGTTCTTCTTGCCCCAATCGGAAATAATAGTAAGGTCTGAGGCTAAGCGTTCTGCAGTCTCCAGCCTTGAGTCGTTAAGTTCCTGAAGGGTGGGTCTTCTATTAAAAGAAGTTGAATAATGCAGAGTGGAATCATCGGCGTAGGAATGGATAGGACAGTTCGTTTTGGAAAGAAGATCATCAATGAACAACAGAAAAAGAGTGGGAGATAGGACAGAACCCTGTGGGACACCACTGTTAATAGATTTAGGGGAAGAACAGTGACCGTCTACCACGGCAGAAATAGAACGGTCAGAGAGGAAACTGGAGATAAAGGTACAGAGAGAAGGATAGAAACCGTAGGAGGGTAGTTTAGAAAGCAAAGATTTGTGCCAGACCCTATCAAAAGGTTTTGGTATGTCCAGCGCAATAGCAAAAGTTTCACCGAAACGGCTAAGAGAGGATGACCAAGAGTCAGTTAAGAAGGCTAGGAGATCACCAGTAGAACGCCCCTTGCGGAACCCATACTGGCGATCAGATAGAAGGTCAGAAGTGGAAAGGTGCTTTTGAATCTTCCGGTTAAGGATTGATTCAAAAGCTTTAGATAGACAAGAAAGTAAAGAAATAGGACGGTAGTTTGAGGGATTGGAGCGGTCACCCTTCTTAGGTACAGGCTGTATGAAGGCATACTTCCAGCAAGAAGGAAAGGTAGATGTTGACAGGCAGAGGCGAAAGAGTTTGACCAGGCAGGGTGACAGCACGGAGGCACAGTTTTAAGGACAATAGGAGGCACTCCATCAGGTCCATAAGCCTTCTGAGGATTGAGGCCAGAGGGCATAGAAAACATCATTTTGAAGAATCTTTATAACAGGCATAAAGGAGTCAGAGGGGGGATGAGTAGGAGGAATATGCCCAGAATCGTCCAGAGTGGAGTTTTTAGAAAAAGTTTGAGAGAAGAGTTCAGCCTTAGAGATAGATGAGACGGCAGTGTTGCCGTCAGGACTGAGAGTGGAGGAAAGATGAAGAAGTGAAGTTGGAGATGTTTTGGCTAGATGCCAGAAGTCACGGAAGAGTTAGAGAAAGCAAGGTTTTGACATTTTCTATTAATGAAAGAATTTTTGGTTAGTCGGGGAATAGATTTGGCACGATTTCGGGCAGAAATGTAAAGTTCATAATTAGCATTAGTTTGAAGGCTCTGGTACCTTTTGTGAGCTACCTTTCTATCATTGACAGCACGAGAACAAGCGTGATTAAACCAAGGCTTTTTTGCGTGAGGAGTAGAGAAAGAACGAGGAATGTATGCCTCCATTCCAGAGACAATCACCTCTGTGATGCGCTGAGCACACACAGAGGGGTCTCTATCCTGGAAGCAATAATCATTCCACGGGAAATCGGAAAAGTAAATCCTCAGGTCGTCCCACCGAGCTGAAGCAAAATGCCAGAAGCATCGCCTCTTCGGTGGGTCCAGAGGGTGTACAGGAGCGATAGGACAGGATGCAGAAATAAGATTGTGATCGGAGGAGCCCAACGGAGAGAACAGTTTGACAGAATAAGCAGAAGGGTTTGAGGTAAGGAAGAGGTCTAGAATGTTGGGCCGATCTCCAAGACGGTCGGGAATACGTGTAGGGTGCTGGACCAACTGCTCTAGGTCGTTGAGAATAGCAAAGTTGTAGGCTTGTTCACCAGGATGGTCAGTGAAAGAGGATGAAAACCAAAGCTGGTGGTGAACATTGAAATCTCCTAAGATGGAGATGGTTTATTGCTCTTTGATGTAAAACGTAGTGACTTTCGTATTCCTGATTCTGTGATTCTGATGGTGTGTTCGTGCTAACAGGTTTTGACCGAAAATATATTAATCGAGTTAACGTGAAGGGTCTCCTTATTTAACACCTTACCGCCCACACTGGCTCGCGGGGCAGATGGCGGCAATACTCCAAGTATTCTGAATATGCGCGCAATACCTTAGGTTCACGGAGAATTAAAAGTTGCTGCTGTTGTTAAAGTAATGAATAAGTCTCGGCGCGTGAAGCGAGGAAGAATATAAAAAAAATATGTATGTATGTTTATGCCTATGTATATGTAGTAAGTGTGTACTTATGTACTTATGTATGTAAATAATACTACTTTATACGGTCACGTTCAGAGTGTGTACGTGGAATGAATAAACGTTGGAAAAAAAAGGAAAATGTACAGTAAGCATTGAGATATTTTTTTCGTATTTTTTAACTATCAGGCGAAAGTTTTTGGTGTGTACCATGTTATTTGGGATAAGATAATTATTAGTATATAACGTTATCTGAATACGTAAAAAAATATAGAAGCATGCAATTAAACACACATCAGTGTGAACTAATAAACTTTCCAGCTTCTAAATGAATATGTGAATAAAGAAAGACAGAACACTGAAATAAAGACTTAATGAAGAATGTAAAGAAAAAAAATAAAATAATGAAATGAGTTGTTAAAGATGGATAGATAAAGAATTAATAAAATTGCTCGTCACACTCGCCCTTCATTACCACTCATCACCACCTCCTGTATCGGCACCATTACCTCATCACCACATCAACACCACCACCACAACCAACAGACACCTCCGGTCTTATTGTCCACCTGCGTAAGCCTTCACATAACAATTGCCATCCCTCCATCGTCACCCTCATAACCTCATCACCACGTCATCTCCATCTTCATCACCACACGTCACCCCCTTTCTCATTCCCTCCTTATCCTTTCAGTAAGATCATCATCAGAATCATCACCCTCATTATTAACATCACCAGAACCTCATCATCACCACCCACCAGTCAAGTCACCTCCATTTTCATAACTCACTCATCACCACTCCCATCACCTCATTATCTACTCACCACCTTTACATTCTCATTAGCACTCATTAGCCTCGGCGTTCTCGTTCTCATTACCATTTCACATTTAACATAATTACCCCCTTCACCCTCATTCAACCTTCAAGCCCCTTCACCCTTTTCTATCCCTCTTGACGTTGCCCCTCTCCTGCCCCTCCCCTCCATCTTCTCCTCCCTATCTTCTTTCTTCATATATCGTCCCCCCTATTCCAACCACTCGCCTTCCCTTTCTCCCTCCCACTCTTTCTCTTCTTTCCTACGCTTCCCTTTCCTCCCTGACCCATCATCCCTTCATTCTTCCCCCTGTTTTCACCCTTCTTCCTCTTTCTCACTTTTCCCTTCTTT
Organism: Eriocheir sinensis; assembly: GCF_024679095.1. Lineage (NCBI taxonomy): Eukaryota > Metazoa > Arthropoda > Malacostraca > Decapoda > Varunidae > Eriocheir > Eriocheir sinensis. The sequence continues at coordinate 30,401,626 of NC_066509.1, read as the reverse complement.
CCTCTAACACCCAATCTGACAGCGTGGATCAAAGACTGGCTCACTGGAAGAAAACAACGAGTTGTACTCAACGGACAGGCCTCCGAGTGGCTCCCGGTCACAATTGGAGTGCCACAGGGGTCAGTGCTGGGACCCATACTCTTCATCATATATATCAACGACCTAGAACTAGGATTAGAATTCAATCTTTCAAAATTTGCCGACGACACAAAGGTGGGTGGGAAGGGCCTCACGACGGCAGACTGCGAAATTATCCAGAGAGGCCTGGACCAGATCACTCGGTGGTCAGAAAAATGGCAGATGTCCTTCAACACTACCAAATGTAAAGTAATGCATATCGGATTCAGAAACAGCAACCACACATACCACATGGGTGGCGAACCACTACATGTGGTGCAAGAGGAAAGAGACCTCGGGGTCACCATCAGCAGTGACTTGAAACAAACAAAACACTGCAAGTCCGCCTGTAAGAAAGCCAATACAATGCTTGGGTTCATAGCGAGGAACTTCGAATACAAGACACCGGGAGTTATGTTATCCTTGTATAAATCGCTGGTAAGGCCCCACCTGGAATACGCCGTGCAGTTCTGGTCTCGAAATTACAGGAAAGACATTGAATTACTTGAGAGAGTACAGCGCCGCGCCACGAAGATGATACCATCACTGAGGACGAGGCCCTATGGAGAGCGACTCGAGCGATTCAACCTCTTCACGTTGGAAAAGAGACGACTGCGGGGAGACATGATACAAGTCTTTAAGTACCTGAACAAGCTCAGTAACGTTGATCACTCCAAACTCTTCACGCTACAAACCAACCTGAGAACAAGAAACAACGGAAAAACAATTCAAGCAAAGCGATGCCATACCGACATCGGCAGGAGTTATTTCTCGAATAGAGTTGTTCGCCACTGGATTAGCCTTCCTGCAGAAGTGGTTAGCGCAGAGGCCATCAACTCCTTAAAGAAACGCCTTGATCACCACTTTGCTGCATCGGGAGTGAACTGAACGTATCGAAGAGTAGGTGCACATTGCACAAGTGCTTAAATCCTTCCCTGCAAGCCACTCCTATGGCAAACGGATTGATTAAATCACTGAAAGCAGGCAGCCTAGTAAAACCCAACAGGCTTTCTGCTGCCTACTAGTCCATGTTTCCATGTTTCCCCACCTCTCATCCCTCCCACATCTATCCCTCTTCCTCTAACTCTACTCCCTCCCTCCTCCTCTTCCTCCTCCCTTACCTCTCCCCTTCTCCTTCCTCACTCCCTGCACACTTCATCCTGCCTCATATCCCCTCATCCCCTCACCTCTCGTTCATAGCTCCTTTTCTCTCCCCTCTCTTTCCCTAATCATCCCCCTTCTTCCTCTCTTCCTCCCCCTATCCCTCCCCTCTACGATGTATCATGCCTCATATCCCCTCATCCCCTCACCTCTCGTTCATACCTCCTTTTCTCTCCCTTCTCTTTCCCTAATCATCCCCCTTCTGCCTCTCTTTCTCCCGTTATCCCTCCCCTCTACGATTTATCCTGCCTCATATCTTCTCATTCCCAAACCTTCCTTCCCCCGCTCTCTCCTCCCCTCCCCCCATGCCATTCCCTGCAGCACCTTCTCCCCGCGCTGAGCCCAGGTGACGCGGACAGGTCAGCTCAACATTAGCAGGTTAATTAATTATGGGCTCCAGCGTAATGGGAAGGTGATTCATTAAACGTGTGTTACTGTAGCTGTCTGTGTGTCTGGCCGTCTGTCAACCTGTCTGTTTGTGTCTCTCTCTCTCTCTCTCTCTCTCTCTCTCTCTCTCTCTCTCTCTCTCTCTCTCTCTCTCTCTCTCTCTCTCTCTCTCTCTCTCTCTCTCTCTCTCACATTTTCTGCATAACGTTTAGCTCATGTTGTTTTCATATAAGAGAGATTTACATAGATTTACATAGAAAATCAGACCACACAGACCCCATGGTCCAGACTTGGTGGTCTGTCCTTAAACCTAAGTGATTTTACATTAATCAGAAGACTCCAAAACGTTGCATTTCTACTCTAGTTGATATTAAGTTGAAGGAAGTGACGGTCGAGCTTATTTTTGAAGGAGTCAATCGTGTTACACTGGACCACTGATGATGGGAGCTTATTCCATTCTCGCACTACAACGTTGGTGAAGAAAAATTTGGTGCAGTCTGAATTTACTTGTCTACATCTGAGTTTTACGCCATTGTTCCTCGTGCGCAAAGTGTCATCGATCATAAACAATGTTGATCTGTCTACATTCGTGAAACCATTAAGTATTTTAAAACATTCGATCAGTTTTCCTCGGAGGCGACGTTTCTCAAGAGAGAACATGTTAAGGGTAGAAAGCCTTTCTTCGTAGGATTTTTGCGCAAGGAAGGATAATTTTCGTTGAAGCTGAACACCTTCTAATTTAGCAATATCCTTTGCATGGTGGGGAGACCAAAACTGTACCGCATATTCCAAGTGGGGTCTGACTAAACTGTTGTAGAGCGGGAGCATTACATCTTTATTCTTAAATAAAAAGTTTATTTTAATGAAGCCCAACATTCTGTTCGCTTTATTTGCTGCATCGATGCATTGCTGTGAGAATTTGAGGTTTGACGCGATTTTGACCCCCAAGTCCTTGACGCACTGAACGCTTTTGAGTTTAACGCCGCGCATTTCGTAATCAAACTTCTTATTCCTCGTTCCAACTTGAAGGACCTGGCACTTGTCTACGTTAAAGGGCATCTCCCATCTATCCGACCAAGCTGAAATTTTGTGCAAATCCTCTTGGAGGCTTTGCCTGTCTTCGTCAGTGAGAACCGAGTTACCAATCTTTGTGTCGTCTGCAAATTTACTAATGCGGTTATTGAGTCCAACATCCACGTCGTTGATGTAAATAATGAAGAGCACTGGGCCAAGAACCGAGCCCTGAGGGACGCCACTAGTGACCGGCGCCCACTCTGAGTTAAATCCGTCAATCACTACTCTTTGTTGTCTGTTGCTCAACCAATTCGCGATCCATTGGTTTACCTGACCGTCAATACCTATTTGCTTTAATTTGTAAAGTAATTTATGATGCGGGACTTTATCAAACGCTTTCTGGAAATCAAGATAGACTACGTCCAGTGATTTGGTTACGTCATAAACAGTGAAGAGGTCGTTATAAAAGGTTAATAGATTTGATAGGCATGATCTTTTGTTTCGGAAGCCATGTTGTGAGTCCCCAATTAATGAGTGGCTTTCAAGGTAACTCACAATTTTGTCTCTAATTATGCCCTCAAGTAGCTTACCTACAACCGAAGTTAGACTAATGGGCCTGTAATTACCTGGTACTTTTTGTCTCCTTTCTTAAAAATCGGTGTCACGTTAGCCTTTTTCCAATCTGAAGGGACAATGCCTTGTCGCAAGGACATATTGAATACGGTTGTGAGGGAGGAGAGTATTTCGCTCTTTGTTTCTTTCAGCAGAGTTGGATATACTTTATCAGGTCCAGGACTTTTATTTGTTTTAAGTGATTTGAGGGCTTTAAGGACTTCATCGGGTTTTATTTCAAAGTTAGACAATGCATGCTCGGGAATTACATTAGTACTGGTGTTGGTGGTGGTGGTGGGAGGACTGTTATTATTAAACACCGAGGAAAAGTAATTATTTAATAGGTTTGCAACGTGTTGGCTGTCAGTCACTAGTGCACCGTCGCTGTTTGTTAAAGGTTTGTTAAAGGTTAAAGAGAGAGAGAGAACAATAATAATAATAAATAATTAAAGTAAAGTTTTCTGAAGTATCTTATAAACAAGACGACTTTTAGTAAGAATAAAAAGTTCTTATCGGGCAAGAAGAACATTTTTATTCATGTGGATTGCTTTATTTTTTTCGAAGTATATTTTTTCTGACGCTATATTTCCGACGAACAGTTAGCGCCGTTATTACTCCCATTGCGTTTTAGCAACCACGAAAAATACATCGGCGGGTTATTCTCCCCCCTTTTCTGTTGCGTAGGTGCAGGCCACTGATCTCAGAATAGGTCCGCTATCTACCCTGCCTTCTACAGTGCCTCTCTTACTTCATTCTTATGTGAACAGTTCCACCCATCCTAGTAAAAGGAAGCAGGCAGCTCAAGGCCTAAACATAAATGAAAACCAGAAAGACAACTGAAAGCACAAGAAGCCCATTAAGGTAACACTATGAAAACACGATGGATACTAGTATTTATTTCATTTTTCTCTTCTCTTTTTTTTATCGTGTCTGTGTCTTGGCATGTGTGTGTGTGTGTGTGTGTGTGTGTGTGTGTGTGTGTGTGTGTGTGTGTGTGCTAGATATAAGTAACCTATTCATTGTTCGAATTGACTAAGAACGATAACAACTTTATTTTTACATCACTTCGTAAACACTTGACCAAGGTATTATTACTCGTTCCCTTTAAACATTATCTTTATTCCCGTTGTTGTTTTGTTGTTGTTGTATACCTTTATTTAGTTATGTATCCTTTTTTCTTATTTTGTATATCCATTTACTCCTTATTTCGTATCTTTATTTCCCGTTTGTTTGCTTGTTTTTTGTTTGTTAGTTTGGTGTGGAGAGTTATTGGATTTTACGGCTCTTCCCTTTGGACCTAATTCTTCCGGCAAACCTTCAACCACTTAATTGTTCCTGGCGGCACTTTACGGCCGTTCTTATCATGCAAAAAGCGTAAAACCTTTTTGTTTTTACGGTGTCAGCGCCACACAAACACCGCCAGCGAGTGTTTTACCGACTAATTGTTTCCGTCGGTTCTTTACGATCACTCTTAACTCGTTGTGAAGTCTCTTGTGTTTAGTGTCCGGTGTTTTTTTGCTCTCTTAATCTGTGAAGTTTATGGTTTCCGTTATTTTTTATGGTTTTGCTTCCCGGCGATAGAGAACCGTCAGTTGTTTATCTCCTAATTGTTTCGAGAAGTTTTACGGCAACTGTAAACTTGTAATGTCTTTTCATGATATTACTTTCCCGTGATGTGTTACCGACAAAGACATAACCCAGTAATGTTCTCTTACATCACAAGTCACAAAGGCAGCTAACACATGTGTTGCCAGTAAATTAACATGGCATTTCTAGTTCATTTGTATAACAAAAAACTAAACTCTTTAAAGAAATATACTTAATTTATAATATTATGTGTTTTTATATACCACATCGAAAGTTAACACGATCGATTTTACCAGCAAACATTTCACTAACTTTTTTCGATTACTCTTATGCTGCAACTATTTCACCAGCACAAAGCTAACTGTTTTTCCGTATCGAGACGAGAACTATGATGAAAACACATCTTATTTGTCCCAGAAACATATAACCAATTTATTAGCACTTAATTTCCTGTCTTTCATTATCATTTAGCATTATTTTAGCCCAGCGGCACGTTCCGTACCGTTCCTTGCCGTGAATCCACGTGCTCGGGTTTGATCCAGACCCGGGCAGTCGGCGTCCAGTTCACCCAGTTGTTTATCCTCCCATCGATTTGGTCGATAAATGGATACCTGGGGAAATATAGGAAGGATAAACGGTGGTAACTCGGATGTCACACTTGTCTTGTGTTTCCGGATAAGGGGTTCATATCAGTCATAGTTTCAACGGCCAGTGAAACTGAGATGAGCACCGAGGCCACGCGCAGATCTGTGTGTGCCCCCAACTCTACCTCGATCATTAACTCACAGCATTTACGAACGGACAGACATAAAATTACCTTTGTTTGTGTTTGCATTAGTCTCCAGTCGCCATGAATACAATTACGGAACGGTAATTTCCCTGCGTGTCTTTATAACCACTATCAGCGGGAACAGTCGTGCAATATCGTGTGCAGTCCTCGGGGCGGAAATTAATGTTTTGACGCCTGAACACTTTAAGCGCCGTTATCCCTGCAACATTTTCTCTCATAGTAACATTTTCTCGACTTTACCAGTACGAACACACACTCGTAATTATGAAATGGTAATATATAATATTTCTATTCGAGCAGGATATTAATTGTACTCGTTTAATACTCTAACCATTTTTCTCCTCAGCAGTATATTTAACAAGCTTCATTTTCATATCGCACCTCATAATTCATCCTGACAACCCTGGCTTAAAATTAATCAGCTCGTGTTTCCTTATTTTTTTTAATTCACATCAAGTATTTTGTCACAAGCTTAGCCGGACAGGGCACACTCCACACTTTCACGTTGTACCATCGTAACACATCCTGACATCAGGGCTTTTGTTGTTATTAAGTCATCAATATTCCGCGGCAAGTAATACACAAGTCGCGTCTGACTCTCCCTCTTCCTCTTAACAACCACTAGAGACGAGGGTGGCGTAGGCAGCTGTGACACTCTCCCTCTCTCCCCTTCCAGACAGGGCCGGGGAGTATTAGCGCTGCCCTCCACCCTCTACATAAGCAGCTTCGAGAGTCCTCCACTGTCTGAGGTGGAGTGAATGGGGAGCTGTTATTACTTGTCATCTTATACGTGGTTACGGTGACAAAGTTAGCTGTAAGTTTATGTTTCGAATAGTAGCACCTCATTAGTTTCCGATGCCTGTTGGTCTGTCAGTCATGGCTGTGAGAGAGATGGAAGGGGAGATGGAGATGGAGAGAGATGGAAGGAGAGATGGAGATGGAGAGATATGGAAGGAGAGATGGAGATGGAGGGAGATGGAAGGAGAGATGAAGACGGAGAGAGATGGAAGGAGAGATGAAGATGGAGAGAGATGGAAGGAAAGGAATGACTTCATGTATCTCATAGGTATTTTTTGTGTCCGTTTGTGTGCCTGTTGAGGTTGAGAGACATTGATAAGAGATGTGAGGAGAGGAAAGACTACATGCACCGCCATCTTTGATACTATCGTGGTCATACATAAGAGAAGCCGGCGACACTTGTAGGTTTCAATGAAATGCCAGAACTTACTCTCTCTCTTCTTGAATAGTAGGTGATATAGGGGCCCAAGGTGACCTCCTCCACCTCCTCCTCCTCCTCCTCCTCCTCCTCTTCCTCTTCCTCTTCCTCTTCTCTTCCTCTTCCTCTTCCTCTTCCTCCTCTTCCTCCTCCTCTTCCTCACAACAGCAGAAGATGTATATGCCTTCGGGAGCTGCCTGTTTGGCGGTGCTTGTGGTGATAATGATGGTGGTGGTGATGGTGGTGGTTTTGGTGATCCCTTGAGGTGTCTCTGTGTCTGTGTGACTATTATTATTATTACTATTATTATTATTGCTATTATCACTATCATCATCATTCTATACAAATCCAGGTGCATCATCCTCCGTTCACACCTGTCTCATTACCTTTCGCTTCTCACCTTCTTCACCTCCGCATCATCATCATCATCGTCGTCGCTTTCCTTGACTTAGTTGTGTTTGTCATCCTCTCCGCGGCCCAGCGAGTCCTGTTTGTGCTCGCTTTTATTCTGTTTTCTCTGCTTTTTCTTCTTCGTTCTTATATTGTCTGGTTAGACGTTATTTAAGGTTGGCGAAAAGTTGACCTCGGGTCTGTGTGTGTGTGTGTGTGTGTGTGTGTGTGTGTGTGTGTGTGTGCGCGCGCGCGCTTGGGCGTTTTGTTTGCTGGTCTTTCCCCACAAAATTACTACGTCAATAATTCTCCAAAGCCTTTGTGAAGTTAAGGTAGGAAGAGAGGGAAGGGAAGGAAGGAGGGAAGGGAAGGTGTAGTTAAGGAAGGACGAGAGGAAGGAAGGAAAGGAGGAAGGAAGGAAGGGTATGAGAGGTATGAGATGAGAGCCAAGGTTATCCTCATGTTAGGGAAGAGGAGGAAGAGGAGGAGGAGGAGTGAACTAGACGATAGCAGAGTAAGATACTCGTAAAGGAGGTAAAAAAATAAAAATAAAAGGAAAACATTTGGAATCGGCGGTTGGAAAGAGAGAGAGAGAGAGAGAGAGAGAGAGAGAGAAAATAAATATCAAAATAAAATTAGATAAAGAGATGTAAGAGACTAGGAAAGTTTAGAGAAATAGAGAAAAGGAGAGGGTGTTAGGAACAGGAGGAGGAGGAGGAGGAGGAGGAGGAAGAGGAGGAGGAGGAGGAGGAGGAGGAGAGGAAGGAGGTAAAGAGCGTGCATTTGTTTGTATGTTTGTCTTCGTTTCCGGAGGTTTCCACTCTATTGTTTACGACAAACACACACACACACACACACACACATGAGGGCCGCCATTCATCATTATAATATTGGTTCATAATGCAAAATATATGGATTAATCTGAAGCTAATTTGACGGCTGTTTTAATTCTGAACCACGATACTGGCCGATGGGAATGACTCACTGTGATGGTTATAATGAAGAGGATGATGGTGGTGGGAATAATGATGGTGGTGATAATGGCAGTATTGGTACTGGTGCCCGTGATGATGCTTGTAATAATATTAGTGGTAGTGGTTGTAGTGATGATAATAAAACTGATGATGATGGTGATGGTGTTTCTAATCTCCAAGTCTGTTCACAAGATATAACACCTTTTTTCTCCGTTCATTTACCTTCTTCCTCTTCCCTTCTTCCTTTACCCCTGTCCCTCCTTCCTCCTCTTACCTTCGCTGCCTTACCTCCTCCTCCTCCTCCTCCTCCTCCTCCTCCTCCTCCTCCTCCTCCACTCACACTAATAATATACAGCACCCACAGCTTCGTCGTGTGTGTGTGTGTGTCCTGTAAGCATAAGACGTGACCTGGGAGAAATTAAAGTAAAGAAATGTAAAAGAGAGAGAGAGAGAGAGAGAGAGAGAGAGAGAGAGAGAGAGAGAGAGAGAGAGAGAGAGAGAGAGAGAGAGAGAGAGAGAGAGAGAGAGAGAGAGAGAGAGAGAGAGAGAGAGAGAGAGAGAGAGAGAGAGAGAGAGAGAGAGAGAACGAAAGCTGGAGAGAGGGAAACGAGAATGGAGAGATTGAGGGAAGGAGGGGAAAGTAGGAAAGAGTGAAAGCAGAGAGGGAGGGAAGGATATGGAAGGGAAAAAAAAACGAAAAAGAGAAGGATAGGGAAGGGAGGAAGAGACGAGGAGGGAAGAATATGGAGGAGATAAAGTGAGATGTTTAAAAAAAACGAATATTCTCACCTATACCTTTTTTTTTAATTACTCTCCATGTTGCCGCCCGAAGGCTGACATAGGTTATTAGTGCGCCTAGGCTGATTATGACAGATTATATGATGTGTAATGTGGTACATACATTCATAGAAAGGGCGATGTAGAGGGAGGATAGGGAGGATTGAAGGACTGAAGATGGGGACCAATGCAAAGCAGTGGTGTGAGATGGTACAGTGAGGCCAGATGGCCGCACCAAGATGTCAACACAGCGGAAAGGGGAGATAGAGACTGCTGACGCGGGGGTTCCGCGGGGCAAAGTTCCTCCCTCTGGCTGGGTTGGTTGACTTGAGGAGCAGAGAGAAGGGCTTGCAGCGGAGAGGAGAAGAGCTATTTCCTCGCAGGGGCAGTGTGGTTAAGGGTCACACAACAAAGAACCCATAAGTGATTAATAGACCCCGACACGTGAGTTATAATTGTGTCTTTCTGAATGATATCTCTTGCCATTGCCATATTCTGATGTGCGGGTTAAATGATGATTTAATTGTTCAACAGAGCTTTATTGCTCTTTGATATAATGTACTGACTCAACAATGTTTTTTTTTTTTTTTTTTTTTTACAGCAAAGGAGACAGTTCAAGGGCACACAAAAAGCAAACATTAATAATAAAAAAAAAAGCCCGCTACTCACTGCTCCTAAAAAGAATCCAAAGAGGTGGCCGAAAGATAGGTCAGCTTCGGGAGGAGAGGTGTCCTGATACCCTCCTCTTGAAAGAGTTTAAGTCGTAGGCAGGAGGAAATACAGATGAAGGAAGAGTGTTCCAGAGTTTACCAGCGTGAGGGATGAAAGAGTGAAGATGCTGGTTAACTCTTGCATAAGGGGTTTGGACAGTATAGGGATGAGCATGAGTAGAAAGTCGAGTGCAGCGGGGCCGCGGGAGGGGGGGAGGCATGCAGTTAGCAAGTTCAGAAGAGCAGTCAGCGTGGAAATATCGATAGAAGATAGAAAGAGAGGCAACATTGCGGCGGAATTTAAGAGGTAGAAGACTATCAGTATGAGGAGGAGAGCTGATGAGACGAAGAGCCTTAGCCTCCACTCTGTCCGGAAGAGCTGTGTGAGTGGAGCCCCCCCACACATGAGATGCATACTCCATACGAGGGCGGACAAGGCCCCTGTATATGGACAGCAACTGTGCAGGGAGAAGAACTGGCGGAGACGGTACAGAACGCCCAGCCTCGAGGAAGCTGATTTAGTAAGAGATGAGATATGAAGTTTCCAGTTGAGATTTTTAGTTAAGGATAGACCGAGAATGTTTAGTGTTGAGGAAGGTGATAGCTGGGTGTTGTCAAAGAATTGGGGATAGTTGTTTGGAAGATTGTGTCGAGTGAATAGGTGGAGAAACTGTGTTTTTGAGGCGTTGAAGAACACCAGGTTCTTCTTGCCCCAATCGGAAATAATAGTAAGGTCTGAGGCTAAGCGTTCTGCAGTCTCCAGCCTTGAGTCGTTAAGTTCCTGAAGGGTGGGTCTTCTATTAAAAGAAGTTGAATAATGCAGAGTGGAATCATCGGCGTAGGAATGGATAGGACAGTTCGTTTTGGAAAGAAGATCATCAATGAACAACAGAAAAAGAGTGGGAGATAGGACAGAACCCTGTGGGACACCACTGTTAATAGATTTAGGGGAAGAACAGTGACCGTCTACCACGGCAGAAATAGAACGGTCAGAGAGGAAACTGGAGATAAAGGTACAGAGAGAAGGATAGAAACCGTAGGAGGGTAGTTTAGAAAGCAAAGATTTGTGCCAGACCCTATCAAAAGGTTTTGGTATGTCCAGCGCAATAGCAAAAGTTTCACCGAAACGGCTAAGAGGATGACCAAGAGTCAGTTAAGAAGGCTAGGAGATCACCAGTAGAACGCCCCTTGCGGAACCCATACTGGCGATCAGATAGAAGGTCAGAAGTGGAAAGGTGCTTTTGAATCTTCCGGTTAAGGATTGATTCAAAAGCTTTAGATAGACAAGAAAGTAAAGAAATAGGACGGTAGTTTGAGGAATTGGAGCGGTCACCCTTCTTAGGTACAGGCTGTATGAAGGCATACTTCCAGCAAGAAGGAAAGGTAGATGTTGACAGGCAGAGGCGAAAGAGTTTGACCAGGCAGGGTGACAGCACGGAGGCACAGTTTTTAAGGACAATAGGAGGCACTCCATCAGGTCCATAAGCCTTCTGAGGATTGAGGCCAGAGAGGGCATAGAAAACATCATTTTGAAGAATCTTTATAACAGGCATAAAGGAGTCAGAGGGGGGATGAGTGGGAGGAATATGCCCAGAATCGTCCAGAGTGGAGTTTTTAGAAAAAGTTTGAGAGAAGAGTTCAGCCTTAGAGATAGATGAGACGGCAGTGTTGCCGTCAGGACTGAGGAGTGGAGGGAAAGATGAAGAAGTGAAGTTGGAGATGTTTTTGGCTAGATGCCAGAAGTCACGGGAAGAGTTAGAGAAAGCAAGGTTTTGACATTTTCTATTAATGAAAGAATTTTTGGTTAGTCGGGGAATAGATTTGGCACGATTTCGGGCAGAAATGTAAAGTTCATAATTAGCATTAGTTTGAAGGCTCTGGTACCTTTTGTGAGCTACCTTTCTATCATTGACAGCACGAGAACAAGCGTGATTAAACCAAGGCTTTTTGCGTGAGGAGTAGAAAGAACGAGGAATGTATGCCTCCATTCCAGAGACAATCACCTCTGTGATGCGCTGAGCACACACAGAGGGGTCTCTATCCTGGAAGCAATAATCATTCCACGGGAAATCGGAAAAGTAAATCCTCAGGTCGTCCCACCGAGCTGAAGCAAAATGCCAGAAGCATCGCCTCTTCGGTGGGTCCAGAGGGTGTACAGGAGCGATAGGACAGGATGCAGAAATAAGATTGTGATCGGAGGAGCCCAACGGAGAGAACAGTTTGACAGAATAAGCAGAAGGGTTTGAGGTAAGGAAGTGGTCTAGAATGTTGGGCCGATCTCCAAGACGGTCGGGAATACGTGTAGGGTGCTGGACCAACTGCTCTAGGTCGTTGAGAATAGCAAAGTTGTAGGCTTGTTCACCAGGATGGTCAGTGAAAGAGGATGAAAACCAAAGCTGGTGGTGAACATTGAAATCTCCTAAGATGGAGATGGTTTATTGCTCTTTGATGTAAAACGTAGTGACTTTCGTATTCCTGATTCTGTGATTCTGATGGTGTGTTCGTGCTAACAGGTTTTGACCGAAAATATATTAATCGAGTTAACGTGAAGGTCTCCTTATTTACCACCTTACCGCCCCCACTGGCTCATGGGGCAGATGGCGGCAATACTCCAAGTATTCTGAATATGCGCAATACCTTAGGTTCACGGAGAATTAAAAGTTGCTGCTGTTGTTAAAGTAATGAATAAGTCTCGGCGCGTGAAGCGAGGAAGAATATAAAAAAAATATGTATGTATGTTTATGCCTATGTATATGTAAGAGTGTGTACTTATGTACGTATGTATGTAAAGAAGCCTCCGTTATACGGTCACGTTCAGAGTGTGTACGTGGAATGAATAAACGTTGGAAAAAAAAGGAAAATGTACAGTAAGCATTGAGATATTTTTTTCGTATTTTTTAACTATCAGGCGAAAGTTTTTGGTGTGTACCATGTTATTTGGGATAAGATAATTATTAGTATATAACGTTATCTGAATACGTAAAAAAATATAGAAGCATGCAATTAAACACACATCAGTGTGAACTAATAAACTTTCCAGCTTCTAAATGAATATGTGAATAAAGAAAGACAGAACACTGAAATAAAGACTTAATGAAGAATGTAAAGAAAAAAAATAAAATAATGAAATGAGTTGTTAAAGATGGATAGATAAAGAATTAATAAAATTGCTCGTCACACTCGCCCTTCATTACCACTCATCACCACCTCCTGTATCGGCACCATTACCTCATCACCACATCAACACCACCACCACAACCAACAGACACCTCCGGTCTTATTGTCCACCTGCGTAAGCCTTCACATAACAATTGCCATCCCTCCATCGTCACCCTCATAACCTCATCACCACGTCATCTCCATCTTCATCACCACACGTCACCCCTTTCTCATTCCCTCCTTATCCTTTCAGTAAGATCATCATCAGAATCATCACCCTCATTATTAACATCACCAGAACCTCATCATCACCACCCACCAGTCAAGTCACCTCCATTTTCATAACTCACTCATCACCACTCCCATCACCTCATTATCTACTCACCACCTTTACATTCTCATTAGCACTCATTAGCCTCGGCGTTCTCGTTCTCATTACCATTTCACATTTAACATAATTACCCCCTTCACCCTCAATCAACCTTCAAGCCCCTACACCCTGTTCTATCCCTCTTGACGTTGCCCCTCAGCTGCCCCTCCCCTCCATCTTCTCCTCCCTATCTTCTTTCTTCATATATCGTCCCCCCTATTCCAACCACTCGCCTTCCCTTTCTCCCTCCCACTCTTTCTCTTCTTTCCTACGCTTCCCTTTCCTCCCTGACCCATCATCCCTTCATTCTTCCCCCTGTTTTCACCCTTCTTCCTCTTTCTCACTTTTCCCTTCTTTCCTCTAACACCCAATCTGACAGCGTGGATCAAAGACTGGCTCACTGGAAGAAAACAACGAGTTGTACTCAACGGACAGGCCTCCGAGTGGCTCCCGGTCACAATTGGAGTGCCACAGGGGTCAGTGCTGGGACCCATACTCTTCATCATATATATCAACGACCTAGAACTAGGATTAGAATTCAATCTTTCAAAATTTGCCGACGACACAAAGGTGGGTGGGAAGGGCCTCACGACGGCAGACTGCGAAATTATCCAGAGAGGCCTGGACCAGATCACTCGGTGGTCAGAAAAATGGCAGATGTCCTTCAACACTACCAAATGTAAAGTAATGCATATCGGATTCAGAAACAGCAACCACACATACCACATGGGTGGCGAACCACTACATGTGGTGCAAGAGGAAAGAGACCTCGGGGTCACCATCAGCAGTGACTTGAAACAAACAAAACACTGCAAGTCCGCCTGTAAGAAAGCCAATACAATGCTTGGGTTCATAGCGAGGAACTTCGAATACAAGACACCGGGAGTTATGTTATCCTTGTATAAATCGCTGGTAAGGCCCCACCTGGAATACGCCGTGCAGTTCTGGTCTCGAAATTACAGGAAAGACATTGAATTACTTGAGAGAGTACAGCGCCGCGCCACGAAGATGATACCATCACTGAGGACGAGGCCCTATGGAGAGCGACTCGAGCGATTCAACCTCTTCACGTTGGAAAAGAGACGACTGCGGGAGACATGATCCAAGTCTTTAAGGACCTGAACAAGCTCAGTCACGTTGCTCACTCCAAACTCTTCACGCTACAAACCAACCTGAGAACAAGAAACAACGGAAAAACAATTCAAGCAAAGCGATGCCATACCGACATCGGCAGGAGTTATTTCTCGAATAGAGTTGTTCGCCACTGGATTAGCCTTCCTGCAGAAGTGGTTAGCGCAGAGGCCATCAACTCCTTAAAGAAACGCCTTGATCACCACTTTGCTGCATCGGGAGTGAACTGAACGTATCGAAGAGTAGGTGCACATTGCACAAGTGCTTAAATCCTTCCCTGCAAGCCACTCCTATGGCAAACGGATTGATTAAATCACTGAAAGCAGGCAGCCTAGTAAAACCCAACAGGCTTTCTGCTGCCTACTAGTCCATGTTTCCATGTTTCCCCACCTCTCATCCCTCCCACATCTATCCCTCTTCCTCTAACTCTACTCCTCCTCCTCCTCTTCCTCCTCCTTACCTCTCCCTTCTCCTTCCTCACTCCTGCACACTTCATCCTGCCTCATATCCCTCATCCCCTCACCTCTCGTTCATAGCTCCTTTTCTCTCCCCTCTCTTTCCCTAATCATCCCCCTTCTTCCTCTTTTCCTCCCCCTATCCCTCCCCTCTACGATGTATCATGCCTCATATCCCCTCATCCCCTCACCTCTCGTTCATACCTCCTTTTCTCTCCCCTCTCTTTCCCTAATCATCCCCCTTCTGCCTCTTTCTCCCCTTATCCCTCCCTCTACGATTTATCCTGCCTCATATCTTCTCATTCCCAAACCTTCCGTCCCCCGCGCTGTCCTCCCCTCCCCCCATGCCATTCCCTGCAGCACCTTCTCCCCGCGCTGAGCCCAGGTGACGCGGACAGGTCAGCTCAACATTAGCAGGTTAATTAATTATGGGCTCCAGCGTAATGGGAAGGTGATTCATTAAACGTGTGTTACTGTAGCTGTCTGTGTGTCTGGCCGTCTGTCAACCTGTCTGTTTGTGTCTCTCTCTCTCTCTCTCTCTCTCTCTCTCTCTCTCTCTCTCTCACATTTTCTGCATAACGTTTAGCTCATGTTGTTTTCATATAAGAGAGATTTACATAGATTTACATAGAAAATCAGACCACACAGACCCCATGGTCCAGACTTGGTGGTCTGTCCTTAAACCTAAGTGATTTTACATTAATCAGAAGACTCCAAAACGTTGCATTTCTACTCTAGTTGATATTAAGTTGAAGGAAGTGACGGTCGAGCTTATTTTTGAAGGAGTCAATCGTGTTACACTGGACCACTGATGATGGGAGCTTATTCCATTCTCGCACTACAACGTTGGTGAAGAAAAATTTGGTGCAGTCTGAATTTACTTGTCTACATCTGAGTTTTACGCCATTGTTCCTCGTGCGCAAAGTGTCATCGATCATAAACAATGTTGATCTGTCTACATTCGTGAAACCATTAAGTATTTTAAAACATTCGATCAGTTTTCCTCGGAGGCGACGTTTCTCAAGAGAGAACATGTTAAGGGTAGAAAGCCTTTCTTCGTAGGATTTTTTGCGCAAGGAAGGGATAATTTTCGTTGCCCGAAGCTGAACACCTTCTAATTTAGCAATATCCTTTGCATGGTGGGGAGACCAAAACTGTACCGCATATTCCAAGTGGGGTCTGACTAAACTGTTGTAGAGCGGGAGCATTACATCTTTATTCTTAAATAAAAAGTTTATTTTAATGAAGCCCAACATTCTGTTCGCTTTATTTGCTGCATCGATGCATTGCTGTGAGAATTTGAGGTTTGACGCGATTTTGACCCCCAAGTCCTTGACGCACTGAACGCTTTGAGTTTAACGCCGCGCATTTCGTAATCAAACTTCTTATTCCTCGTTCCAACTTGAAGGACCTGGCACTTGTCTACGTTAAAGGGCATCTCCCATCTATCCGACCAAGCTGAAATTTTGTGCAAATCCTCTTGGAGGCTTTGCCTGTCTTCGTCAGTGAGAACCGAGTTACCAATCTTTGTGTCGTCTGCAAATTTACTAATGCGGTTATTGAGTCCAACATCCACGTCGTTGATGTAAATAATGAAGAGCACTGGGCCAAGAACCGAGCCCTGAGGGACGCCACTAGTGACCGGCGCCCACTCTGAGTTAAATCCGTCAATCACTACTCTTTGTTGTCTGTTGCTCAACCAATTCGCGATCCATTGGTTTACCTGACCGTCAATACCTATTTGCTTTAATTTGTAAAGTAATTTATGATGCGGGACTTTATCAAACGCTTTCTGGAAATCAAGATAGACTACGTCCAGTGATTTGGTTACGTCATAAACAGTGAAGAGGTCGTTATAAAAGGTTAATAGATTTGATAGGCATGATCTTTTGTTTCGGAAGCCATGTTGTGAGTCCCCAATTAATGAGTGGCTTTCAAGGTAACTCACAATTTTGTCTCTAATTATGCCCTCAAGTAGCTTACCTACAACCGAAGTTAGACTAATGGGCCTGTAATTACCTGGTACTTTTTTGTCTCCTTTCTTAAAAATCGGTGTCACGTTAGCCTTTTTCCAATCTGAAGGGACAATGCCTTGTCGCAAGGACATATTGAATACGGTTGTGAGGAGGAGAGTATTTCGCTCTTTGTTTCTTTCAGCAGAGTTGGATATACTTTATCAGGTCCAGGACTTTTATTTGTTTTAAGTGATTTGAGGGCTTTAAGGACTTCATCGGGTTTTATTTCAAAGTTAGACAATGCATGCTCGGGAATTACATTAGTACTGGTGTTGGTGGTGGTGGTGGGAGGACTGTTATTATTAAACACCGAGGAAAAGTAATTATTTAATAGGTTTGCAACGTGTTGGCTGTCAGTCACTAGTGCACCGTCGCTGTTTGTTAAAGGTTTGTTAAAGGTTAAAGAGAGAGAGAGAGAACAATAATAATAAATAATTAAAGTAAAGTTTTCTGAAGTATCTTATAAACAAGACGACTTTTAGTAAGAATAAAAAGTTCTTATCGGGCAAGAAGAACATTTGAGGAAGAAAGAGAGGAAGAGGAGGAGGAAAAAATTGCTTAATATCGGAAAAGTGAACAGAAGGATAATGAAGAAGTAGGAGAGGAGGAGGAGG
This sequence comes from Eriocheir sinensis, assembly GCF_024679095.1. Lineage (NCBI taxonomy): Eukaryota > Metazoa > Arthropoda > Malacostraca > Decapoda > Varunidae > Eriocheir > Eriocheir sinensis. Next base: position 30,384,147 of record NC_066509.1, on the reverse strand, counting down.
AGGAGGAGGAAGTGAAGAAAACATCCGGAAGAGAAGGAGCAGGAAGTGGAAATAAAGAAAGACAGAGTAAGGGGGAAAAGGTGTAAACAAAAAAAAAAGAAAGGGAAATAAGGAAAGTGAAGGAAGGGAAATAAGGAAGGTGAAGGAAGGGAAGGAGGGAGACTCAGATGGGGACGAGGAGGAAGAAACAAAAGATACAAATGAGGAGGAGGGTAAGAAGGAAGAGGAAATAAGATTACAAAAACAAGAGGGAAGCAGTCTAGGATCAATGGAAAGGAGGAGGAGGAGAAAAAATAGGAAAAGAGGCCAAAGGAAAAAGCGAAAGAAGTACAGTTTAAGAGTCAGACAGACAGACAGAAAGGAAAACCAAACCAAACCGATTACGACAAAAACACGCACACACACACACACACACACACACACACACCAACTAGCCACCAGTGAGGAGAGAGAAAAAGAAAAAATTGGGATTACTACATTTGATTCGAGAGATGAAAAAAATAAGGAAGATTAAAAAAGAAAGGAAGCTTGAAACACTTTTCGGCGAGAGTTGTAATTGATAATCAGACTGAGGCGGAAACACAGTAAATCAACGAAATGGTAAGTGAAGCGAGAACGTGAAGGAAATACACGGGAAAAGGGGGTTGGGGGAGAGAGAGAGAGAGAGAGAGAGTGTACGGAAGGAAAGGCTACGGAATGGTCGGTCGGCCTTGTCATATATTTCTTATCCAAGTTGTGTTTACCAAACCGAAAAGTTGAAATTGAAACCTTTCCCTACTGTCTATTATATGCCTCCACCCTTCTACCTACCTGCCCACTGACCTACCTACGTACTTGCCTATCTATCTACTTCCCTACCTACCTACCTGCCTTACTATATATCTACTTATCTCTCGACATTTTCCTATATACCTACCCTCCTACCTGTCCACCTCTCCACCAGCCTTCCTACTTCCCTACCTGCCTACCTAACTACCTTCCTCCCCAATTATCTTCCCTCCTGCCTACATTTTTACCCCTCAATGTACACACACTAAAAAAACTATCGTTACAGTGGGGTCCGACGAATTTCACACTGAGCAACCCGGTAATCTCGGCAGGGTTGGTAGGAGTGCAATCACAACCACTACCTCAGCTTGGCTGGGGGGAGCAGGACAGGACCCCCGCAAGGGAGGGATAGAGAGGAAGGGAGACACTGAGATGCCAGATATCACCATAATATTAACGGAGTGATTTGAGTGCCACTTGCTTAAGCTTTATATTCACAAATTATTAAACAATAATGCTCATATGATATACGTAACAGCGGTGGGTAGAAGTATTCTCCCACGTCAAAGATAAAAACAACCATCAACGCATGTCAGATATAGTTCAGTTCATAATGTGCCATCCTGGAACTAATGCTTCCACTGAACGTGTTTTTCTTTCATGAACAAGTTGTGGGCATCTGAAAAAACACAACTTCAAATTGCAACGCTAAAACCATCGCTGGTAAGAAAGATAAAGTTTAAACAGAGTTGCATGGATTTCTACAGGTTGTTTCAATCTACTCCTGGGCTACCCTTTTCTCTTGTGCTGCCTCATTGCCTAATAAAAACGTAAGAACTTTGCGCGCCCTTTCAGTTGACGAATAAGGAATTTGGCGCGGACGTTTTCAATTGCCGAAATTATCCGTCTCTGGAGAAGAGTAATTTATTAAATAGCTTGCATGCAGGAGTTAATTTGTCCAACATGTTGGTATAATGACTCGCCGATAATTATTAGAGTATTAATCGTATTGGGTGCATTCCATGATTGTTTCGAGACAAGCGAATACCGTGACTCGAGTCGTGCATGCTATACTAGTGAAACCAATGCCACCATTTGGGTGATAAGCCAAGTTTATAATCCACTATAAATCTTTCATCAGGGTTAGCTAAGTTTTACGTAACCTCCTAGGCTTAGTGGAGCCGTATGTGGCGATCAGTCAGTGGGATTCACTCTGATGTCCGAATCTTGAGTGACTCATCACCGCAAGGTGTTTATCATATTGTCTCATAAATGGACGAAATTTTAACTCTTCCTTTGTGAGTGGGGGTGTTAAAGCATAATTTCATCACCCAAACACTAATTTTATAGCTACATAGAACACAAATCAATTAACTTCGACTAAGACTCCACCTGTGTGTTTCATGAAGCGTTAATGTGCCAGCTCAAATTCCCTTTTTTTTTTTTTTTCCGTTATGGCCTATTGCGCCGGTAGGCTTCTTCCCGGTGGATCCTGATGGTCGGTCCAAGGCTTCTTCCCGGTGGATCCTGATGGTCGGTCCAAGGCTTCTTCCCGGTGGGGACTGATGGTCGGCCCAGCCCGTTCTGGCGCAGGCGAGTGTTTATAGTGGCGCCATCTTGCATTGGCTCATGCTGCCCTCCCGGAGCTCATCTTTAATCCTAGAATCTAGAGTCCGGGTTGATAGGTGGTCTTCTGGACAGCATGTGGGTAGTTTTAAGCCACTCGGCGGCGGCTGAAAAATCCCAGCTTGGTGGCACCGGTCGGGGATGGAACTCGCGTGATCCTGAACGCGGGGCCGTCTCGCTATCCGTTCTGCCACCGCCTGTCCTTGGTTCAGGCAGATGAACCCACACCCAACACACGCAGTGATACCAACATGAGTAGCCTGTTCTCAATGGCTTCGTCCTTGGTGTCAGTTTGTATCGTGCTGAATGTGTAACGATAGTTTTTTTAGTGTGTGTACCTGTCACCGCACCTACATATCAGACGTTTTACATGTCTATCTATCTATCTACCTTCCTACTTAAATACCTACCTGCTTAACTTTATACTTGCCTTCTTATCAATCTTTTTCACCTCTCTACTTTTATTTACCTTTCTTTCTTCCTCTCTCCCTACCCAGGTATCCACTATATCTCATCTCCCTTACGTACTTACCTACACACGTCTCTTCTCCTCGTACATCTCCTGCCTCAATGTAATACGTGCATAGTTTCCTCTCAGCACCTTTCCCTGTATTATGTATTGTGTATGTTATTTACCCGCAAGACATCCCAGTGTGTTTATGTATGCCGTGTGTATAGATTATTTGGTTGTCACCCCCCCCCCCCCCCACACACACACACGCACGCACACCCACACCCACCCCCACACACACACACACACACACACACACACACACACACACACGCACACACACACACACACACACGCACACACACACACACACGCACGCAACTGATATCCTATCAAAAGTAGCCAAATTCGCCGACGACACCAAATTAGGAGGTACGGTAATGAACAGTCAAAGTTGCGAGAACATTCAATCAGACTTAATAAGACTTGCCGACTGGAGCGAAAAATGGTAAATGAGTTTTAACGTAGATAAATATAAAGTAATGCACATGGGTGAAAAAAATCCTAACTTTAAATATCAGATTCAAGGACATGAGCTCAGCGAAGTTAAACAAGAAAAAGATCTCGGTGTCATTATCAGTAACACTCTTAAAATGAGTGATCAATGTTCTGCAGCGAGTGAAATACACGCTGACACGTGTATCAATAAATATTCCTCGTAAATGTTGTAACAAAGGGAAGGTAAATAAAAAAGATCCACTCAGTAGCAATGCATATTCCTTGACTATGAAGCAATAAAAGAGAGTATTGCATTTGAAACAAAAGAGCTCGAACAGTGACAATATTTATCTTCTGGTTTAAAAAAAATGTGATAATAAGTTTGCAGGAGGAAATTGAGAGTGTAACAAAGGTGAGATGATCTTCCGTTAAAAAAGAAAGAAAATGTAATTACTGGGTAAATGGAAATGATAGAATGAGAATACCTTGCATATTCATATATCTGAATATACAACAGAAACAAAACTGAAAGTGAAGTAGAAAAGATATTTTTGGGATTATGTTCGAAGATCCTTCCTATAAAAAGTAAGAAGACATATATTTGGATTCGAGAAAAAAATATGTAAGTGAACAATAGTTATGCCCGAAATACTGAGTAGCCACACCAGCTGAAGAGCGAGACTAAGTTAAAGTGAAGTGGTGAAGCTGTAAACATAATGCGATCAGTATATTTTTCGGATTAAAAGTTAAAAAACGATTCAGTTGAATTACAAAAAAAGGCTGAATTAGGATAGAATAAAAACGAATTGTTCCGATAAAAAAAGTACAACAGAAAAAAAATCCAGGTAGAAAAGTGTAATTTGGATTCTGAAATTTGATTCAACCGAAAAAAAAAATTGAAATAGACAAGATGTAAAGAGGATACAAGAAAAAAAATATCGTAAAATTTCCAACAGTCATAAAAAACAAAAAAGCACCGTTGAACAGGAAAAAAAATGTAGAGGGAAATATAAAAAAGGAAAAAATATAATTGAAACAAAAATAATGGCGGCTCAAACAGCAGGAGACCTTTAATCCGTCATTATTTTTTTTTCCGTCATTCCAGCGTTTGGAGAATTGCTATATTACATTTCATCACATCAGCACGGCCTCACTCCCTCGGCAGGAGGGGGTCGAGGGCCGGGGGTGGGGGTGACAGGAATGGATCACAGTGCCACGGATCGACTAATTTTTTAATACATTTTCAAACCTTCAGAAGTTCTTTCATCAGGCACAGGGCGACGAAAACGAGGAACAATAATTACAATACTAACGATGATAATAATGAAAATAATTGCCTAAATAATAACAAATGTGAGCTTTATCGAAGCCTTGCTACATATCATTCATTTAGTTGCAAAGCTTATGTGAGTGAGTTCCAATGCCACTTCATCTAATAGCAGAAGCGATCTGAATGTATAAAGAAGCTGATGTATAGGTGAATAGATTCAATAATGAAAGACGAATGATAGATGAAGAGAGGGAAGGCAGGGAAGGGCAATGAGAGAGGCAATAAAGCAGGAAGTAAAGAGGGTGAAAGGAGAGAGAGAGAGAGAGAGACAGAGAGAGTGAACACACGCATCATATTTGCTTTATTCAAAATAGGCAAGGAGGAGTGGAAAGAGATTTGCTGGAGGAAAATATTTTCCTCCAGGAAGAGAGAGAGAGAGAGAGAGAGAGAGAGAGAGAGAGAGAGAGAGAGAGAGAGAGAGAGAGAGAGAGAGAGAGAGAGAGAGAGAGAGAGAGAGAGAGAGAGAGAGAGAGAGAGAGAGAGAGAGAGAGAGAGAGAGAGAGAGTAAATATTTCGGTTCAGATTAATAAATAAACACATGAATAATTAATGAAATATTGCTATAGAGACAGTGGCATGCAATTAAATAAAAATATAAATATTAAATAGATACACCAATAAACGGACAGATAGCTAAAAACACATAAATAGATAAATAGATAGATAAACAAATATACAGATAGATATTAAAAGATATGTTATGGGAAACCAGCTTGAAAACGCAATCAAATAAGTTTGACAGTGGAACCGTAACAGTGAATAATAGTGAGGGAAAATAAATGATGAAAAAAAGAATGATGATGATAATAATAATAATAATAATAATAATAATAATAATAATAATAATAATAATAATAATAATAATAACAATAATAATAATAATAATAATAATAATAATAATAATAATAATAATAATAATAATAATAATAATAATAATAATAACAGTAGTAATAATAATAATAATAGAAATAATAATAAATTAATAATAATAATAATAATAATAATAATAATAATAATAATAATAATAATAATAATAATAATAAAGGAACAACAAAGATTAATAAGAGGAAACAAAAAGCAGACGACAAAAAAAATAATGTAAAGAAGATGACCTCTCTCTCTCTCTCTCTCTCTCTCTCCGGCCCTCAACGCAAATTTCCTCTCTTCTTCGCGTCTAGTGTTGTTTCCCCTTCAAACACTCGTGAACGTCGTGTGTGAAAGAGAGGACGAGTGTACAGAAGACGGGATGAGGCGAGGACGAGGCGAGGTATTGGGTGGCAGTATTGAGGGGAAGAAGGTTGAGGAAAAGCGAGTATTATTAGTTGATAGTGTAAAGGAAAGGGGAAGAAGCAAATGAGTGGTTCAAGCGAAGCATTATTCTGTTTAAAGAAGACGGTAAAGAAGATAGAGAGGATGAGGCGAGGTGCTCGGTGACTGTGTGAAGGGAAATACTGCGAACAGATGTTGAGAAGAGACTGGAAGAGACAAGGTGAGTGTGTGAAGGGAAACAATGAGATGATCCTGAAGAAAGAATTGGGAAGACATGCAACGAGAAGAACTTGGAGAAATAAATGGAAAAAATATCTAAGAAGAAAAGAAATGGGAGAAAAAGTGGAAGCTCAGAAGAGATAAAATATCAAACGTAAAAAAAAGACAAGAGATGAAATTATTGGGAAGATTTGCATGAAGGAATATGGAAGGTAGAAAAAGCGAACGAATGAAATGAGGAAATTAAAAAAAAACTGAATGAATGATAGGCTACAAGAAATAGGAGAAGGAATTGAGAGGAAATTTAGGAAAATAAGAAATGAAAGTCAGAGAAGAAATATGTGGCGAAGAATTGAATGCAAAGCAATTAAAGAAAAGAAGAAGTGAGAGAAGAAATGAAAGAAAGAGAAATGAAAGACAAGAAGAACTACTCCTAATCCATTCATTCCTCCGCCAATTTCTCCTTCCTCTCCCTTTCCTCCCTCTCCCAGCCATCCGTCACCCGTCAGGACCAATACCTGCAAGCCGCTGTAGAATCGCGCGATTCCGTGAAAAGCTTAGCGCGAGAAGAATGACGGGGCGGACTAGTTTATAATTGTCATGGAGAGAAGAGGAAGAGGGGGTTAGGGGAGCGCAAGAGGGGGGAATAGGGGGTGTTAGGGGTCGTAGGGGGCGTGCGGGGGCGTGGGGGGGCTAGGACGGGAATCTCAAGTTGAAGGAATAATTTTCCGGTCAGTCCAGGAAGCTCATCGTCACCGGGAGTCATTAATCGCCGAGGGAAAAAAAATAAAAGTTTCCCCCGAGTCTGGACGAGAGAAAGAAAATTGGAAACTACTCCGTGTGCTGTGAAGAGAGAGAGAGAGAGAGAGATTATCGCAGAATTTTGGATAATAATAGTTTTTTCCATCATTTAGTCAATACTACAGAAATACTTTAGCAGAGGGAATAAGCCAGCAGAGGGTTACGTTTTGTGGAGCTCGCTAATGATGTATTAGTACGCATAAGCTGTTGAAATGTATCTGGGTGGTGGCGTGGTGGCGGGATAGCGGATATCCCACACTATCGCCGCCACCCTCTCTCTCCCTCTTATTGTTAACTATTAACTAGTTTTAAATAAGTTATACATACTCTGTGCATATTTTATAATATGATGGTCATGTATGAAGGATTCGGTTTTTGTGGGTCAAAACAGCCAGTTGGAACACATCCCTGTACGTTGTGGGAGCGTGGCTTGTGCCACCGCGCCGGTCACCCAAGCTGAGTCACCCAGAAACACACCTTATGGATGGTGTGGAAAATAAGTCAAAACATGATAATTTATAAGAAAAAAAAGTTTTCTGAGGGAGTGAAGGAAGGAGGGAGACAGTGAGTGATGAGTGAGGGAAGGAGGGAGAGATAGGGTGAGTGATGAGGAGGGAGGGAGGAAAGGAGAGCAAGTGCCAAAGGGAGAAATGGCAACATAGTCTCTTGAGGCAGCCACGGCCACAGTGACTTAATGTTATTTGAAGACTACAGTACTGATGACCTCAGAACTACATGAGCAGGACACTCAGCGCGGAGGGAAAGTAATCAGCTGGGCGGGGCGTTACGCGGTCATGTATTTCTCCGCGTCCGGGAGGCGGCAAGGGCTGATTCGTTCCCTCTCGTGCCCCGCTGTGTTAAAAAAATATTCGGCGTGGTGGGGCTGAGCGTGGCGCTAGACGGAGACGTGAAGCACTGAGGGCGAGGGTAGAGCAGCAGGCGTGGCGTGGCTGAGCGTGGCGCCGGGCGGGGACGTGAAGCACCGAGGGCAAGGGTAGAGCTGCAGGCGTGGCGGGGCTGAGCGTGGCGCCGGGCGGGGACGTGAAGCACTGAGGGCGAGGGTAGAGCAGCAGGCGTGGCGGGGCTGAGCGTGGTGCCGGGCGGGGACGTGAAGCACTGAGGGCGAGGGTAGAGCAGCAGGCGTGGCGGGGCTGAGCGTGGCGCCGGGCGGGGACGTGAAGCACTCAGGGCGAGGGTAGAGCAGCAGGCGTGGCGGGGCTGAGCGTGGCGCCGGGTGGGGACGTGAAGCACTGAGGGCGAGGGTAGAGCAGCAGGCGTGGCGGGGCTGAGCGTGGTGCCGGGTGGGGACGTGAAGCACTGAGGGCGAGGGTAGAGCAGCAGGCGTGGCGGGGCTGAGCGTGGTGCCGGGTGGGGACGTGAAGCACTGAGGGCGAGGGTAGAGCAGCAGGCGTGGCGGGGCTGAGCGTGGTGCCGGGCGGGGACGTGAAGCACTGAGGGCGAGGGTAGAGCAGCAGGCGTGGCGGGGCTGAGCGTGGTGCCGGGCGGGGACGTGAAGCACTGAGGGCGAGGGTAGAGCAGAAGGCGTGGCGGGGTAGCAGGACGTCGAGGGTGAGTGTGTGGAGTGTTTGTGTCACAACCCTTAGGCTTGTGTGGGGTGAGGAAGTGGTGGTGGTGGGGAGGAATGGGATGGAGAAAAGGGGAAGGGGTAATGGGGGGGACAGGAAGTGGGAGGACAAGGAAGGGAAGGGAAAGGGTTGAGAATATAATTGTATGGCATGATTATTGTTGCTGCTATTGTTTTTGTTGTTGTTCCAGTAGTAGTAGTAATTGTTCTTTTTCTTCGTTGTGTTCTTTTTCTTTCCTTCTATATCACTGAGGTAATGGAAAAGAAAAGGTTAAGAATGGGAAGAGGAGAGAGTGAAAGGAAGATGAAGAGGGTTGGGGGGGGGGGATAGTGCTTGTTATCATTATTACTGTTGTTGTTGTTGATTTTACTTTATTGTATTTAGCCTATCACAAAATAATAAGGAAGAGAAGGAGGAGGAGGAGGGAGGGAGTAATGGGGAGGTGCTATTATGATTCATCTTAATTAACGCTTTCATTGTTACTGCTTATTAATTTCACACACACACACACACACACACACACACACACACACAGTACTGCATTAGCGTGTTGTCAGGTCAGAAACACTCGGATCTAAGCACACTGGGCTGTTAATGATTCTCTTTGAAGCTCCTAAAAGTTCTGGCTTCCGTGGTGGCTCATGTGCCCCGCAGCCTCGCCTCAATTAGTTCGAATCCGCTTCATGGGGAGTTCAATCCAATTATTACCACTCGTCTGGTTTCCCAGCGTGCGTATTAACATTTTTTTTAAGTGTAATGAGTGTAAGTGCAATGAGTAAGATGATTATGGTAGTAAAGATCAAAGGTAAGGTTATTAATATTACTGTGAGAGGTGAATCAGGCAGAGAGGGAGCAGTGCGGACACCACGAGCCGCCTGTCCCGAACACCTGAGACGCCGAGGAGGAGGAAGTGAAAGTGACGTGAGAGGAGGAGAAGGAGGACGACTATTATAGATTATGGAAATAGAGGGACAGAGGTAGTGTAATGTAAATAGTAGTAGACAGTACAATGATAGTAGATAGTAGTGACATTAATGGCGTTACTATTACAGTACTGTTATTAGCAGTGTTCAGCGGGCTTTTTTGTTTCCATTTATTTTTGCATTTGAGTTGCTGCTTTTAATGCAAAAAAATACTACTGTTACTATTTATTTCATGATGCTGTTACCACGTGTTGCATTATTTTTACTATCGTTACTATAATTGTACTTGTTATTGCACCTTCCACGTATTAGCTTTATTAGCCTGCTGCTGTGAATGTGGCAGAATGAAATATTATACTTGATCGTTTCTTTGTACTGAACCGACTAAATAATATTTATTTTATTGTATATGTAATTTTTAGAGATTGAAAGAAAGGTGTGACAAGAGATGAGGACAGGAAGAGAAACAGTATGACGAAGAGGTGAAGCAGGAGGAAGAGGAGAGAGAGGAGGAGGAGGAGGAAGGGAAAATGAACTATGCAGACATAGTAGGTCGCTAAAATGGCACCGTAGACAGAGAGAGAGAGAGAGAGAGAGAGAGAGAACCGTCACCCACAGGTGGTATTTGTATCATTGCCACGCCCACCGGCTCAGGTGACAAGCTGTTATCTGGAGGAGGAGGAGGAGGAGGAGGAGGAGGAGGAGGAGGAGGAGGAGGAGAAAATGAAGTAAAAAGGAGATATTACATAAATGGTCGTCTGGGATTTAAAATAAAGTAAAATAGGAGGAGGAGGAGGAGGAGGAGGAGGAGAAAAAGAATAATGAAGATTTAATGATGGTAGAAGATTAGGAAAAGAATGTAAGGCGGAGAGAATGTCGTTGTTGTTATTTTTTTTACAGTAAAGGAAGCAGCTCAAGGCCTGAAATAAATGAGAAAAGATGAAAATGAAAAATAAAATATTAAAAAGAAGGAAAATGGATCAAGACAAACATGAAACAGAGGAGTAACAACTAAAGAGGGATGAAGAAGAAGAAGAAAAATATTGATAAAAAGGGAGGATAAGGAGGAGGAAATAAAAGAGGATCACAGTGAGAGGTTACTGTATAGAGAAATGAAAGGGAATTTTTAGAAAAAATACAGAAAAAAGGTGGTTAAGAAAAGCAAATTTAATAAAGAACATAAATAACAACAGGAATACAACATACTTGGAGATGGAAAAGGAGAAGCAGAAAGAGGAGGAGGAGGAGGAGGAGAAGAAGGAGGAGGAAACCCTATGCATTAATATACGGTGTTGGGGAAGGGTGGGGGTGTAGATAGATAGATAGATAGATATTGGTAATAACAACAATATCAACTGATTAAAGAATAACGAAAGCATTATACCTATTAAAATGCTCTCTCTCTCTCTCTCTCTCTCTCTCTCTCTCTCTTTTTCAAATAACAATGAGAGAAAACAGAAAAAAAGGGGAAGCGGATGCCGCACCAAAACACTCGGCCGGCGTCCTGCCATCCCAGACTCGACAAACGCAGCCTTTGCGCCGTCACGGTGTTTACGATTAATTTAATATTTCCGTCTGGAGTTGTTCTGCAGTTGTCTGGAGTTCCCGCCCTCCCCCGCCTCGGCGGTGCTGGGGAGCGCCAGGGAGCCCAAGGTCTCCCTGGCAAGCGTCGCAGGGCTCAGGGGTTCCGGCAGGGCGTCTTGGCTCCCTCGGGGCGTCCATGGCGGTGCCGTAGATCCCGAGTGTCCAGGGGCGGGGGAAGGGAGTGCGTTTGGTGTTGTGTGCTGGTATGGGCGGGTCTTTTCTGGGGTGAAGGAGATTCATTCGTATCAGCACACAGCACCAAGGAAAGGCGATTTCAGAACAACTCCACGACAGGGATATTACAGATGAAAAACATCGAAAAAAAGGAAATAAACAAAAAGAACACCAGAAATAATACAGGAGAGGAATTCCAGGAAATAGATAAGATAGAAAAACACCATGAAAAAAGGAAAAAATAAGACAAAAACACACAAAATAATCCAGCATGAAGGCCTTTGGTGCCGTATGTTGGTATGGGTGAGCCTTCTCTGGGGTGAAGGAGACTCCCCTGTAGCAAGATGCGGCACCAGGAAAAGGCGATGTAGATACTCTGCACAACACCAGCACACGACAAGTAAAGAAAAATAACAACGGAGACAGGGCGATACAGAAAAGGAATACCAGAAAAAAAATCAGATACAAAACACAACATTGGCAAAACGAACAACTAGGATTAAGGACTTTGGTGTGGTATGTTGGTATGGGTGAGCCTTCTCTGGGGTGAAGGAGACTCAGCTGTAGCAAGATACCGCGTCACGAAAAGGCGATGTAGATACTCCACACCACACCAGCACACGGGAAATAAAGAAAAATGACACCGGAGAAAGGATAATATAGAAAAGGAATACCAGGAAAAAGATCACTTATAAACACATCATCAAGAAGGGAAAACAACAACAACAACAAATCGAAGTAATAATCTAGCACACAGGCGTTCGGTGTGGTATGTTGGTACGGGCGAGGCTTCTCTGGGGTGAAGGAGACTCGTCTGTAGCAGGATTCGGCACCAAGAAAAGCCGATATAGAAACAGCACCAGAAAAAGGAAAATGAAGGAAGAATGAAGGATGCTGACCCTGACCTAATTGTCGGGGTGGGATGCTGACCCTGACCTAATTGTCGGGGTGGGATGCTGACCCTGACCTAATTGTCGGGGTGGGATGCTGACCCCAGCTTGAATGTTGGGGTGGGATGCTGACCCTGACTTAATTGTCGGGGGTGGGATGCTGACCCTGACTTAATTGTCGGGGTGGGATACTGACCCCAGCTTGAATGTTGGGGTGGGATGCTGACCCCAGCTTGAATGTTGGGGTGGGATGCTGACCCTGACGTAAATGTCGGGGTGGGATGCTGACCCTGACTTACTGTCGGGGTGGGATGCTGACCCTGACGTAAATGTCGGGGTGGGATACTGACCTTTAAAGGAAGGAAAATGAGTTGTTACGATGTCTTAGTTTTATCGACAAAGGAATCGACTTTTTGAGAAAAAAGAAAGGATAACGAGTTATTGCGACGTGTTTTTATCAACAAAGGAATCAACATTTTGGAAACAAAGAAAGGAAAATATTTTTTTGAGTTGCTTTAGTTTCATCGACAAAGGAATCAACATTTTGGAAACAAAGAAAGAATAACGAGTTATTGCGACGTGTTTTTATCGACAAAAGAATCGACGTTTTGGAAACAAAGAAAGGAAAATATGTTTTTGAGCTGGTTTAGTTTTATCGACAAAGGAATCAACATTTTGGAAACAAAGAAAGGATAACGAGTTATTGCGACGTGCTTTTATCGACAAAAGAATCAAGGTTTTGAAAACAAAGAAAGGAAAATACGTTTTTGAGTTGGTTTAGTTTTATCGACAAAGGAATCAACATTTTGGGAACAAAGAAAGGATAACGACTTATTGCGACGTGTTTTTATCGACAAAGAAATCAACATTTTGGAAGCAAAGAAAGGATAACGAGTTATTGCGACGTGTTTTATCGACAAAGGACAAAGATACGGCACCAGGTAGAGGCGATGTAGATACTCTACACAACACTGTCACACGACAAATAAAGAAAAATAACACCGGAGACAGGATAATACAGAAAAGGAATGCCAGGAAAAAGAAATCAGATACAAAACACAACATTGGCTAAACGGGGTGTGGTATGTTGGCACGGGTGAGCCTTCACACACACACACACACACACACAATCTCTCTCTTCCTGCCTCTCTCTCTCTCTCTCTCTCTCTCTCTCTCTCTCTCTCTCTCTCTCTCTCTATCTAACTCTTTCTATCTCACTTTCTTTACTCCATTTTAAATTCAGTCTAAGCATCCTTTCTCCCTCCCCTCCTCGTCACTCGTCTCTGCCTCCTCTCCCTACCTCCCCTCTCCCTTCACCCACTCGCCCTTCCCCTCACTTCCCATCAGCCCTTCGATGAATTATATTAATGAGCCTACAATTTGGTGACACAGTGACGCCTCTCCCCTTTCCCTTCCCTCTCCCCTCCTCCTTTCTCTCACCTTCCCCGCCCCTCCTTTATCCTCTCCACTCCCTCCCCTTCCTCCCCTGTTTCTCCCTTCTCCCTGTATACCCGATCTCCCTTCTCTCTCCCATCCCTCTCCCCTCTCACCTTTCCCTTCATCTCCTTCAACTCACTCCTCCTTTCCTCCCCTCGTTCCTCTCACATAATTACCTTCACTGTCTACACAAGAAGCCGATAAGAGGATGTTTGGAGGAGGAGGAGGAGGAGGAGGGGAGGAAGGGAGGATCGGGGGGTTGAAGTTGGGGAGGAAGGAAAGTTTAAAGTGTGTTTGTATAGGAGGGTTGATTGTTGTTGATGGTGGTGGTGGTGATGACGGTGGTGGTGGTGGTGGTGGGGGGGGGGGGGGGGTTGTGGTGCTATTGGTGGTGATGGTGATGTTCATGTTATTGATGTTGTTTGTGTTGTTGTTGAAGTGGTAGTTATAGTTGTTGGTGTCATTGTCTGTTATCATTTCTTTTTCCTTTTCTTCCGCCATACTTCAGCTCAATATCTTATAACAATTTCCACTTTCTTCTCTTTTGTTTCCCATTACTTCCCTTCCCTTGAACCCTTCCCGTCCCCATCTTCTCATGTCCTCACCCTCACCACCACGCCGTCATCCCCGCACCCTCGTCACCATCACTTCTTGGACCCATTTTCATCATACTCTCTCGCTGGCTCCCTTCTGCCCTCCTTTTTTTCATTCCCTATTTCCATCTTCCCTATTTTCTTCACATTTCATTACTCAGCTCACTTCTTCACCATCGTCTATCAGCAATCTTTCCTTTACTATCATTCCTTCCCATTTTCGCCTATTCCCCCTCATCTCCTTTATCTTTCTCATATTTCTCTTTTGTCGTGTTTTTTTTTGCAATTTCTCTTCGATTGTGCTTCTTTTCCTCGTTCATTATAATTTAAGCTGCCTCTTCTTTTTCTTCGTAGTCTTCATTTTCTTCTTCTAATTTATTATCTTCTAGTGTATTATCTTCATATTTATAAGTTCTACTCTCCTCTACATTTATATTCGTCCCGTCAACCACCACCACCACCACCACCACCTGGATGACCTGTTGCACCTCTCGTTAAAAACTTTCAGAAATCTCATCAAAAAGTTTCTTATGATGTGACGGGCTCGTTTTGTGTGTGTGTGTGTGTGTGTGTGTGTGTGTGTGTGTGTGTGTGTGTGTGTGTGTGTGTGTGTGTGTGTGTGTGTGTGTGTGTGTGTGTGTGTGTGTGTGTGTGAGTGACAGACGAAATTAGTTTTTACTGAATTTCGCCTTTTAAAGCAAAACTAATAAAACTTTTTTCAAGGCCCCCCTCTCTCTCTCTCTCTCTCTCTCTCTCTCTCTCTCTCTCTCTCTCTCTCTCTCTCTCTCTCTCTCTCTCTCTCTCTCTCTCTCTCTCTCTCTCTCTCTCTCTCTCTCTCTCTCTCTCTCTCTCTCTCTCTCTCTCTCTCTTTCTCTCTTTTTACAAAAAAGGAGGCTCAAATACACTTTTTAGGTATAATTATTCTAAGAGCCTGTGTATGGGACAAATTGAATTGTCGAATGTTGAAACATACAAGCATACAAATACAAAATACGAAAAAAGTAAAGAACAACATGTAAAAACAATATGGAACAATGTAAGTTTGTCACTTTATGTTTATAGTTCATAGCACTAGCGCACTTGGGTGTCCCTCACGCCACCTGTGAGCAGCCAGCTTCACCTGCTGCGTGCTCATGTTTTCCACTTGGGGAGTGGCTGCCGTGAACATGTTCCACAGGCGTGTGGTCCTGGCTGTATATGTGCGCTGGTGCTGCCTGGAGTGTGATCGAGGCACCTCCACGAGCTGGTCACCGGAGAGTGTAGTCAGGTGAACCTCTGAGCAGCGCGTGGAGGGAGCCTCAAGCTGCTGAGGTGGGGAACCCCCTGCACCTGGGCTTTGTGACACACCACCAGTGCTGAGACATCACGGCGGTGCTTCAGCGATGTCACAGTGGCAGACGACTCCTCCAGGTGCTCGCTGGCCTCCACCAGATGCAGTGCTCGTCGCTGCACTGCGTCGAGCCTCTGCATGTGGGTGGCAGCACTCGCCATCCAGCACAGGGCACCGTACTCCAGATACGGACGTATCTGTGCCTTGAAGAGAGTGAGGATGCCCCGTGGGTCGAGGGATCCCGCTACTCTTCGCAGGGCAGAGACTCGCAGGGAGGCCTGGCGGGCAACAGCTCGGACGTGGTGGTCGAAGCGCAGGCTTTGGTCCACAGACACTCCCAGGACCTTGATGTGGTCCTGGAGGGGCAGACTCTTGCCTCCAAGACGCAGCTGGCCTGAGACTGCTCGAGAGGCGTCTGGGGACCGTGAGATGACCATGGCCTGCGTCTTTTCCGGGGCGAGGGTGACCTGCCACTCCTTTCCCCACTGCTCCACCAGGCTGAGCTGCCTGTTGATCTCCTCGACGGCGCGCTGGCTGTCGGGGCGGCAGTAGGAGCGGGAGAGTGTGCAGTCATCGGCGTAGGCTGACACTGCCGATAGCTGCCGGAGGAGATCGTCGATATATATGTTCCACAGGATTGGGCCGAGCACGGAACCCTGTGGAACTGAGGCTTGCACTCGTGAAGGCCTTGATGACTGCCCGTTGATCACCACCTGAAGGGTCCTCCCCTGGAGGTAATCTTTGAGCAGCATCAGGAGGACACCCTGGACACCTTTGGCGCGAGGCTTTTCAATGAGCCCCGCGTGCCAAACCCTGTCAAAGGCTCCAGCAATATCCAGAGCTATCACGAGTGTATCCAGGCCTTCATCTAGTGCTTCTTGCCAATCCTTAGAGAGGAAGAGGATGAGGTCCGCGGTGGACCGGCCAGGCCTGAAACCAAACTGTCTATCTGAGAGGAGATGGCTCTCACTCAGCTGCTGACAGATGACTGCAGCCACCACACGCTCCAGCACCTTGCCCACCACAGAAAGCAAGGAGATGGGCCTGTAGTTGCTGGGCTCGGACCTCGAATTTTTCTTGTGGACCGGAACCACACGCTCCTCCTTCCATAATGAGGGCCACTTGCACTCCATCAGGCAAGACGTGAAGACGGCGGAGAGAGGACCTGAGAACTCCTTGGCACAATTCTTGAGGAGGCGTGGGCTTATGTCATCCGGGCCAACGGCTTTACCTGCGTCCAGCCGGCTGAGCAGCCGCTCAACCTGCCCTGCCGTCACCGACACAGAGGAGACAACACGGTCGGTTTCCTGTGGCAGCACAGGTGCGGGTCGTCCCGGGTCACCAACCATCATTTTCTTGGCGAATAGTTCAGCCAGGAGCGAGGCTTTGTCTCCACTGCTTGTGGCCGTGGAGCCGTCAGGCCTGGTGAGTGGAGGGACGGCATGGGGTTGGTTAGCCCCCTGCCGCTCCTTAACGAGACTCCACCAGGTTTTGTTGCCAACTCCTGGGCCGCAAAGTTTCCGCTGCTGGTCCTCTCTCTGTCGCCTCTTCGCCCACGCGCAGGTAGCTGTCATCCGTTTGCAGGCCTCCCGGTGTTGGACTTTATTTTGGCGTGACGGATGACGCTTGTACCTCTCCCAGGCGGCATGCTTGGCCTCGGCAGCAACCCGGCATCGGAAACCGAACCAAGCGGGGTCACTAGGCCTGGCGAGGTACACCCTGCTGGGGACATATTGTTGCTGGAGGGCAAGGAGCTTGGTGGTGAGAGCCCGTGCCTTGGCCTCGGCGTCCCCAACCAACAGGGTCTCCCAGTCCGTGTCCTCCACGGCGTGTCTCATTGACGGCCAGTCGGCCCTCTCCCAAAGCCAGATGGTGCGAGGGACTGCGTCTTCCCTCTCTGTGGTCAGCTCAACCCGAGCCAGTACGGCATAGTGGTCAGAGCTGCCCACTGGCCCCAGCTGCTGGCAGCGGAGGCTGGCCTCGGGGAGGTCCGATAGCACAGGGTCCAGTAGCCCTCCTCGCTCATGTGTGGGGAAGGTTACGTGGTTTACCAGACCCTGCACCGTCAGTAAGTTATCGAAGGCTCCCTGCTCCAGGTGGAAGTTTAGATCTCCCACCACCATCACGTGGGAGCACTGGTGACGCAGGAGCAGGGTGTCGAGCTCCTCCGTCAGGCAATCCAGAGGAGCCCGCCCTTGCCTAGGGGGGCGGTACATGACACAGAGGAGGAGACCACTGTTGTCCGTCAGTGCCACCCTGAAAAATAGAGCTTCCGTTTGGTGAGGCAGCGTCACCTCGAGCTGCTGTACATTTAGGGAGTCCTTAAAGCAGGCAGCCACGCCTCCGCCTGCTCTGTTCTCCCTGTCCTTCCTCACCCAGTGGGAATAATCCGGGATTTTACCAAACGTTGGCTCCACCTCCTCAGTGAGCCACGTTTCCGCCACAGCAACAACGTCGGCTCGATGGCGCAGGACAAAATTGTGGGTGAGGTCGCCAACATTTGTGCGCATTCCCCTGACATTGGCCGACACGACGGTGAGATGCCGGGTGAGGCGCCCATGCCCTCGCCGCCTCGCGTTGGCTTGGCAGGGAGGTGTGGTGGTGAGGCGAGACGTGTTAGTGTCTGCCCTGCCACGAGGGGGCGGGCCAGGTGCGGTGAAGCTCAGGCTGTTGTTGGTGATGTTGCCAGGTGGGGGGCTGCTGGGTGTCCTGAAAGGGCAGCTGAGGGTGGAGAGTTTGCTGCCTCCCCAAGCCTTCCGTTAGGACTCTCCAGAGCAGCATTTCCTGGCGATGGTCAGCAGCACGGCCGTAGCACGCCTCGGTTGTGTGGCCGGGGCGGAAGCAGTATCCACACCGGCGTCTTTCCCCTCCTCTGATCTCCCTCCGTGACCTGACGTCCTGTGAGTGAGTCAGGTGGGGTGGGGGGGGTCGCGTGCTCGGTGAGGTGAGGTGTGGTCCTGCCTGCTGCTGGGTCCGTTTCTGAAGCCACCTCTTTTTGTTGTTGTTACCACTGTTGTTGTTATAGTTGTTATTGTTGTTGTTGTCTGTGGTGGTGGTGTTTATATTGTTGTTACTGCTGTTGCCGCCGCTGTCGCTGTTTCTGTTTCTGCCGCTTCCGTTGGTGTTGGTGCTCTCTCTCTCTCTCTCTCTCTCTCTCTCTCTCTCTCTCTCTCTCTCTCTCTCTCTCTCTCTCTCTCTCTCTCTCTCTCTCTCTCTCTCTCTCTCTCTCTCTCGGTTTCAACTTTGGAATTAATTTGACTGAGTCAGATTTCTTTCCACACTTTCTTATCCGTCTCTTTTTCTCTCTCTGGGAAGTTAGTTGTTTGGTAACGCTCGTCACTCACTCACTCACTCACGGCTTTACACCTGGCAATTCCTGGCCGGCAATACAGCCGCGACGTGCTGCCTGCAGCATTTTTGGTCTGGGTCTGGGTCTGGGAGCCCTTCTCGCGGCAAGTTCTCTGCAGCTGAGCGTGTCCGTCTTGTATTGCTGACTGGCGGCTGGGTAAACATGTCGGCGCCAATAAAACAAGAAATGACAGATGCAGATAACAAGATTTGGAGCCGGGAGGCCGAGGTGGCATTGCTAGAGGAAGTAGGCAACATCGACACTTGTGGGACCCACAAGATATAAGCTCTACAAGAGGCAGAGTCTGCGCAAAACAACTTTTGAGAGAGTGGCAGCAACATTGCGGGAAATGTTTATCTCTTTGCGAGATATCGAAGGAGGTAATTAAGGAACGATTATTTTCGTGTATTCTATAATCAAACTATGTAATGCCTGGGGGTTGGGATGGCATATTTCCCCCTTCTCCTTTGTTGTTAAATGCAACAACAAACAATCAATCAGTACTACTTATGATAAAACTCGATCGTTTACTTAAATTATTTCTACAATATTAGGCTAGTGGACCAAACTCATTGTGGTTTTAAGATATAGTAGAAGCCTTTTGGGGTGTCTGGGATGAATTCATGCCCTTGCGTTTACTAGCAGTTTACGTCTTGATGCTCCCGGCGGCTCCTCCCACGTATGAAGGTACTTGCTCCCGAGAGCACCCAGGCGGTCTTGCCGCTAGCGGCTAGATCGTCGCGGCTGTTTTGCCGGCCAGGAACTGCCAGGTGTAAAGCCACCTTTAGTCACGGAGGCGTCGGGAGAGAATGGTAGTCCGTCCGTCAGTCAGTCAGTCAGTCCTTCCATCCGTCCGTCCGTCCGTCCGTCAGTCAGTCAGTCAGTCAGTCAGTCAGTCCGGTCGTTAGTAGGTCAGTCAATTTGTCTGTCACCTAATTAGTCAGTCACAGTCAGCCAATTGAATTCTTGTTGTCTGTCAGTCAGTCGATCAGTCAGTCACTCCGTTGGTAGCTCAGTTTGTCAGGCAGTCACCTCACCAGTCAGTCATGTAGTCAGGAAATGTAAGTTCCCTCACCGTCAGTCAGTAGGTCGGGCAGTCTGTTAGTCAGTCAGTTCATAGGCCAGTTTGCCATCCCATTATATAGTCAGCCACTCGTGTAGTCAGTCAATTGGTCCTTTCAGAATCCTTTAGTTATATAGTCAGTCATTTAGCCAGTCAGTAGGTCTTTCTATGAATCATTTAGTTAGACAGTCAGTTTAAGTCTTATATAATTTTCCTTCTCCTTTTCTTCTCGTTTTCTTTTATTCTCTAATTATTTTCATTTGTTGTTGTATTTGTTCTTCCTCTCTTTTCTTATCTTTCATCTTTCTTTTCTTCTAGCATCATCATCCCCATTATCTACTTTCTTCTTCTCCCTCTTTTCATTCTTCAATCTAAACTTCATCACTTTTTCTTTTTTTCTCATCTTAAGCCTCTTCCTCTTCTCTTACTCGTGTCATCTTCCGTTTTAGTGTTTCTCCTCCTGCTCCTCCGTGCACTGTAATCCCCACACTAATCCATTTTCCTTCCTTTCTTTTTTACCTTATTTTCCTTCACTTCCAATCTTTATCAGCGTCTCTCATCACTTCTTTTCTATCATAACGTTTTTCTTTCTCATTTTGCCTCGCAGAAATAGCTTTTCATTATCCTCTTCCTCCTTTTAATCAAATGTTTCTCTCGTACATTATCTTCAGTTATCCTGTTTACCTTGTTTATCCACCCTCTCTCTCCCTCTGTTCTCTCCTTTGCATCGTTGACTCATTATCATCCTTCCCTCCTGCATTCCCTCCTTTTCTTAATTCCCTTCCCCTTGTTTAGCCATCACAGTATCACCCTCTATGCGGGTGAATCCTGGTATGCAGGTGAATTGTTTTCACCTCAGGGAACTAGACGTCCCTGCCCTGCATAGTCTCAGGTCACCCTTGGACAAGGTGTAATACCTGATCTGTCTCCCGTGCCAGGGTCACGGTGAAGCCTCTGGGCAGCAGCAGTGGTGGATTGGACTGCAGGCAGAGGATCTCTTTATGAGACAATGGCTGGAGCTCAGGGTCCTAGTCAGCTGGACCGTGCCTAATTATTTAGGCCTGCGGTGTGAGAGGTGTGGCGACCTCTACACTAATAAAAGCCTCCCTGGGAACCAGTTGTCGGTGTGAGCTCCCCGTCCCTCCCCTCTGTCGACGGTACTCCCATCTCTATTCTGCATAACAGCTGGTTCTTGTTTTCTCCTGAAAGAGATGTCTTCCGTGGGCCATTTGAGGTTGTACCTCCCGGCTTCTAGGTGGAGTTTCTGAGGGTTTTTCTTATACTCAAGGAATATTTCAGTCTTTTGGTCTCTCAGGAAGGGCGTCTGATACTCTCTAGAGTTGGTGGAGAACACCTGGTGACAGGTGCCACTGGCCAGGCCTCGAAAGGGTCGCAGAGTTGGGTTAGACGTTTCGGAAAGTGGGAACATTGCTGGTTCCTCCCTTGCCAGCTCTGCTCTGTGTGACTACGCCATCCCCGTGCTATGGGACAAAACTTCGAGGACAATAGCTGAAAAGCACCGGGTTGTGAAAGTCTCTCTCGTGACCGAGGCTCAGGACAAGCGATTGGTCTTTGAGGCGTTTTCAAGACCCTGTGGGAGCGAACTCCCAGTGTTGGAGGCATCTAACACAGCAGTATCTATTTTCCATGCACAATTTTATACAATTCAATTTATGGTCACAATTTAAGTATTTCAAGCGCTTTTAATATTTGCCCAAACTGTTAACTCGCTTAAAATTCTAACAATGCCTTCGAACCTTAAGTGTGACGTCTGTCCCGGACGTTTTGCAGCTCAATTCTTCCAGCTGAGTAAAACTTGCCGCCTCTGCGTTCAAAGATTACATCTTCAGAAGGCTGTAACTGAATGGAAAGTCAAGCACAATGATCTTGAAAATAAATTTGTAGCCCTTCAGGAATTTGTTTTAACAAATGTGGCAGTGACTCCACCATCGATGGTGAGAGGCCCTCCACTGAGACTGTGCCCTCTCCAGACGACCCTCCTGCTTCACGGGAGGACGTGTTACCTGCCTCACAGGTTGACTCGCAGCCTGCCTCACAGGATAACCCCAGCCTGCCTCACAGGCTAACCCCAGCCTGCCTCACAGGCAAACCCCAGCCTGCCTCACAGGCTAACCCCTAGCCTGCCTCACAGGAAAACCGCCAGCCTGCCTCACAGGCTGACCCCCAGCCTGCCTCACAGGCTAACCCCCAGCCTGCTTCACAGGCTAACTCCCAGCCTGCCTCACAGGACAACTTCCAGCCTGGCCCACTTAACGCTTCTCTTCCTGCTTCACAGGATGTCGGGTTCCAACCTGTAAGGAATGGAGCCAAACCGAAGCAGGCAACCAAGGATTTACTGACCCCCACTACCTTCAATAGGTTCCAGGTGCTGGCAGACACCATGGAAGATGAGTTCGAGACTCGCCTAGTTGGGGACTCCATGGTGCGTGGCCAGCTGGTTGAGTTCTGTGGTCGTTCATCAAACGGCCGCAGAAAACGTTACTGCTATCCAGGTGCCAGACTGGACGACATCACCGCAGCGTGCGATGATGTCACGAGAAATGCCGACCGAAACACCCTCTTTGTCATTCACGCGGGGACAAATGACGTAAAGACAACCCTTTCTGAGGAACTGCTTGAAAAATACCGCCGCATGATCAAGCAGTATAAACGCAAAACGGATGCCAGTAATATCATAATCTCAGGAATCCTCCCGAGGGTCGGTGCCGAATCTAGCTTTTACAGTAAGGCCTTCAGCACAAACAACAGACTTCAGTCCCTTTGCTCACAAGAAAAAGTCCAGTTCGCTAACTTGTGGAACAATTTTAACTACGATTCAGACTTGTTCCTTCCTGATGGCATTCACTTAAACCCTGTTGGAGCAGCCCGTTTCGGGAGGCTGCTCTGTGACCAAGTGGCTCTTCGAAAGCCAAAAAACGCGGAGGCGAGAGCACCAGCAGCTCCACCGTAAGGGTGCACTCAACCCGCAAAACTCCCGACTCGAATCACATTAAAGCTTGCTATGTAAACGCTCGTAGCCTACGTAACAAATTTGAAGAATTAGAAGTCCTCGCAGCTACAAATCATTATCACATCATCGGAGTCACATAATCTTGGATAGACACTTCAAATAGAGATTTCATTGCGGAATATAGAATACCGGGTTATACCATTTTTAGTCATGAAAGAGAGAACAGACAGGGTGGAGGCGTTATCTTTTATATCCACAACTCTCTCCATCCAGTATCCGTGAAAACAGATATTATAACCAATGTAGACACGGTCTTCATTGAAATTAAAAATAAATCTCGTAAAATAGTAATTGGACTTATCTACAGACCGCCAAGGCAGACTCTTGATATCGACCACGCATTAAGTGAATTATTATTAGAAACAAGTAGCAGTTGCGAGGCAGTAATTGTTGGGGACTTTAACTTGCCAGTGAAAAGATGGGGTGAACCGTTGAACTGTCATACAGGGTTCGACCTGTACACAAATATACTAGAAAGTGATTTACATCAACACGTTCAAGAACCGACTCGGGAAAATAATATACTTGACCTTATCTTTTCAACGACAGCTGATCTAGTTAACGAAGTAAATGTTGGTCCAATTTTTAGTTCTAGCGATCACCGAACAATCACATTCAGCATCAATATGAAAGAAAGTAAAGTAAATCCTAGTAAAGAAAAGGTGCCTGATTATCAGAGAGAATTTCGTAAGACTCCGATCAATTCTAAATAATTCTGACTGGACTGAAATCACGGCGGAAACAGATATTGATAAATCTTGGGGGGCCCTCACCACAATATTGAACAATGCCATAAGCATATGCGTACCCTATCGTAACAGACGTTCAGCTTCTAAGAAGAAACCCAAATGGTGGAATAACGAAATTCAAAATAGCCTATCTCTTAAAAAACGCGTATGCAGTAGGTACATAATCATCTCAGAGCGAGGCTGACAAACTAGAGTTGGACAGAATTCGCCGCGAAACCAAGAAATTAATAAAACGAAGCAAGAAAAATCTTGAAGAATATATAGCGGAAACAAGTAAATCTAATCCTAAAGAATTTTTCAGCTATGTAAATAATAAAAAGTCACTCACTTGTGGTATCGGACCGCTTGCTAATGAAAATGGTAACCACACGAACGATGAAAATGAAATGGCTAAAATCCTAAATAACTTTTTCGCATCCGTATTTACCGACGAAGATTGTTTATCACCTCAACCGCCGGAGGTTAGAAGGACCGAAAAGATGTTAAGTGGCGTGCTCATCGTAGAAAGTGACATTTTACGCACAATTGAAAAGATTAAAGTAAGCAAAGCTCCTGGTCCAGACAAAATTACCCCTAGGGTCTTAAAAGAAATCAAACATCAAATTTGTAAACCGCTCTCCATCATATTCAATAAATCTTTAACAGCTGGAAAAGTTCCGTCGGACTGGAAACTTGCAAATGTCACACCAATTTTAAAGGGGGACAAGTCGCATCCAGGAAACTATCGACCAATTAGCCTGACATCTATTGTTTGTAAGTTAATGGAGACTATCATTCGCGACAATATGGTGAAATTCTTCGAAGAAAATAATATAATAAATAATTCGCAACATGGCTTCCGTAGTAAACGTTCGTGTTTGACTAACTTACTTGATTTTTTTCACTATATTTTTGAGGTGTTCAATGAAAGCAGATCAGTAGATATCATATATCTGGATTTTCAAAAGGCATTTGATAAGGTCCCCCACCAACGATTGCTCAGCAAACTACTGGCGCACGGTATCTCGGGTAACATTCACAATTGGCTTGCGGACTGGCTCTCTGAGCGGAAACAGAGAGTAGTTCTAAACGGTGTTACATCTAACTGGCTCGATGTCAAAAGCGGCGTACCTCAAGGATCAGTGCTTGGCCCCATGCTCTTCTTGATTTATGTTAATGATATCGATGATGGGCTCACTTGCAAAGTATCAAAATTTGCTGATGACACAAAAATTGCTAGTAAAGTAACTGCGATACTGGACGAAGAAGCTTTACAATCAGATATAGATCGACTTGCACGTTGGGCCAATCAATGGCAAATGAAATTTAACGTTGAGAAATGTAAAGTGTTGCACATCGGAAAAAATAACAATCGCGTTCGGTACGTAATGAATGGCCAATAACTTTCTGCAGTAAGTAAAGAAAAGGATCTTGGAATCACTATATCAAGCGATTTAAAGCCCGGTCAGCATTGTTCAGAGGTAGTTAAAACTGCAAACAAATTGGTTGGCTTCATCGGACGAGTCTTTAATAATAAATCGGAAAAAGTAATATTAAAACTGTATAATTCGTTGGTTCGACCCCGTCTAGAGTACTGTGTACAGTTTTGGTCTCCCTACTACAGAAAAGACATAGAAAAGTTGGAACGGGTCCAACGAAGAGTAACAAAGATGATTCCTAGGTTGAGAAATTTGTCATATGAACAAAGGCTTAAAGAAGTAAATTTATTCAGCCTATCAAAACGAAGAATGCGAGGCGATCTAATAGAAGTGTTTAAAATGTTCAAAGGATTCAGTGATATTAATGCGGAAGATTACTTTACAATTGATCGATCAAATAGAACAAGAAGAAATCACAATTTGAAGATAAGTGGTAAAAGATTTTCGTCGCACGAAGCTAAACACTTCTTCTTCAATCGAGTTGTTAATGTTTGGAACTCTCTACCTTGTGATGTCGTTGATAGTACAACAGTTACGGCCTTCAAGAATAGATTAGACAAGTGTTTTGAATCCAACCAGCAACTTAGATATTACTCATTGTCGTAATAACGTTAAGTTCTTTGGAATACTGGTGTCCTTGTCCGCTTTTATCGCCCGGTTAGTGGTAGCAGTAATGGTAGTTCTTTTCTCTTTCCTACATAAATTCCATGCAGTTTTTCCATGCTGCATGGTTCTTTTTCCTTTCCTGCCAGCTTTGGCTGGAGGGATGGGGGGGGGAGGAGCCTTCGCCTTTGCTGTCCTTCATCTTCCACCTTTGATTAGATAGTTAGTGTAGCTTGTCACAAACAACCTCGTAAGGACCAGCAGGTCTGCTGTTGTTTGTTCTTCCTTTGTGTTCCTTTGTGTTCTATCTCTCGCTCGCTTTCTTTCCCTTTCTTTCTTTCCCTTCCCCTTTTCATCGCCTTTTCGTTTTCTGCTCTTTTCCTCTCTCGCTGCCTTCCTTCTCTCTTCCCTTCTTTCTTCTTCTCCTTCCTCGGTGTTTAATTCTCTTTTAATATCTGTCGCATTCTCTTGTCTATTTTGGGTATATATCTACTCTCTGTCTATCTGTCTCATATCCCTATTCCATTTCCGTCTATTATCTCCCTTTTTCCTTCCTTTTTTCTCTTCTTTTTGCTTCCTTTCTTCCTCCCTTGTTTCCCTCCTTTTTCATTCCTTCCTTCCTTTCTTCCTTATTCCCTCCATTCTTTCCATCCTTACTTCTATATTTCCTTCCTTAATCGATCCTTCTATCCTCACTTCATTCGTTTCTCCCTTCCTTCCTTTCTTTCTTATTCTCATCAGATTTCTTTTCGTTTTCTTTCTTTCATTCTTTTCTTTCCTATTCCTCCTCCTTGCCTTCCTTCCCTTTTTTTCTTCCTTCGTTCCTGTCTCTCTTCCTCCCTCTATCTCTCCCACCCTCCCTCTCTCCCTGACCTACCTGTTACCTGTGCATAATCAGCCTTAATTTCTTCACCTGACATTACCTGTTTCCCTTGTTCTCATTAACCTGTTGAAGGAAGTGATTAAGCTGGAGTCCTTGCGCGCGCGTGTGTGTGTGTGTGTGTGTGTGTGTGTGTGTGTGTGTGTGTGTGTGTGTGCGATGTTTTTTTATAATTTCAGCTTTCTCTTATGATTGTATCTGTGTGTTTTTTTGTGTTTTCTTCTTTTTAGCTTTCCCTGTCATTTCTTCCTCGCATCATTTGTTCTTTTCAGATATTGCCTGTATTGGTGTTGTTCATTGTTCCTCTTATTGTTACTTCATTTTGCTCTCATTCCACTTTTTCATACTTATTTTTTTCGTTTTTCTGAAATACTTTTTTTCGTTAGATTTTTTAACATTCTCTCGGTCGCTATCTTTTCCCTTTTTACCTCTCATAACTCATCGTTTTTTTCTGTCGGTCTTTTCATTACCTCATTTTTTTTCAGTTTGACTTTTTTAGCTTGATATTTATCTTATTCTTTTGTTTTCTTGGCATTGATTCCTTTTTTCTATGTCATATTTTCCCGTTACTCGTTTTGTGTTTTAGGAGGAGGAAGAGGAGGAGGAGGAGGAGGAAGAGGAGGAGGAGGAGGAGGAAGTGGAGGAGAAGGAGGAGGAGAATACAGAAATACATAGGAATACATAGGAAGAACAGGCACCAGAAGAACTATCTGTCTATGGCGACGGTGTCTGTTTACTACCCCTACTACTAGTAATCTACGTGTGGTAGGATAGGACAGAAAAGATGAAGGCTCCTCCCCACCCACCTCTCCCTTCGGCAACGTGCCGGCAGGAAATAGTTAGAAGAGAACACCATGTACCTTTAAGGAAGAAAGGGCCTTGGAAATTTTACAGTAAAGAGAGAAATAAGAGGAAATTACTACCCTTAACTTACACTACTGGTAATCTAAGCTGTGGGGGAAAATGACTCCATTACATAAGAACATAAGAACATAGAAATACAGGGAGACTGGAAGAGGACGAGTGGCCTACACAGGGCAGCCCCAGAATCCCCCCTAATACTCACGATGAGTGAGGTGTAGTTTCAGGGGCACAGGTGGAGGCTTGGTCCTCGTTTTACCGGCGGTACAAGGCACGCACCAATAACCTGTCACCTGTTGCTTTACTCTATTGTTGACTTTCGCTACTTGTAATCTAGGTTGTGGGGGAGAATTATATGAATATAGGTTGAGGTCTTGCTGCAATCTGTCTGAAAACATGCGAATAAGGGTCAAATGAATCTTGTATCCCTGAAGTACTTATCCAAAGAAGACTTAAAGCTATTGATACTCTGTGCGCTAACTACTGACGGTGGGAGTCTACTCCAGTGATCGACGACTCTGTAATTGAAAAAACTTCTGCGCACCAATGTGTTACATCGATTTCTCTAACTTCATACCGTTGCTGCGTGATCTTGTGTTGGTGTCTCTCTGATGCGTTAATGTTGTCGAATCCATTAAGGATTTTGAACACTTCAATTAAGTCCCCTCCTATCCTTCGCTTTTTTAGGGAAAACGTATCTAAACGCTTTAAATGCTCGTCATATGGCAAGTTTCGGAGCTCTGGAATTTGTTTGGTTGCTCGTCGCTGTATTTTTTCTAGCAAAACTTGATCTTTGATATAGTTCGGTGACCAGAACTGAACGGCGTATTTTAGGTGTGGTCTTACAAATGCTAAATATAATCTCTTCATAAGTTCGGGTGATTTATAATCAAAGTTTCTTGAGATTAATCCCAACATCATATTGGCTTTTTTACTGGCTGCATAACATTGATCACTCATTTTAAGAGTGTTACTGATAATGACACCAAGATTTTTTTCTTGTTTTACTTCGCTGAGGTCATGTCCTTGAATCTGATATTTAAAGCTAGGATGTTTTTCACCTATGTGCATTACTTTACATTTATCTACCTTAAAACTCATTTGCCATTTTTCGCTCCAGTCGGCAAGTCTTATTAAGTCTGATTGAATGTTCTCGCAACTTTGACTGTTCATTACTGTACCTCCTAATTTGGTGTCGTCGGCGAATTTGGCTACCTTTGATAGGATATCAGTTTCTAAGTCGTTCACTTAAATTATGAATAGTGTTGGCCCCAGGACCGAACCTTGGGGAACGCCACTGGTGACGGGTTGCCAATCCGATGCTTCACCATTAAGAACTACACGTTGTTCTCTGTTGGTGAGCCAGTCATGAATCCACGCACATAGATGGTCGTTAATACCGTGGGAACGCAGTTTTGAAATAAGCCTAACGTGAGGAGCTTTATCAAACGCTTTCTGAAAATCTAGGTAAATTACGTCATATGGGCCTCGGGCGTCCCAACATGTATAAACATCGTTGAAAAAAGTTAATAGGTTGGTAAGGCAAGACCGATTACTACGAAATTCATGCTGACTATCAGTTATCAAATCATTTGTTTCAAGGAAAGTGATCATTTTATCCCTGATTATTTTTTCGAATAATTTAATTAGGACAGACGTAAGGCTGATGGGACGATAATTACTGGCTTGTTTTTTGTCTCCTTGTTTAAAAGGAGGAAGTGGAGAAGAGGAGGAGGAGGAGGAGGAGGAGGAGGAGGAGGAGGAGGAGGAGGAGGAGGAGGAGGAGGAGAAGAAAGAGGAGGAGGAGGAGGAGGAGGAGGAGGAGGAGGAGGAGGAGAAGAAGAAAGAGGAGGAGGAGGAGGAGGGAGGGAGGGAAGAGAGGTGTCTGTAAGCGATAAATATGAGAGGAGGAATGAGAAAAAGAAGATAGCGTTGGAAACCCCATAAATACCCCAAAAACTTATAACGGTACTCTCTCTCTCTCTCTCTCTCTCTCTCTCTCTCTCTCTCTCTCTCTCTCTCTCTCTCTCTCTCTCTCTCTCTCTCTCTCTCTCTCTCTCTCTCTCTCTCTCTCTCTCTCTCTCTCTCTGAAATAAATATAAGGAAAACGGTCAGACAGCATAGCGTTATATCAAGAGAGAGAGAGAGAGAGAGAGAAGAGAGAGAAACTGCTTGAGCAATCCTGTCTGAACACCAGCCACCCATCACCCAGCCTGCTCCAGCATCACCAGCAAGCGGTGCACGCCCCGCCCTACCCATCCTGGCCTCATCCCCCGGACACTCCCCTTCCGCTGATCCGATAAGGGGATACAGACACCAGCGGCCTCAAGATTCTGTCCGCCAACGTACGAGGCTTTAGGACCAACATCGGGGAGCTGACACACGCCTTCGTCCTCAGGCACCACATCGACATAGTGGTGACAGTGGAGACCTTCCTGGACGACACATGCGCCACCACCTGTGATAAGATCCCCGGGTACTCGCACTGGGCCAGACAAGACCGCCACACAGGACAGGGAGAGGCATTGCTGTTTGTCACCGAAACGGCCTGCAGATGGACGCCCTCACCACAGACACTCCCCTGGAAATGGAGATGATGTTCCTCCGCATCATTCTCGAGGACAGGGGCGCCCTGCTGCTCTGTGCCATGTACCGGCCACAGTGGCTAGGCAGCGCCCCCCTCATCTACCTCACATAGCACCTGGACGACCTTATGGCTGCCCACAGCTGTCAGTACGCGATGGTTGTGGGCGACCTAAATCAACACCTGGTGACGAGTGCCTTCACCGAGCTCACAGCGGTGCATGGATTGCACAACCATGTTGAGTTCCCGACACATCAGCGTGGAGGCTCCCTGGACCCTGTGCTCACAGACCTGCCGAGTGACTGCGTGCTGTGCTGCCCACTAGACCGTGTAGGCAATTCCGACTACAATGCCATACTCACCACCATCAGCCTGGCCCCAGCGCGTGAAGAGGAACACCAGCGAGTCATCTGGCTATGGGACCGCGCGGACTGGACGGCTGCAATGCAGGCCCTGGCAACAACTGCATGGGGCACAGTCCTTAACGTTGACCCACAGCATGACGTCTCCGCCCTCACCACTGTCCTCAATACCGTCCAGCAGCAACACGTCCCCCACCGCACCTACTCAACCAGCCCAAAAGACCAGCCTTGGTTCGGGTACAGGTGCCGTATTGCAGCCGAAAGGAAACATAAGGCTTGGACACGATATAAAAGACACCCCACGCAGAAAAATAAGGCCCAACACAGATGAGCCTGCAAAAATATGACGAGGACATCAAAGTGGGCAAAAGAAAGGTGGGATGCCGACAGGAGGAGAAAGCTGTCCTCTAGCCAAACCGACCCGAAACAGTGGTGGGGGTTGGTGAAGGAACAGCAAGGCCTTACCCCCCAGGAACGTATCCCGCCCCTGAGGAAACCTGACGGAGACCTGGCCATCACCAGCCGGGAAAAGGCTGACCTGCTGGCCTGTCATTTCAGTCAAAAGATGACAACCCAGGAACCAGACAGGCAGCCGCCCACCCTCCCCCAACTCATCGCCTCAAGACTAGAGAATGTGCTAATCTCTGAGGACGCTGTCAGGAGACATCTGAGGGGCGTCAACACCAGGAAGGCGCCAGGCCCTGACAGCGTGAGTCCATACTCACTGCGGCGATGCTCCGATGAGCTCACCAGCCCCCTCGCCCAGATCTTTCGGCGATGCCTGCAGAGCGAGGTGTGGCCTGCACAGTGGAAGGAGGCCAGAGTCACACCCGTACACAAGAAAAAATCCAGGTCCGAGCCAGGCAATTACAGGCCAATATCACTCCTCCCAATCATCAGCAAGATATTTGAGAGGATCATCGGGGAGCAACTGACATCCTTCCTCGAGGAAAACCACCTGCAGTCACCGAAGCAGTTTGGTTTTCGGAAGGGCCGCTCTACCTCAGACCTCCTCCTCCTCTCAAAGTCCTGGCATGACGCCCTTGATGACGGCCACCCCTCTCTCGTGATTGCCCTGGATATAGCTGGCGCGTTCGACTCCGTTTGGCACCGCGGTCTGACGGCGAAGCTACAGCAACTAGGCATCACGGGGGACCTGCTGCGCCTGCTCTCAAACTACCTGTTAGGCAGGAGCCTCCGCGTAGCAGTCAACGGAAGCACCTCGACCAGCTTCCCGGTAGAGGCCTCCGTTCCACAGGGGTCCGTCCTTGGACCTATTCTGTGGAACATATACTTTAACGACCTCCTGCAGACCATCCCGGCAGCAAGCGCCTACGCCGACGACTGCACCCTCTCCAGAACATACAAGAGAGAGGACGCCCAGGACATGATAGAGTCCGTCAACAGACAGTTGGCAGACATAATGGCCTGGGGAAAGAGGTGGCAAGTCAGGTTTGCCCCTGACAAAACCCAGGCCATGGTAATATCACGTTCTCGGGAGGACGCGAGGCAACTTCACGGCAGACTGAGATTCGGGAACGACACCATCCCTCTGCAGGCCAGCGTCGACATCCTGGGCGTGGAGGTGGACTCCCAGCTGCGGTTCGACCGTCACCTTGAAAGGGTGGCGCATAAAGGCTCCCAGAAGGTGAACCTCCTGCGCCGCATGAAGAACCTCCACGATGCTGAAGGCCTGAATACCCTCTATAAGGCACAAGTCCGTCCAGTGATTGAGTATGCACCGCTCACCTGGATGGCCAGCGCGCGCTGCCACCTGAACCTGTTAGACACGGTGCAGAGGAGGGATGAACGCCTCAGCAACGGCACCCAGCACCACCGACCGAGCCAGTAGGAGACACAGCGACAACAACATCGACAACAACAACAACAACAACAACAACCACACGAGGGACGGGCAAGAGCAGTCACGAACCAGCTGAAAAGCCTGGAGCACCGTCGCTACCTGGAGGAGGTCTGAGCGAAGCACGAGAACGGTGCTGAGCAACGCCTCCCTCCTGGAAGTGCCAATGGCCCGCTCCAGCACCCACCAACGTGCCTTCTCCATCGCAGCGGTGGTGTGGTGGAACAACCTCACTGCTGATGTGGACGTGACACAACTGTCCACTCAGCAGATAAAGGTTGCGTCCCACAGGTGGCTACTCCTACACCCACTGTAAACATGTATATAATTGTAACCTCGTCAGAAGCTTTTAAATAGCTCCCTAACGGTCGGAGAACTTTAGCATAGAAAAATAATACTGCCATGTACTAATGTACAGAACATGTTTAAATAAAAGAGAGAGAGAGAGAGAGAGAGAGAGAGAGAGAGAGAGAGAGAGAGAGAGAGAGAGAGAGAGAGAGAGAGAGAGAGAGAGAGAGAGAGAGAGAGAGAGAGAGAGAGAGAGAGAGAGAGAGAGATTTAACTTTTCTTTTTCCTTTTAAGGCGAAGGTAAAAGCAGCAAGAGGAGGAGGAGGAGGAGGAGGAGAAAGAAAAAGAAAGAGCAAAAGAATAAGGAGGGGGAGGAGCTGCAAGGTAAGGAGAAACAGTAGGTTTTGAAGAAGAGAAGAAAGCAGTGGTTGTCGGGGAGGGAGGAAGATACAGAAGACTAAGAAAGAGAGGAAGGAAATATGGAGGAGGAGAAAAATGTGATACAGGAAAGGGACAGGAAAAACGATGAATAAAAGAAAGAAAAATGACAGTGAGGAATATAGGAAGATAATAAAGGAAGGAGAAGAAACGTCAGGAAAGAAAAACAGAAGAAAGGAAAGGGAGAAAGTCAGATACAGGAAGAGAGGCAGAAAAAAATGTGGAGCAGAAGTAGGAATAAATGACAGGAGAGGATGATGAGGTGGAGGAAAAAATACACAATAAGAGAAAGGAAAAAATCGTGTTGACTTTTGAAGGAAAATGGGAAAGGAAAAATAAATAAATATGAAAGTAATAAAAATAGAATCATAATCAGAGTAATACAAATCATGGAAGTAATAATTGTAATAATGATGATAATAGTAATTGTGATAAAAATGGAAAACAGACAGTACTGAATAACCTTTTATTTTCTTATTCTCTTTCTCTTTTCATCTTTTATTTCTTTATTTTTCAGTAACGTTTCGATTTCATGAGGCTTACTGTTCTTTCCTTTATTTTTATTTTTATTATATATATTTTATTCATTGGTGTTCTCTTTGTTTTCATATATTTATTAGTTTCTTCTTTTGTATTTCACTTGTACCGTCTTTGCCCTTTCTTCTTTTTCATTATCCTCCTCCTCCTCTTCCTACTCTTCCTCCTCTACCTTCTCCTTTTCTCCACCTCTATATTTTCCTTCACACTCTCTCCATCGTTTCCTCCAAGTTCCTCACCTCATTTCTCTTCCTTTTCATTTCTCTCCTCTCTCCCCCACCTCACACCTGTTTCACTCTCTCTCTCTTCCCAATGTTCCCTCCCATGTATCACCACTTTCCCGTCCTCTTCCTGCTCCTGTTTTGTTTTTGCTTTTTCTCCTCTTCGTCTTTTCCTTATCAGTGAATTCCTTTCTATTTTTCTTTTCTTATCTTCCTTTTGATTTTTCTTTTGCATTCCTTCGTTATTCCTTTCTTTTATTTTCCTTTTGATATGTTTTGCTTTTCTTTTTTCTAGCTTTTTCTATTCATTTCGTCCATCTGTCTTCATTTCATTTTCATCTATTATTTCACTTTTCGCTCGAGCTCGTTGTTCCTCCTTTATTCCTTTCCTTTCATTCCTGCTTTCCTTTCTTCTCATCTTCATCCTATTTTTCTTCTTCTTCCTCTCATATTCCCGTTTTTATTATCTTCATTTCCCCCTCTAACTCTCCCCTATTTACACTCTTCCTCCCACTACTACTTCCGTTTAATTTTCTTCCTTTCACTTCATTTCTTTTCACTCTCCTTTCCCCTCCCTTCCTGTCTCCGTGCCCTCTCTCCTTCTCTTCCTTTCCCTTCTTTTTATACTCACTCAACATTCCCCCTCCCCTCCCCCCATTCCTTATGTGCCAGCCTCGCCCCGCCTCGCCGCTCCGTCTTTTGTGAAATGAGAACGTTAAACAAGCGTAAAAAAGCGTTGCGAGCGTGTGTCACAGAGAAGAGAGAGAGAGAGAGAGAGAGAGAGAGAGAGAGAGAGAGAGAGAGAGAGAGAGAGAGAGAGAGAGAGAGAGAGAGAGAGAGAGAGAGAGAGAGAGAGAGAGAGAGAGAGAGAGAGAGAGAGAGAGAGAGAGAGAGAGAGAGAGAGAGAGAGAGAGAGAGAGAGAGAGAGAGAGAGAGAGAGAGAGAGAGAGAGAGAGAGAGAGAGAGAGAGAGAGAGAGAGAGAGAGAGAGAGAGAGAGAGAGAGAGAGAGAGAGAGAGAGAGAGAGAGAGAGAGAGAGAGAGAGAGAGAGAGAGAGAGAGAGAGAGAGAGAGAGAGAGAGAGAGAGAGAGAGAGAGAGAGAGAGAGAGAGAGAGAGAGAGAGAGAGAGAGAGAGAGAGAGAGAGAGAGAGAGAGAGAGAGAGAGAGAGAGAGAGAGAGAGGAGCCCAGCCACACTCGAAGCAGCGAATGAAGCAGCCCCACCTGAGCCTCGCCGACAGAGGTCCCCACGAACAACGCTGCCGCCTCAATAGTAGTGTAGCGGTTCTACACTCTAACTATTCCCCCACACACTTATACACTCGGCATTGCATTACTTCTTACTTGATCTTTCACTTATAATTATGTAAAAACAGCGAACCCCTACGTGTGTGTGTGTGTGTGTGTGTGTGTGTGTGTGTGTGTAACCAATGGGCAGCACGAAAGCAGTGATCACGTGATTGACAGACAGCCAATCAGCACATGTTTCCAAGCCTCGTGAAAGAGGGGGGGGCTGGCGGGGGGGATGGAGTAGTCTTCAGGGTGAGTCAAAACATTGGGACCTGCTTCCTTCTCCCTCAAATTTTCTTACACCATGTTATGAAACGGAAGGCGGCAAGAGAAGCACACCTTTAATTAGATATATATCCAACCTTTACCTGTGTGTTTGTGAGAGCTAGAGAGCGTAGGAGAGGGAGAGAGCATAGTAATCCCCGTACATGATCGCAAGCTACACACAATCACAGCATCACGAATTCCGGAGCACCCTGTAACATCTTCGCTCTCCCGGCCTTCCCTTCCCTTCCCTTCCCGTCCCTGCCGCGCCTCACTTCGCGTTGAGGTTCCGTTGCCGGTGTTGCGCGTACAGTGTGTCGGTGCTGCGTTACATGTGTGTTCCTGCCGTGGCCGTTGCTGGCGTGTGCTACGCTTGGAGATGAGGTGAGGCTGGGAGAAGGGTGTGTTGGGAGAGGCTGGGATGGCTAGGGAAGGGAGGGATGGAGTGAGAGGGAGGAATGGAGGGATGAAGTGGGAAGGAAGGGAGGAGAGTGAAGATGCG
Organism: Eriocheir sinensis; assembly: GCF_024679095.1. NCBI lineage: Eukaryota > Metazoa > Arthropoda > Malacostraca > Decapoda > Varunidae > Eriocheir > Eriocheir sinensis. The sequence goes on along the minus strand of NC_066509.1, from coordinate 30,348,370 downwards.
GTGAGGTTGGGATTTGATGTGTAGTGGGGTGGAGACGGGCTAGGGAAGGGAGTGATGGAGAGAGAGAGGGAATTCAGGGATTTAGAGAGAGGGGGAAGAAGGATGGAGAGGGAGGGAAGGGATGAAGAGAGAGGTAAGGAGAAAGGAGGATTTGAGAGTAAGGGAATGGAGGGAAGGGAGGGGGAAATGAGGAGGGAGGGAGAAATGAAGGGAAGATAATAATAGCTGGGGGAAGGGAAGGGAAGGATGGAGAGAGAGTGGAAAGGAGGAAGGGAAGGACAGGGAGGGTATGAGAGAAGAGAGAGAGGGAAGGGAATGATGGAGAGAGATAAAGTAGGAAGGGAAGGGAGGGCTGGAGAGGAATGAAGGAAGGAGGGATGAAGAGAGTAGGAGGAATGTAGGGAAGGCTGGAGAAATGGAGGGAATAGAGGGAAGGGAGGGAGAGATAAGTAATGGAGGGAGGGGCAGTGTGTAGCAGATGCTGGCAGCCGACACGAGGCAGCGTTCCTTTCCTCTTTGTTTTGTTGCACTCTTGGTTTTCCTTCTCGTGTGTCTTAACCGAGTTGCTTTTCCTCCTCCTTTCCTTCCTTACACGCCGTTGGTTCCTTTCTCCTTTCCTTAACTGTGATATTTTCTCCTCCGTGTGGCACAGTTGTTGTTGTATCTTTATTTTTGTTTTTGTTTTGTTATATATTTGGTCTTGCTTTCTTTTCCTTTTTCTTAATATTATTTATTTTCCTTGTCTCAACCTTATTTTCCAGTATGTGTTATTTGTATTATTATTTGTATGCTTGGAGGAGCAGGAGGAGAGAGAGAGAGAGAGAGAGAGAGAGAGAGAGAGAGAGAGAGAGAGAGAGAGAGAGAGAGAGAGAGAGAGAGAGAGAGAGAGAGAGAGAGAGAGAGAGAATCTGAAGGGGGTGAGGAGGTGTAACTTTTGCCTGTCCCTTGGTGATGAATGGTGAGGCGGTGGTGAGGCAGTGTGGGGAGGGGTCAGTTGGAGGGGGAAGGAAGGGAGAGAAAAGGAGAAGGAAGGGAAGGAGAGAAAAGGAGGAAGTTATGGAGGAAAATGACTGCTCCGAAAGAATAAGAGGGAGGAATGGAGGGAAGAAGGAAAGGGAAGGAAAGAAGGAAGTGGGAAGGGAAGGGAAGGGAAGAAAGAAGGGAGGGGCGAGGAGAAGGAAGGGAAGGAGAGAAGATAGGAAGTTATGGAGGGAAATGATTGCTTCGAAATAATAAGAGGAAGAAAAGGGACGAAGGGAGGATTGAATGGAAGGAAGGAGGGAAGGAGTGGTAGGGGAGAAGGAAAGCAAATAAAGGGAGTAAGTAATGAAGTAGGAAAAGGAAGGGAGGGAAATAAGAGCAAGGAAAAGAAGATAAAAAATAAGAGAAAATAAAGATTAGAGGGACAATGATTAGCGGGCTTTTTCTTCATTATTATTATTTTATCCCTTGAGCTGCTTCCTGTACTGTAAAAAAAAGGAGAGATAAGGGAAAGTTGAAGGATGGATGAAAATGGTTAGGGTATGGAAGAGAGGATGAGAGATCAAGGCTAAGGAAGGATAACGGAGGGGATAATAAAAGGAGGAAGATGACAAAGGAAAGAGGAACAGAATGAATGGAAGACACTAAAGGAATGAAGGAAGTGTTTGGGGGACGAGAGGAGGAGAGAGCAAGGTAATTGATGGAGAAGGGAGGAATGGAAGAGGAAGAGGAAAGGTTGAGGAAGAAGAAAGAAGGAGGGAGTAAGGCAATGGTTAAGGGAAGAGACATTTAGAGGTTTTAAGGGAAGAAGAGAGGAAAGTGAAAGGAGGAAGAGGAGGAGGAGGAGGAGGAGGAGGAGAAAGGTGAACTGGAGAGAACCGATAGCAGGAGATTAGTGCCACTCAGAGGGAGAGAGAGAGAGAGAGAGAGAGAGAGAGAGAGAGAGAGAGAGAGAGAGAGAGAGAGAGAGAGAGAGAGAGAGAGAGAGAGAGAGAGAGAGAGAGAGCATACACATATTGAGTTGCACAAAAATAATAAGATTTTTTTTTTTTATGTTTTGGGTCGCTATGCGCTGGCGGTGAATAGCTGAATGAAGTAAAAGAAAAACAGATAATGCCGCGGAGGACAAAGAGAATGAATCCTCCCCTCTAAACAGCTGATCACATTCCCTCGTCTGTATCGCCCGCTAGCTCCATTAAACACCCCCGCAAACTTGTTGTCCACGCCGCCAGGCTCCTGTGGTACATCATCTCGTTCCCTCGTTTTCTTGCCTCCACCTGGACGCCGCGTTATTAAAAGGACCTGCGGGACACCTAAATTTTGCTGCTCAGGTGAAAAATTGCAAAACTAACAGCGCGATGGAAAAAAAAAGGAGGGATGGGAGGAGGAGGAGGTGGAGGTGAAGAGGGAATGGGAAAAATGTGAGGGATAGGGGAGGAAATAGGAGGTGGTAGAGGGGAAGGGGAAAAACTAGCAGCGAGATGGGAAAAAATTTATTGAAATGGGAGGAAAAGGAGGAAATGGTGGCGGGAATGGAAAGGGACGAGAGCAGTACCAGGAAAGGGACGGATGAAAAGGGAAAGAGGTGAAATAAAAGGGGGAAGTAAGTGGAGACAAAGGAAGATTAGGAAATAAAGAAATAAGGGGAGTAAAGGATTTGGTAGTTTATGGAAGCGGAGGTAAAGGGGGAAAGGGAAGAAATGATGCTTTTGGAATGAGCCGGATGTGTGGAGCGGGAATTAAGGGAGGGAAGGGGAGGCAAGGTTGGAGGAAAAGACTTGGGGAGAGGACACTGGGGAGGGATGTATAAGGAGGGAAGGTGATGGAGAGTAGGGGCAGGAACGGGAAGGGGGTGAAATGGGGAGGAAGGGAAACAAGTGTTGGAAAAGAGAATCGGGAAGATGGGAGTGTGAAGAAGGGGAGGAAGGGGAAGGTGGTGGCAGATGTGGGGGAGTAGGAATGGTAGAAAAGATGGCGATGAAGGGGGAAGAGATAGTGGTGAGATGATAATAGGTGGAGATGATAGTGGTGGTGGTGGTGGTGGTGGTGTTGATGGTGGTGGTTGTGGTGGTGGTGAAGGTGATTGGAACAAATAGCGGTGAGGGGATGAGAGAAGGCAGTGAGGGGAGGAGGGAATGAGAGAAGGCAGTGAGGGGAGGAGGGGATGAGAGAAGGCAGTGAGGGGAGGAGGGGATGAGAGAAGGCAGTGAGGGGAGGAGGGGATGAGAGAAGGCAGGAGGGGAGGAGGGGATGAGAGAAGGCAGGAGGGGAGGAGAGAAGGCAGTGAGGGAGGAGGGGATGAGAGAAGGCAGTGAGGGGAGGAGAGAAGGCAGTGAGGGGAGGAGGGGATGAGAGAAGGCAGTGAGGGGATGAGAGAAGGCAGTGAGGGGAGGAGGGGATGAGAGAAGGCAGTGAGGGGAGGAGGGGATGAGAGAAGGCAGTGAGGGGAGGAGAGAAGGCAGTGAGGGGAGGAGGGGATGAGAGAGAAGGCAGGAGGGGAGGAGAGAAGGCAGTGAGGGGAGGAGGGGATGAGAGAAGGCAGTGAGGGGATGAGAGAAGGCAGTGAGGGGAGGAGGGGATGAGAGAAGGCAGTGAGGGGAGGAGGGGATGAGAGAAGGCAGGAGGGAGAAGGGGGATGAGAGAAGGCAGTGAGGGGAGGAGAGAGAAGGCAGGAGGGAGGAGGGGATGAGAGAAGGCAGTGAGGGGAGGAGGGATGAGAGAAGGCAGGAGGGGAGAGAAGGCAGTGAGGGGAGGAGGGGATGAGAGAAGGCAGTGAGGGGAGGAGATAAGGCAGTGAGGGGAGGAGGGGATGAGAGAAGGCAGAGGGAGAGGGGAGGAGAAGGCAGTGAGGGGAGGAGGGATGAGAGAAGGCAGTGAGGGGAGGAGGGATGAGAGAAGGCAGTGAGGGGAGGAGAGAAGGCAGGAGGGAGGAGGGGATGAGAGAAGGCAGTGAGGGGAGGAGGGGATGAGAGAAGGCAGTGAGGGGAGGAGAGAAGGCAGTGAGGGGAGGAGAGAAGGCAGTGAGGGGAGGAGAGAAGGCAGTGAGGGGAGGAGAGAAGGCAGTGAGGGGAGGAGGGGATGAGAGAAGGCAGTGATGGTAGGAGGGTATGAGAGAAGGCAGTGAGGGGATGAGAGAAGGCAGTGAGGGGAGGAGGGGATGAGAGAAGGCAGTGAGGGGAGGAGGGGATGAGAGAAGGCAGTGAGGGGAGGAGAGAAGGCAGTGAGGGGAGGAGGGGATGAGAGAAGGCAGTGAGGGGAGGAGGGGATGAGAGAAGGCAGTGAGGGGAGGAGGGGATGAGAGAAGGCAGTGAGGGGAGGAGGGGATGAGAGAAGGCAGGAGGGGAGGAGGGGACGAGAAGGCAGGAGGGGAGGAGGGGATGAGAGAAGGCAGAGGGGCGGAGGGGATGAGAGAAGGCAGTGAGGGGAGGAGAGAAGGCAGTGAGGGGAGGAGGGGATGAGAGAAGGCAGTGAGGGGAGGAGAGAAGGCAGTGAGGGGAGGAGGGGAGAAGGCAGAGGGGAGGAGGGGAGGAGGGGATGAGAGAAGGCAGGAGGGGAGGAGGGGATGAGAGAAGGCAGGAGGGGAGGAGGGGATGAGAGAAGGCAGGAGGGGAGGAGGGGATGAGAGAAGGCAGTGAGGAGGAGGGATGAGAGAAGGCAGAGGGAGGAGGGATGAGAGAAGGCAGGAGGGGAGGAGGGGATGAGAGAAGGCAGTGAGGGGAGGAGAGAAGGCAGTGAGGGGAGGAGGGGAGGAGAAGGCAGGAGGGGAGGAGGGGATGAGAGAAGGCAGGAGGGGATGAGAAGGGAGGAGGGGAGGAGAAGGCAGTGGGGGAGGAGGGGATGAGAGAAGGCAGGAGGGGAGGAGGGGATGAGAGAAGGCAGTGAGGGGAGGAGAGAAGGCAGGGAGGGGAGGAGGGGATGAGAGAAGGCAGTGAGGGGATGAGAGAAGGCAGGAGGGGAGGAGGGGATGAGAAGGCAGTGAGGGGAGGAGGGGATGAGAGAAGGCAGGAGGGGAGGAGGGGATGAGAGAAGGCAGGAGGGGAGGAGGGGATGAGAGAAGGCAGGAGGGGAGGAGGGATGAGAGAAGGCAGGAGGGGAGGAGGGGATGAGAGAAGGCAGTGAGGGGAGGGAGGAGAGAAGGCAGTGAGGGGAGGAGGGGATGAGAGAAGGCAGGAGGGGAGGAGGGATGAGAGAAGGCAGTGGGGAGGAGGGGATGAGAGAAGGCAGGAGGGGAGGAGGGGATGAGAGAAGGCAGAGGGGAGGAGGGGATGAGAGAAGGCAGTGGGGGAGAGGATGAGAGAAGGGAGGAGGGGATGAGAGAAGGGGAGGGGAGGAGGGATGAGAGAAGGCAGTGAGGGGATGAGAGAAGGCAGGAGGGGAGGAGGGGATGAGAAGGCAGTGAGGGGAGGAGGGGATGAGAGAAGGCAGGAGGGGAGGAGGGGATGAGAGAAGGCAGGAGGGGAGGATGAGAGAAGGGAGGAGGAGGAGAGAAGGCAGGAGGGGAGGAGGGGATGAGAAGGCAGTGAGGGGAGGAGGGGATGAGAAGGCAGTGAGGGATGAGAGAAGGCAGTGAGGGGAGGAGGGATGAGAAGGCAGTGAGGGGAGGAGATGAGAGAAGGCAGTGAGGGGAGGAGGGGATGAGAGAAGGCAGTGAGGGGAGGAGGGATGAGAGAAGGCAGGAGGGGAGGAGAGGATGAGAGAAGGCAGTGAGGGGAGGAGGGGATGAGAGAAGGGAGTGAGGGGAGGATTGGATGAGAGAAGGCAGTGAGGGGATGAGAGGATGAGAGAAGGCAGGGGAGGAGGGGAGAGGGCAGGAGGGGAGGAGGAGGAGAAGGCAGGGGGGAGGAGGGGATGAGAGAAGGCAGTGGAGGGGAGGAGAGGATGAGAGAAGGCAGGAGGGGAGGAGGGGATGAGAGAAGGCAGGAGGGGAGGAGGGATGAGAGAAGGCAGGAGGGGAGGAGGGGATGAGAGAAGGCAGGAGGGGAGGAGGGATGAGAGAAGGCAGTGAGGGGAGGAGGGGATGAGAGAAGGCAGTGAGGGGAGGAGAGAAGGAAGTGAGGGGAGGAGGGGATGAGAGAAGGCAGTGAGGGTATGAGAGAAGGCAGTGAGGGGAGGAGGGGATGAGAGAAGGCAGTGAGGGGAGGAGGGGATGAGAGAAGGCAGTGAGGGGAGGATGGGATGAGAGAAGGCAGTGAGGGGAGGAGGGGATGAGAGAAGGCAGTGAGGGGAGGAGGGGATGAGAGAAGGGAATGAAAGGATGAAAGAAGGCAGTGAGGGGAGGAGGGGATGATAGAAGGGAGTGAAAGGATGAGAGAAGGCAGTGAGGGGAGGAGGGTATGCGAGAGGGGAGTGAGGGGAGGAGGGATGAGAGAGGGGAGGAGGGGAGGAGGGATGAGAGAAGGGAGGGAGGGGAGGAGAGAAGGGAGTGAGGGGAGGAGGGAATGAGAGAAGGGAGTGAGGGGAGGAGAGAAGGGAGTGAAATGATGTGAGACGGCAGTGAGGGGAGGAGGGGATGAGAGAAGGGAGTGAAGGGAGGAGAGAAGGGAGTGAAAGGATGAGGGAAGACAGTGAGGGGAGGAGGAGATGAGAGAGGAGAGAGAGGGGAGGAGAGAAGGGAGTAAGAGGAGTTTGTCTTGTTTGTCTTGTTACTCACAGCAGGAAGATTGAAGGTAACACGTTTCTTGTTCATTACTTACCTTTGTGTGTGTGTGTGTGCCTGACTGTGTGTGTTGCCGGGGGGCGGGGCTCCATCTCATTATTGAAGAACACCTTAACACGCCTTCAGCCTCGCGAAGTAATTCTTTTTGTATTGAAACACGTACACATATAATGAATATCTACGATATGAACTTCAACAAAGTGCAGACCAGCCCCTGGGCTCTCCGTGTGGCTGAGGCGCCGGCGACAGCGGCCCGCCAGGGCATCGCCGGGACCCTCCAGCACCCCGCCTCCCCGGTACGAACTGCGGCTAGCTACTGCGTGGCTGATCAGGCCATCTTCTTCGAGCGCCTCCAGAGGGAGGCAAACATCGTGGTGGAGGCAATCGAGTCCTCCTTGAAGCAAGAGCTCTTCTTCGAGCGCCTCCAGAGGGAGGCAAACATCGTGGTGGAGGCAATCGAGTCCTCCTTGAACCAAGAGCTCTTCTTCGAGCGCCTCCAGAGGGAGGCAAACATCGTGGTGGAGGCAATTCAGTCCTCCTTGAAGCAAGAGCTCTTCTTCGAGCGCCTCCAGAGGGAGGCAAACATCGTGGTGGAGGCAATCGAGTCCTCCTTGAAGCAAGAGCTCTTCTTCGAGCGCCTCCAGAGGGAGGCAAACATCGTGGTGGAGGCAATCGAGTCCTCCTTGAACCAAGAGCTCTTCTTCGAGCGCCTCCAGAGGGAGGCAAACATCGTGGTGGAGGCAATCGAGTCCTCCTTGAAGCAAGAGCTCTTCTTCGAGCGCCTCCAGAGGGAGGCAAACATCGTGGTGGAGGCAATTCAGTCCTCCTTGAAGCAAGAGCTCTTCTTCGAGCGCCTACAGAGGGAGGCAAACATCGTGGTGGAGGCAATCGAGTCCTCCTTGAACCAAGAGCTCTTCTTCGAGCGCCTCCAGAGGGAGGCAAACATCGTGGTGGAGGCAATTCAGTCCTCCTTGAAGCAAGAGCTTTTCTTCGAGCGCCTACAGAGGGAGGCAAACATTGTGGTGGAGGCAATTCAGTCCTCCTTGAACCAAGAGCTCTTCTTCCAGCGCCTCCAGAGGGAGTCAAACATCGTGGTGGAGGCACCAGTCCTCCTTGAACCAAGAGCTCTTCTTCCAGCGCCTACAGAGGGAGGCAAACATAGTGGTGGAGGCACCAGTCCTCCTTGCTGCAGTGCCGCCTGTGAGTGAAGCCTCGAACGGAACTTCCTGGCGGCGGCGACGACTTGAACGGGAGCATTGCGGAAGTGGCGGCCAATAGCTGGGGAACCTTCAAGGAGAGGCCCTCTGAAGACCCTTCCGTGTGTGGCCCTTTGGAGGATGACCCTTCAGGGCGTGGCTGCTTTGGAGGATGACCTTCAGGGCGTGGCCCCTTGGAGGATGACCCTTCAGGCGTGGCCCCTTTGGAGGATGACCTTCAGGGCGTGGCCCTTTGGAGGATGACCCTTCAGGGCGTGGCCCCCGTGGAGGCTGACCGCTTCAGGGCATGGACCCTGTGGAGGATGACCCTTCAGGGCGCGGCTGCTTTGGAGGATGACCCTTCAGGGCGTGGCCCCTTGGACGATGACCCCTTCAGGGCGGGCCCCCCTTGTCGGAGGACCCATCAGGGCGTGGCCCCTGCAGGAGGACCCTTTAGGCGTGGCCTCTGGGGCTGGCGTCCCCAGCAGGGCTCCACCGCCGCCGCCAACGCGCCCTGGTTGGCCACCGCAGCCTGGACGTGCAAATCGGTTTTGTTCCGTTCAGTTTCTTTCTCGTTCCGTTTTGGTCCTGTCAGCTTCGTGCCGTTCCGTTCACGGCCGTCGCGGCTCTCCGGACCGTAGTCCTTCACTGGGTGCGCCTTTTCTCTTTCGTGTTCTCTTCTTGTATCCGAAGTTTATGTATTATTCTTTTCGTTTCTTCAGTGTTGTGTTTTTCGGTATTATTTTACTTTGTCTCCGTCCCACAGCGGTGCTTCTCACACCTCTCACCGGTTGGCTCTCATTATTTTAAACATTTTGAACCCCATATATGTGCGTCGCATACCGCTAGAAACGCCGCTAGCGATTTTTGAAAAGTTATTGAGATTCTTACGGCCGCCTCGGGGAGCAAGGGGGGTGCTAGGAGGGAGAGCGTAACACCCAGGGGAGTCGAGGGAAGCCCCCCTCGTTAGCGGTTAGGTTACGTCAAGTGAGGTTTCGGTAGTTTAAGTTTATTCGACACGCAGTGTGGGGCGAGTAGTTTTCCCATTAAATCACTAATAAAATGAGAATTTTCAGGGCCTGTTGTGCATCCGTCGCCGCCACCGCAAAATATCTCGCAGAGAGTTCAATTTGTTTACTGTTTCTGTATTTCACTCACTGCTCACAAAGATCACAAGTGGACAAACTAGAACATAACCAGGCAAATTAATGTTTTTTTCCTGCTGTGTATTCCCCCAGCACGCATGCATGGTGAACAGCACAGCGACTTATTTCTGCGAGGAGATATTTGTCGCAACATTGGCCCGCGTACTGTGCCGCCGCCGTCATGTCCCATCCTCCGCTGCTTATTTCCGCAGCCCCACACTGCGTGTCGAATATATCTAAACTACCTCAACTTAACTTGACATAACCTAACCGCTAACGGGGCTAACGTAACACCCCCCCTGGATGCTACGCTCTCCCTTCCACCCCCCCCCCTTCCCCCTCATTCCGCCCCGAAGCGGCTGCAAGAAACTGACTTTTCAAAAATCGCTAGCGGCGTTTCTAGCAGTTTGCAACGCACACATATGGGTTCAAAATGCATAAAATATGAGAGCTAACAGATGAGAAGTGTGAGAAGTACCGCTGTGAGACGGGGAACAAAGTAAAATAATACCTGTTATTCGATGGTCGGGGCGGTTACTGTTTCGGGGTCTGAGGTGAGGCTAGTCGGCGCGCAGCCACCCAGCTGTTTATCCTCCCTTCCGGGCTGGCCGATAAATGGGTATACTACCCAGGGCCGCCTGGGAAGGTAGACTGTGGCATCCCTGATGTCACGCTGGCCCAGTGCCACGCGGTGATAGGTTCCTGCCACCACAGGCTCAGGGACCAATGCGCCGGAGATGAACACAAGAACAAAAGAACGTAAGGAGTCTGCAAGAGGCCGGTGGGCATATACAAGGCAGCGCCTGCGAACCCACCTAACATCACTGTCCATTAACTTTTCTAATATTTATTTTATCAGTCAATCAGACATTCAGTCAAAACATATCAGTCAGTCAGTCAAGCAAAAACACATCATTCATTGAATCTTGCATTCAAACCTTCAGTCAGTCATACAATAAAAAAAAAAGTGTCATTCTAAAAACTCATCAGGGTCAGTCAGTCAGTTCGTCATTCACTCAGTCAGTCGTTAAGCCATTATCAGTTCAGCCAGTCACCAGCCTCATTAAAACACACACACACACACACACACACACACACACACACACACACACTCGTCAGCCACTGTAGTAGAACCCTGTGTCGCTGAGAGAGAGAGAGAGAGAGAGAGAGAGAGAGAGAGAGAGAGAGAGAGAGAGAGAGAGAGAGAGAGAGAGAGAGAGAGAGAGAGAGAGAGAGAGAGAAGCTCCGAAGCCACACTCGAAGCAGCGAATGAAGCAGCCCCACCTGAGCCTCGCCGATAAAGGGCACCACGAACACCGCTGCCGCGTCACGAGTCTTTGTTGCTGTTCTACACTCTCAATATTCCCCCACTCACATATATAGACTCGGCATTGCATTACTTCATACTTGTTTTTTTCTCTTATAATTATTTAAAAACAGCGAACCCCTTTGTGTGTGTGTGTGTGTGTGTGTGTGTGTAACCAATGGGCAGCAGGAAAGCAGTGATCACGTGATTGACAGACAGCCAGTCAGCACGTGTTTCCAAGTGGTGTACTCTACAGGGAGATTCAAAACACTGTGACGTGCCTCGTTCCTCCTCATTTTCTCACACCATGTTATGAAAGGGAAGGCGGCTAGAGGAACACATTAGACATATGACCGGCCTTTACCTGTGTGTTTGTGAGAGCCAGACAGAGAGAGGGAGAGGCAGAGAGCATAGTAATCCCCGTACATGATCGCAAACTACACACAGGCCTTCCCCTCCCTTCCCTTCCCTTCCCGTCTCTTCCCGTTCCTGCCCCACCTCACTTCACGTTGAGGTTCCGTTGCCGGTGTTGCGCGTACAGTGTGTCGGTGCTGCGTTACGTGTGTGTTCCTGCCGTGGCCGTTGCTGGCGTGTGCCCGCTAGGAGATGAGGTGAGGCTAGGAGAAGGGTGTGTAGGGAGAGGCTGGGATGGCTAGGGAAGGGAGGGAGGCAGTTGAAGATGAGATGAGGTTGGGGAAGGGTGTGTAGATAGGTGGGGAAGGGCTAGGGAAGGGAGTGATGGAGAGTGGGAGGGAATTCAGGGATTGAGAGAGAGGGAAGGGAGGAAGAGAGAGGTAGGGAGAAAGGAGGAATGAAGGGAGAGAGAGAGAGAGAGAGAGAGAGAGAGAGAGAGAGAGAGAGAGAGAGAGAGAGAGAGAGAGAGAGAGAGAGAGAGAGAGAGAGAGAGAGAGAGAGAGAGAGAGAGAGAGAGAGATAATTACATAGACTTACATAGAACATCAGACCACACAGACCCCATGGTCCAGACTAGGTGGTCTGTCCTTAAACCTAAGAGATTTTACATTAATCAGCTGGCTCCAAAACGTTGCTTTTTTACTCTAGTTAATATTAAGTTCAAGGAAATGAAGGCCGAGCTTGTTTTTAAAGGAGTCAATCGTGTTACACTGGACCACTGATAGTGGGAGCTTATTCCATTCTCGTACTACAACGTTGGTGAAGAAAAATTTGGTGCAGTCTGAATTTACTTGTCTACATTTGAGTTTTATGCCATTGTTCCTCGTTCGCAAAGTGTCATCGATCATAAACAATTTTGTTGTCTACATTCGTGAAACCATTAAGTATTTTAAAACGTTCGATCAGTTTTCCTCGGAGGCGACGTTTCTCAAGAGAGAACATGTTAAGGGTGGAAAGCCTTTCTTCGTAGGATTTGTTGCGCAAGGAAGGGATCATTTTTGTTGCTCGACGCTGAACACCTTCTAGTTTAGTAATGGTGGGGAGACCAAAACTGTACCGTATATTCCAAGTGGGGTCTGACTAAACTATTGTAGAGAGGAAGTATTACATATTTATTCTTGAATAAAAAGTTTCTCTTAATGAAGCCCAACATTCTGTTCGCTTTATTTGCTGCATCGATGCATTGATGTGAGAATATGAGGTATGACGCGATTTTGACCCCCAGGTCCTTAACGCATTGAACGCTTGTGAGTTAAACGCCGCGCATTTCGTAATCGAACTTATTTTTTGTTCCAACTTGAAGGACCTGGCACCTGTCTACGGTAAAGGGCATCTCCCATTTATCCGACCAAGCTGAAATTTTGTGCAAATCCTCTAGGAGGCTTTGCCTGTCTTCGGCAGTGAGAACCGAGTTACCAATCTTTGTGTCGTCTGCAAATTTACTAATGCGATTATTGAGTCCAACATCCACATCGTTGATGTAAATAATGAAGAGCACTAGGCCAAGAACCGAGCCCTGATGGACGCCACTAGTGACCGGCGTCCACTCTTAGTTAAATCTGTCAATCACAACTCTATGTTGTCTGTTGCTCAACCAATTCGCGATCCATTGGTTTACTTGACTGTCAATGCCTATTTGCTTTAATTTATAAAGTAATTTATGATGTGGGACTTTATCAAACGCTTTCTGGAAATCAAGATAGACTACGTCCACTGATTTGGTTACGTCATAAACTGAGAAGAGATCGTTATAAAAGGTCAGTAGGTTTGACAGGCAGGATCTTTTGTTACGGAAGCCATGTTGTGAATCCCCAATTAATGAGTGGCTTTCGAGGTAACTCACAATTTTGTCTCTAATTATGCTCTCGAGTAGCTTACCTACAATTGAAGTTAGACTAATGGGTCGGTAGTTACCTGGTATTTTTTTGCCTCCTTTCTTAAAAATCGGTGTCACGTTAGCCTTTTTCCAGTCCGAAGGGACGATGCCTTGTCGCAAGCAAGATCTACAGTACCAGGTCTCCTCATTTCCGACATATTTTCGCAGATGCTGGCGCACTCACGTCACCAGGCTGTTCGAGGGTAGGTTCAGCGGGGCCGATGGGGTCAGTCGCTCTTCCAAACTCCGTGTAGTAACAGCTAGCTGGCAGTCGCTCCCAGTTTCTCTCTCTCACACACACACACACACACACACACATGTAAGCTAGTAATAAGAATGGAGTAGAGGGTATCTACTCATAGCCATTGACAAGGCACATTATAAGAATTACATGTAGAAAAAATATGAAGTAGCGAGATATACAAAATATTATAGCTGTTATGAGTACATTTGCGTTTGTGAGTAAACGCACACCACACACACAATACTACTAATAATAATGACAGCATCAACATCTGGGGGCAAATATGGGGTATTCTTGAGAGAGAGAGAGAGAGAGAGAGAGAGAGAGAGAGAGAGAGAGAGAGAGAGAGAGAGAGAGAGAGAGAGAGAGAGAGAGAGAGAGAGAGAGAGAGAGAGAGAGAGAGAGAGAACGGCAGCGCAATGAGAGAACGGGGAATATAGAAAAGTTCCCCGTCTTCCTCACTGTCTCACAGCCAGCTGACGTCACAGGCTGCGCAGTGGAGGTAAAGTGAGGAGACCTGTTACTATAGATCTTGGTCGCAAGAACATATTGAATACGGTTGTGAGGGAGGAGAGTATTTCGCTCTTTGTTTCTTTAAGCAGTATAGGATATACTTTGTCGGGTCCGGGACTTTTATTTGTTTTAAGTGAATGGAGAGCTTTAAGGACTTCATCGGTTGTTATTTCAAAATTAGGCAATGCATGCTGGAGATTTACAATAGTTCTGTTGTTGGTGGTAGTGGGAGGAAGACTGTTAGTATTAAACACCGAGGAAAAGTAATTGTTTAAGAGGTTTACAATGTGTTGGCTGTCAGTCACTAGTGCACCGTCGCTGTTTGTTAAAGGTCCAATACCTCTTTTGATCGCCTTTCTGTTGTTTATGTAACTGAAGAAAGATTTCGGATTATTTTTACAGTTGGCTGCAATATTTTCTTCATATCTACGCTTTGCTTGACATACTAATCTTTTTACTCGTCGCCTGGCATCATTATAAAGTCTAATATTTTCGGGCGTGCTTTGTTCTTTCTTTAACCTGTAAGACAATTTTCTCTCACTGACTGATTGTTTAATTTCGCTATTAAACCACGGTGGGCTTTCTTTAGTGTTAATTCGCTTCTCGCACAAGGGGACGAATGTGTTCTGCTGAGTGAGTAAGTGATTTTTAAAGCCTAGCCAGGCTTCCTCTACGTTGCCGTCATCTGATAGTTGTATTTCTGTTAGTTTTTGTCGGATTTCTACGAAGTTAGCTCTTTTGAAATTGGGCACCTTTACTTTATTTTCAGTCACTGATGATTGAGCTCTAATGTCGACGCGCACTAATTTATGATCGCAAGAACCGAGGTGTTCTCCTACCGTGACATTACTGACTAGGTTATCTTGGGTCGTTATAACAAGGTCGAGTATATTATTTTGTCGAGCTGGCTCAGAAACCATTTTGCTTAGATAATTTTTTTTCTAGAAATTCGATCATTCTATATGACTCGCCTTCTGTACCTGACAGTGTCGCCCAGTCGATATGGGGGAGGTTAAAGTCTCCTAATATCAGTGAGTCGTTGTTAGTAAGTGACTGCCTTAAGACGCTGTACATTTCAAGGTCGTCATCGGATGATTGCCCGGGAGGTCCGTAGGTGACAGATATATTTAAATTGACTTTTGCAATGTTTACTCGTACGCACAAATGTTCAGTCTGTAGCCATCTATGTTGTATTCGGAACGTAAATCAATATTTGTGGTGTCGATAAATGTTTCGGTTATAGCAATTATGTCAAAATTTTATGTTAGAGCAAGACATCTTAGTTCATCAAATTTGTTTCTTAGGCTACGCGCATTGAAACTAAGGATTTTCAAGTTATCTAGAGGCTTGGTAATAGAGGTGGTGGTACTTGCGGGATCACGGTTACGGGTTTGTTGCGATGCACGGCGTCTATTTAAACGGACGGGGTGGAGGGACGTGGCTGAGACTCGTTTTTTGATCGGATGTCACGTACTGCGTCGTTGAGGAGCCTTCCGAATCTGGCTGCCCCGATGGGAGACAGGTGTATTCCGTCCCTTGAAAGAGAGAGAGAGAGAGAGAGAGAGAGAGAGAGAGAGAGAGAGAGAGAGAGAGAGAGAGAGAGAGAGAGAGAGAGAGAGAGAGAGAGAGAGATGAAGGGAAGGGAGGAATATGATTGAGGGCAAGGGAATGGAAGGATGGAGATCGAGTGGAAGGGAGAAAGAGAAAGGGAAAGGACAGGGAGGGATGTAAAGACAGGGAGGGAATGGAGGAGAGAGAGAGAGGGAGAGCGAAGGGAATGAGGGAGAGAAGTGAGTAATGGAGAGAATGAAGGGAAGGAAAGATGAAGAGAGGGAGGAATGTAGGGAAGAGTGGGGAGCAATGGAGGGGAAGGAAGGGAATGGAGGGAGGCAGTGTGTAGCAGATGCTGACACGAGGCAGTGTTCCTTTTCTCTTAGTTTTGTTCCACTCTTGGTTTTCCTTCCCGTGTGTCTTAACCGAGTTGCTTTTCCTCCTCCTTTCCTTCCTTACACGCCGTTGGTTCCTTTCTCCTTTCCGTAACTGTGATATTTTCTCCTCCGCGTGGCACAGTTATATCTTTTCTTTGCTTTTGTTTTGTTATACATTTGGGCTTGCTTTGTTTTCCTTTTTCTTAATATCATTTTTCTTTTCCTTGTCTCAACCTTATTTTCCAGTATGTGTTATTTGTGTTATTATTTGTATGCCTGGAGGAGCAGGAGGAGGAAGAGAGAGAGAGAGAGAGAGAGAGAGAGAGAGAGAGAGAGAGAGAGAGAGAGAGAGAGAGAGAGAGAGAGAGAGAGAGAGAGAGAGAGAGAGAGAGAGAGAGAGAGAGAGAGAGAGAGAGAGAGAGAGAGAGAGAGAGAGATTTACATAGAAAATCAGACCACACAGACCCCATGGTCAAGACTAGGTGGTCTATCCTTAAACCTAAGTGATTTTACATTAATCAGAAGGCTCCAAAACGTTGCATTTCTTCTCTAGTTGATATTAAGTTAAAGGAGAGAGAGAGAGAGAGAGAGAGAGAGAGAGAGAGAGAGAGAGAGAGAGAGAGAGAGAGAGAGAGAGAGAGAGAGAGAGAGAGAGAGAGAGAGAGAGAGAGAGAGAGAGAGAGAGAGAGAGAGAATCTGAAGGGGGTGAGGAGGTTTAGCTTCTGCCTGTCCCTTGTTGATGAATGGTGTGGCGGAGGTGAGGCAGTGTGGGGAGGGGTCAGTGGGTGGGGGAAGGAAGGGAGAGAAGAGGAAAAGGAAGGGAAAGAGAAAAAAAGGAGGAAGTTATGGAGGAAAATGACCACTTTGAAAGTATAGGAGGGAGGAATGGATGGAAGGAAAGAAGGATGTGGGAAGTGTAGGGAAGAAAGTAGGGAGGGGAGAGGAGAAGGAAGGGAAGGAGAGTAGGCAGGAAGTTATTGAGGGAAAATAAGGAAGGGAGATAAATAAGAGCAAGGAAAAGACGAGAGAAAAAATGAAAAGAGAAAATAAAGATAAAGGGTCAGTGATTAGCGGTCATTTTTCTCTTCATTATTTTTTCCCTTGAGCTGCTCCTGGACTGTAAAAAGAAAACAGATAAATACGGAGAGAAAAGGGAAAGAAGGAAGAAATGGTTAATGTAAGGAAGAGGGGAAGAGATCAAGGTTAAGGAAGGATGACGGAATGGGGATAAGGAAAGGAGGAAGATGACAATGGAAGGAGGAATAGACAAATGGAAGACACTAGGGAAAAAGAAGAAGCGTTTGGGGGATGAGAGTAAAAGAGAGAGCAAGGTAAAGGAAAGGAAACTGAGGGGGAATGGAGAAATGAAAGACGAAAAGGAGGAAGTAATGTTGAGAAAAAAACACAGGGGAAGGAAGAAGATAAAAAGAAGGGAAAGGGAAGAGACGGGAAGGGAAGAAGAGAGGAAAGTAAAAGGAAGATGAGGAGGAGGAGGAGGAGGAGGAGGAGGAGGACTGGAGGTCACCGATAGCAGGAGATCTATTGCCCCTCATCGAGAGAGAGAGAGAGAGAGAGAGAGAGAGAGAGAGAGAGAGAGAGAGAGAGAGAGAGAGAGAGAGAGAGAGAGAGAGAGAGAGAGAGAGAGAGAGAGAGAGAGAGAGAGAGAGAGAGAGAGAGACCATACACAGTACTGCTTTCATATTGAGTTCAAAAAAAAAATAATAAGTCAATGTTTTTTCTTTTATGTTGTGGGTCGCGAGGCGCTGGCGGTGAATAAATGTTTGAAGTAAAAGACACAAATACTGCCGCGGAGGACAGGGCGAATGGAAATCGATGAATCCCACCTGAGATACTTCTTGTTTTTTCCTTTTATATGTAACTCTCCATTTTTTTATCCGTTCATTACCAATTTTATTATTTCTCTTCATTTTCTTCCTTTTCGTTTGGTTATTTGCTCGTGATGTTGTTAAGGTTGCGATCTGAGATACACTTGACATTGAAAATAAATTGATAAATATAAACCAGAGTAAAGAGTATAAATGAACACGTAATCAAACGCTAAATGAAGAATAAACAAAAAATATTTTAATAAGTAATGAACGGGCATATATTTTAAAAGTACTCTCTCTCTCTCTCGTTGTTGTCGTCGTTACACTCCACCTCCTTTTCCTCCTCCGCCCTTCTTCTTCCTCCATCTCCATTTGCTCCTAAAACTACCACCACCGCCACCACCACTACTACTCTAGCACTCCATGTGCTAGTGCTGATATTACTACTACAACAATAACTACCGCTACTACTATTACTACTATTATTGCTTCTACTATTGCTGCTTCTACTACTACTACTACTACTACTACTACACAACGTAAATGATACCTCCACCCATGTTTATTTTCCCGACACATAATCATGGAGGGCTCCATAGCTTGGAGGTCATTAGCCCCAACTCTGTTCACTAATGACTGTGGCATCCAACCATATCACTAATACTACCTGACACTAAATCACCTATCATCTATTACGTCTAGATCCCCCTTTCCTTCCCTACTCAAGTCACTCCCGACCCACCCTAATGTCACTCTCCACCACTGTGGCTTCATAGTCCATATTGGAGATGGTGGTGGCTTTTGGGTCAGAGTGTCTGGTGCCCCTGAGACATAGGATGGCCGACCTGAGAAGAGAGAACGAGAGGCGACACCTCATCCAGGCGACAACGAGGCTCCTTGGCTGATGCTTATTTTCTGAGATCAGTTCCGCGAGTCGTGCGTAAAAGCATCGGGCCCTGGGACCCATCCCGCCGGATGTGGTGAAGATGAGGTGAGTGAAGCTGCCCTGATTCACATGCTGGATTATTTCACCGTATGCCCTTGTCTTCTCCTGCTCGTTCCTGTGGTGGGTGGCTTTCAGGGGCAGCCCACGGTGACAGGCAGCCATCGGGTTGAATATGCAAATGTCCATGAATGCCCGCTGTCCGTGCACCCAGGATCCGCGTGCACTTACATCAACCCGTGCCTCATGTGAAGTACTGGCCGTCCTGTATCTAAGGTGTTCGCCGTCCAGGGAAGCAGTGCCGGCTCGGTAGTGACGTCTTGGCATACCTCCCAAGCATGCTGGCTGTCAGATCCTCACTTCATCGTGTCGAATACAGACGAAGCCTCCTTTTTACATGTCATGGTGTGGGTGACATCATTTGTGATCCACATGCACAGAGATCAGGCAGTCCCTCAATCGGCCAGCCATATCTCAGAGCAATGGCGTCGACAAATTCTGTTTGTTGAGGCTGAAGCCCTTTGCTCTGATTGGTAATGACGTTAGCCAGTTAGAGGCGCCTGCCTCCTGTGCTGTGTGTATTTTTCACCCATTTCTGTGGACAGGTGGTGTGTAAGACGGTCCAGCCTGTCTTTTGGGCCTGTTGCCTTTCTTCTGAGATTTTTCTTTTAATATCTCTTATTTCTGTTTGGTCTATCTCGCCTTCTGCCTCCTGAGCGATGATCCTGTTGATGAGTGACCTGGTAAGGCTGATGGAGTTTTGGTTCTCCTTATCTGCCAGCTTCTCAGTGTTGGTGATCACCATCCCACCCAGTCTTGGGGGAAGTGCTAGCATATCCCTCTTCCTCCCCCAAAGCATGATATTTCACCAGCGCCGGCAAGAATACATTCTGACGGCATTTTCCAGTGGTCGGAGGAGTGGACTGATGCCGGGATGGTGCGCATCAGGAACGTCCACCGCTGTTGGATGCCGTGGTGTACGCTGAATAGGCAGCGTGTGGCTCAGTCTTGGCAATGGCAGACAAAGCTTCTATTTCCTTCACCCATTCAGCTACTTTGTTCCCACGTACTCCTTCTTATATACCTCTGTCCTGATCACTGCACCTAAGTGTCGTTGTCCGTCTTTTGTCACAATGACGCCACTTCCTCTAAAAGTTTCTGCGGCATGGTCATAATGTTCAGGTTTGACAATAAGGACAGACTTGGTGGCGTTAGGGATGTATCCTATCTCAGGGCCGGCGGTGTTCACAGTGTCCCACCACCCTTTAAGTCTGAGATTTTACCAGCACCTGAGAGGTCATCCGCATAAGCCACCTGTTTCACCCGTGTTTCTGCGAACGCGATTTCATTTTGGAGGACTGATAGGCCCAGGGCGTACATAGCCATGGCTATTGGGTCACCTTGTATTGTTCCCTCAGATGATTTTAACACTTTCACCTTTCCACTGTGGCTATTTATGTATAAGTCAGTCGGGTATGTATAGGTATTTTCGACATACATAGCTGCTTAGGCACTTGGTTAAATGTTATGTATCATAGTCTTCTATTTATTGTGTTGAAGGCATTTTGGCGTCAACAAGAAGCACTGCTTCGCACTCCACGTGGTCGAATATCTCCTGCATGGCATGGACTGCTGCCTCCTCCTGCCTGCTGCCCCGCACAAACTTGGAGGTTCCCTGCCATTCTCACATCTTCTTTGACGACAGCCATGATGCATTTGCCTACGATGCGCCGCAGGACTTCTCCGATTCCTATAGGCCTGCATCCCGGCCTCTTGTCCAGGGGAATGAGGCGGCATGCCGTCAGGGCGTCCACATAGTGGCAGCTGGAGGAGGCGAGTTTTCTTGCCAGTGCTGCAATGGTGTTGCGCAAGTCGCCTGCTGCATTGCCCCTACTACTACTACTACTACTACTACCTCTACTACTACAACTACAACTACTACTATTATTACGACTACTGCTACTACTACTACTACTACTACTATCACTACTACTACTACTACTACTACTACTACTACTACTATTACAACTACAATTACTATCACTACTACTAATTCTACTACTATTACTATTACAACTACAATTACTATCACTACTACTAATTCTACTACTACTACTACTACTACTACTACTACTACTACTACTACTACTACTACTACCACTATTACTACTTATACTGCTACTACTACTACTACCTCTACTACTACTTCTACAACTACTACTATTATTACGACTACTACTACTACTACTACTACTACTACTGCTACTACCACCACCACTACTACTACTTCTGCTACTACTACTACTACTACTACTACTACTACTACTACTACTACTACTACTACTACTACAATGAGTTTTATAAACTACTGTTATTATGCTAATGCTTGTGAAGCTGTTGCCGTAATGATGAAGATAATAATAATAATAATAATAATAATAATAATAATAATAATAATAATAATAATAATAATAATAATAATAATAATAATAATAATAATAATAATAGTAATAATGACAATAATAATAATGACTTACTATTATCACCAATCGCTGTTCTCTTACCTGAAATAAAACAAAGAAAGTGCTTTAGTAGTTTACTTAAAGACTGTCTGTCTGTCTTCCTATCCACCTATATGTATCTTCTTGGTCTCGCGTGTTCTGAACGAGGATAAATAATATAAATAATTAGGAATTAAAACAAACAGAGGAACACGGAACAAAACTGACTTCGTCTGTAAAGAAGAAAAAGAAGAAAGAAATGATTAACGAAAAAAAGTAAATAGAAATAAATGGGGAGTGGGAATGGGATGAAAAGGACGAGTAGAATGAAAACACGTAAAAAGAAAGGATATGGGGGGAGGAAGGGAAGACAAAGGAGAAGAGGAAAACGGAAGAAGGAAAAAGGAGAATGGAACAGCGACAATGTAAAAAAAATTGAAGAGGAGATGGAAGAGGACACGAGTTACAAGAACAAAATCAAAAACAAAATAGAAGAAAAAACAAGTGGAAGGCAGAAATGCGGAACGAAACAAGTAGGCAAAATAAGAAACGAGAAGATAAATGCATGTGTAAGAAAGGAGGGAAAACACATGAATAAGTAAATAAGGAAGGAAGGAAAGAAAGAATGAGGGAAGGAATAAAGGAGGAATTATAGAAAGAGGAAACCAAGGAGAAAGTTGCATCAGAGAGAGAGAGAGAGAGAGAGAGAGAGAGAGAGAGAGAGAGAGAGAGAGAGAGAGAGAGAGAGAGAGAGAGAGAGAGAGAGAGAGAGAGAGAGAGAGAGAACATTC
The DNA here is from genome assembly GCF_024679095.1 of Eriocheir sinensis. Lineage (NCBI taxonomy): Eukaryota > Metazoa > Arthropoda > Malacostraca > Decapoda > Varunidae > Eriocheir > Eriocheir sinensis. The sequence goes on along the minus strand of NC_066509.1, from coordinate 30,327,047 downwards.
TTTCACCTCTTCGCCCTTTACTTCCTTCCCCTTGGTTTTTATTCCTTCCCTTACCCTTCCTCTTTCCTTCTCTTCCCTTCCTTCCCCTTCCTTCCATTCCTCTCCTTTCCTTCACCTTCTTTTCCCATTTAATTCATCATCTTTTCCCCCTTTATTTCTCGTATTTACCTTTTTATTCTTCCATTCTCTCATCCCTCCCTCTTCCTTTCTCTCTACTCCTTCCTTTGTTTAGTCCTTCCCTTTCTTTCTCTTTTCTTCCCTGTTCCTCCCTCCTTCCCTTAATGCCTTCTCCTCCCTTTCCTTCCCCATCTTTCTCTTCCATTCCTCAATTATTCTTCCCATTCCTGCATCTTTGCCTTCTTTCCTTCCCCTTTCTGTGTCTCTGTCTTCCCTTCTATTCCTGTTCTCCCCTCCCTTCCTTTGTTCCTTATTCACCTTTGAACGAGGAAACAAGGAATGAAATCGGGAGAGAAATATTTTTATATCCCACCGGCATGCAATAAGGAGGAGGGCGAGGAAGAGGAAAGGACGCGCAGAGATAGAGATAAATATATATATGGTATATATATATATATATATATATATATATATATATATATATATATATGTATATATATATATATATATATATATATATATATATATACCTCCCACTCTGTATCCTTCCGTCTAGGAGGACACAAGGAGAGGAGGAGAAGGAAAAGAGGAAAGTGAAGAAGAGAAAGAATGCGTGTGTTCGAGTTTGTATTACTGTGAGAGAGAAAGGGAAGGGAAAAAGAGGTAAAAAGGAAAAAAAGAGATTAAGGAAGAGAAGAAACTACAAAGCAGAGGAAGAGGAAAAGGAAGAAGGATTAAGGGGAAAGGAAGGTTAAGGACAACGATAGGGAAGAAAGGAAACAAATGGAAGGAAACATGAAGATAATAATAGCAATAGTATTAATAATAATGATAATGATGATTGAACCTTAATTCTTTGTTATTCTTAATCATTATTTTCAGTATTAGTATGAGAGAGAGAGAGAGAGAGAGAGAGAGAGCAATTCTCTCTCTCTCTCTCTACACACACACACACACACACACACACACACACACACACACACACACACACACACACACACACACACACACACACACACACACACACACACACACACACACACACACACACACACACACACACACACACACACACACACGACACACGACACTGAACGATGGAGCTCCCATGTTCTAATGAGAATGAGAGAGAGAGAGAGAGAGAGAGAGAGAGAGAGAGAGAGAGAGAGAACCCATCTCTCTCTCTCTCTCTCCCTCTCTCTTCTCTGCTCCCCCTCCCCTCCTCTCCACTCTCATTTTCCCGTTTTTCGTTTTATTCTTTTCTTCACCATTGTTTTCCTTTTTATCCATTTCCTCTTTTCTTTATCCGTCCATTCACAATTTTTCGTGTCCCCTCTTTTTCTCTTCTCCTTTTTCCTTTCTCTCTTTACCTCTTCTCCCTCCTTTTTCCTCACCTCTTCTTTCACTCCCTTCATAGGTGTTTTCCTTCCCCTCTCCCTTAGTCCTCTCTTTTCCTTTTGTTTCCTTCTATTCTATAGTCTTTCATTTTTTTTTCTCATCTCACTGTTGAATTAAAAAAAAATCACATTTCTGTCTTCGTTTGCTATTTTTTTTCCTCTTTTCTACTCATTATCTTCTCCCTTTTTGTATGTGTCCCTTCTTTTTCCCCTTGCCTTCCTATTCCTTATTCCCTTTCCGCAACTATTTTTCTTCCTTTCTCCCCCTTCCTCCCATTTTCCAACATTCATCTTCCCATTCTCTCTCCCTCCCACTTTTCCCTCTTCTGCGTTCTCCTTCTTTTTCATGCCTCTCCCATTTCCACTCCTCGCCCCTTTCAGCCATTCCCTCCCCCTCAGCATCTCCATCTCAGTACAGTCTACGGAGGCGGCCCGTCACATTTCCCTTCCTCATCCCATCATCATTCTCCTGCACAAATCTCAGCTCATTTCCCTTCCTATTATTTCCTTTTCCTTTCTCCATTTCCTTTTCCCCTTAGGTTTCCTCTTTATTTTTTTCGATTCGTTACAATTTTCCTCACTTTTTCTGCTATTTTTCCAAGTATCAAGTTTATCATTTTTTTTTCCATTTTTTCCTACCCTGATTTCTTTCTTCCCATATTTTTGCCTTACATTTTTCTTATCCATTTTCCTAACGTTATTCCCCGTATTTTTTCTCCACATATTTTCTCCGTATATTTTCCGTTTTTTCCTTCCAAGCACAATCTACGGCAATGACCCATCACTTTTCACTTCCTCTTCCTTCCCCATTTCTTTCTTCCCTTCCTCCAAATAACCCTTAAAAAAGAAAAGAAAACATGCATTCCTTTTTATCTCGCTTTTCCTCTCTTTCTTTTCTCCCACAAACACCAGACAATCAACGCTACTTTTCTTTTTTTACATTTTTCTTCCCCTTTTTTCCTTCCTTTATTTCCTTCTCTAGTATAAAAAACACACCCATTTAGTCATTCCTTCTTTTCCTTATTCTCTTTTCTTTTATTTTCTCCTTTTTTCTCAGTTCGACTCCCCTACAAAGATAAGTCATACCATTCCTTCTTTTGATTATTAATTTTTCTCGTTTTTCCTTTTATTTTTATTTTTTCTTTCACTGACAAGATGTTCCCATTTTTCGGTTCTGTTTTTCTTCTACTTTCTCCTCTTTCCTCCTTCTTGTCCCTCTCATCTCTCCCCGTCAAGCATAATGAAATACCCATTCAATTCTATCCAATTTTCTTCTCTTTCCTTCATCTCTTTCTTCTTTCTTTCATTTTCCTTCACCCTCAAATACAACACGACAAACGACTCAGCTATTCAATCTAACATTTTTTTTTGTTCCTATTCTTCTATCTCTTTATCTGCGTTTTTCTCTCACTCCTTCCACTCCCACTCTCCCACTGTTCTTCCACTCTCCCACACATCTCGACCCTTCTTTATCTTCCATCCGCTTCACGCCCGCCTTCTTATCCCCCTCAATACGGAGCTCCTCTCCTTTTTATCTCCTTCTTTTCCTCCAACTTGTTCCTCATCCATGGTCCTCATTCCCCTCTTGTCTGTTTTTCCACCCTCCTCCTCCTCCTCCTCCTCCTACTCCTCGTACTCCCTAATCAGAGAGAGACGGCATAGGCAAAGCAATGTTGATCTACGACTCGGAGGGGTACAAAGGAAAAGCAAACAGACCTCTTGGTCGTAGCTAGGCTGTTTGTTGTTGCTACCCTCTACTCTAATCTATTCTAATCTATGGAGGAGGAGAAGGAGGAGGAGGAGGAAGAGGAGGAGGATAATATAAGCAGTTTATTGGAAGGGAGAATGCTTAAGTATGGAGAAAGGAGGAATAGAAGAGAAGGACGGAGATAAAGGAAAATGGGAAAAGGGAAGTGAGGAGGAAGAAGAAAATAAAGAAAAGGAAGAGGAAGTATACGAGTGAAAAGAGACTGAGAAAAAAAGTGGAAAGAAGAAAAGTTGAAGTATGAAGAGAGGGAGGAAATGAGGGAGGGAGGGAGAAACGAAGGAAGGAATGAGGACAGGAAGTAAAAAGGAAGGGAGGAAAAGGATTTGGTAAAGATGTTGGTGTGGGCAGATAATGGTGGAGTCTGTGACGGTGGTTGTGGTGATGATGGGAGTGGTGATAGTGATTTAGGTCATCATTGTAGTGGTGGTGGTGAATAGAGTGATTTAGTGGCGGTGATCGCCGTGGTGGTGGTGGTGGTGGTGGTGGTGGTGTTTTATTCCTACACAGTTTGTTGAGATTTGTTTGTTTCTTTGTTTTCTTTCTGGATGTTGCAGGTGTTTGTTTCCTCCTGTCGTGTTGCTGCTGATGCTGTTGTTGTTGTTCTTTTTTTCTTTGTTGTTTTGTAGTCGTGCAATTTTTCTACTGTTTTTATTCTTTACCTCTCCCCTATTAATGTGGAAAGTTTTTTTGTGTGTGTTTGAGAGAGAGAGAGAGAGAGAGAGAGAGAGAGAGAGAGAGAGAGAGAGAGAGAGAGAGAGAGAGAGAGAGAGAGAGAGAGTTTGTCTGTTGTCGTGTTTCTTTGTGTTTTTACCCACTAAGATATTTACAGGTCTTGTCGCCTTTGTTTTTGTTGTCGGTGTAGTTGACTCGGGTGTTCTTGACGATATTGTTGATGATTTTTTGTCAATATTGTAGTTGTTTTTCTTGATGCAATCGGTGGTTTCAAAAGCATCTTCCCTATTTATCCTTTCTTCCTCAACCTCCTCCTCCTCCTCTTCCTCTTCCTCACAGGCCTCACTTCCCCTCAGTATCCTCCGCTTCCTTTTACTCTCTTCTCCTTCTCTCTTCCCTCTCCTCCTTCTTTTCAATTTCATATGATACACACCAGCCATACTCTTTCTTCTCCTCTTTGCATGAAGGAAACAGAAGTAACTCCCTGAAACAAGTAGGAGGAGGAGGAGGAGGAGGAGGAGGAGGAGGAGGAGGAGGAGGAGGGAGAGGCGGACGAAATGGAAAGACAGACACAACTCTCTCTCTCCCTTCGTGACTGGAAAATAGGAAAATAGGAAGGAGTGGAGGGAGCGGTGAGATATTACATCATAACAGATGTGGGTGAAGAGAGGCATGGCACCCTTCCCTCACCTCCTTTCCCTCTTCCCCTTACCATTGCCCTACACCTCCCTCTTGACCTTCATCACACCCTTCTTACATCTTCCTCATCTCCGGTCCCTCTTCAATGCCCTTGCCTCCCTGAAGAAGCTCTGGGCCGACCATCAGGCCCCACTGGAAGATGCCTACTGCAATAGGCAACAACGTAAAAAAAAATAAATAAATAAAAAACACGTCCTTTCACCTCCCCTTTCCCCTTTTCTTTTCTCTAACTCTCCTTTTTACTTTACGTCACCATTTCCTTCTTCCTCTTATATTCCTCACCTCCACCTTCCTTTTCCCCTCACCTTCCTCTCCCCTTTTTTCTTCCCGTCCACCTCCACCTTCCATCTAACTCCACTTGCCTCTTCTTACCCTCACTTTCCATTACATCGTCCCCTCACTTTCCCCCTTCTTCTTTTCCTTCCCCGTATCTCTCTCGTCTCTTCCCTTCACCTCCCCAAGCCCTAACTCTTCCCCATACCTCGCCTCCTCCATTTATCTTCCTATCTCCTACCCTCAGTCTTTTTCTCTTCCCTCTCACCCCTCCCCTCCCCTCCCATCCTTACCTCCCTCCTGCTCGCAATGTTCCGTAATCAGTCCCCACATCCCGTATTTTACTCCTCTTCCTCTCTCTTCCCTTCCTCTCCTCCTCCCTTTCCCTATCTTCTTCAATATTTATTCCATCTCCTTCCTCATATTTTATTCATGTTTCATCATACTGCTGTTGCTGCTGCTTCTGCTGCTGCTGTTGCTACTACTACTACTACTACTACTACTACTACTGATTCCACTGCTACTTATTTCACTTTTCCTCTTTCCATCTCCACATACTCTTTTCTTCCTCTTCTCCCCTTTCTCTTTCCCTTCCTTTTCCTTCTCCCTTTCCTATCTTATGTGTCTTGCTAACCTCGTTACCCCAGTGAGAATGTGACCTCCTCCTCCTCCTCCTCCTCCTCCTCCTCCTCCTCCTCTTCCTCTTCCTCTTCCTCTTCCTCTTCCTCTTCCTCTTCCTCCTCCTCGTCCTCTCCTCCGCCTCCTCCCCCTCTTCCTCCTTCTCCTCCTTCTCCTCCTCGTGCTCTTCTCCTCCACCTCTTCTTATCTCCTGTCTCAGTCCTCCATTACCATTTAAGCATCCCTCCTCCTCCTCTTCGTCTGCACTAAAGGAATGGTGACTTTGTGTAATATTGTGCCTGTGAGAAATAAATATAAGGAGGAGGAAGAGGAGGAAACATGGAAACATGGAAACCTGGACTAGCAGGCAGCAGAAAGACTGTTGGCTCATTACTAGGCTGCCTGCGTTCAGTGATTTAATCAATCCGTTTGCCATAGGAGTGGCTTGCAGGGAAGGATTAAAGTACTTGTGTATCTACTCTTGGGAACGTTCAGTTCACTCCCGATGCAGCAAAGTGGCGATCAATGAGTTTCTTGAAGGAGTTGATGGTCTGCGCTAACCACTTCTGCAGGAAGGCGGAGGAGGAGTCGTGAAAAGAGATAGCCCGTTAAAGGTAAAGAAAGACATAGAAATGAGTGTGTGTGTGTGTGTGTGTGTGTGTGTGTGTGTCGTCATTGAGAGAGAGAGAGAGAGAGAGAGAGAGAGAGAGAGAGAGAGAGAGAGAGAGAGAGAGAGAGAGAGAGAGAGAGAGAGAGAGAGAGAGAGAGAGAGAGAGAGAGAATGTCGTTGAAGGGAGGCGGAAAGACAGGGAGAGAGGAAGGGAGGAAGCGAAGGAAGGAGAAAGGAGAACCAGCAGACAACACTAACTAATGGGGACGCGTTTTACTCCTCCTCCTCCTCCTCCTCCTCCTCCTCCTCCTCCTCCTCTTCCTCCTCCTCCTTGTTTGCCATGTCTTCTGTCTCTTATTTCTTTCTTCCCTCCATTTCTTTCTTCGTTCCTTTCATCCTTCCATATTTTTCTTCCTTCCTTCGTTCCTAGTTTGCTTCTTATTGGTCTTCGTTTTTTAATCTTCATTTGTTTTCCTTTCACATATTTAACATTTTCCTCCTTATTTATTTGCTTCCTTCGTTTTTTCTTTCATTTCTATGCTTCTTCCCTCTCTCCCTTCTTTCCTTCCTTCCTTTTACACAGTTTTTTCTTCCTGTCTTTCTTCCTGTCAGTTTTCGTTCCTTTCATTCTTTCCTTCCCATTTTCCTTCCCTCCTTCCATCCCGGCGTTCCTTCCTTCCTTTTCATTCCTTCCTGCCTTCCTTCCTTCCTTCCTTCTTCAAATCAATCTTTCTTCTCTCTCTCTCGATGACTGTTTCCATTCTCAGTATCATCCGGTTTGTCTGTCGTGGCATTGATCGAGAGAGAGAGAGAGAGAGAGAGAGAGAGAGAGAGAGAGAGAGTGAGAGAGGAAGAGAAAAGAAGAGAAAATATATGGAGGGAAACAGAAAGGTGAATGTAGTAGGAAATGGTGAGGCAGTAAAGGAAAAAATAAAGAAAGGAGATCAACAGGATTTAAATAGAGATAAAGAAGTGATGGAATAATAAGGGAAAGGAAGAAGAGAGGGAAGGAGAGAAGCGGAAAGAAAAGAAAGGCCAACTGTATGGAGAGAGAGAAAACGGAGTCAGAGGTAGGCAGAGGCAAATTTGTATGGAGAGAAGATAGGAGGAGGTGGAGAAACAGGGAGACCCTGGGTACGGACAAGGCAGGGAATGTGAAGAGACGGAATGGAAGGAAGGAAAGGAGGAGGAAAGGGTTAAAGGGTGAGTCTTATTGTTTTCTTTTCCTTTCTTCTGTTTTATTTTTAACTTTGCTTTGTTTGTCTGTTCTTCCTCCCCTTCCTATTTTCTTCCTCTTCCCTTCTTTCCCATATATTCCCTTATCCCTTTTCTTCCCATACCGTTTATTCGCAGGTTCCCCTCCATCCCTCATCTCCTCCCCTCCCTCCACACACCTCCCCTTCTATTCCTCCCCTCTCTCCTCCCTCACCGCTCCGTTCCTTATCCTCCCATAACTTGCATAACCATTACCCACACTTCCCCTCCCTTGCCTTCTCTTCCCTTTTCATTCCCTTTCCATTCCCCTTCTCCATCCATCATTTTCTTTCCCTCTGTTCCCCTTTTCTTCTTTTCTTCTTCTTCGCTTTCCATTTCCCTATCCATCTCCCTTTCCTCTCCCTTCCATCCACTGCACTCCCATTATCTCTCATCCATTCCATTATTCTCTCTTTCCTCTCCTCCCCGTTTACTCCTCTTCCCCTTCTTCCTCTCCTACTCCTCCCCCTTTCCTTTCCTCTCCTAGCCCTCATCTTCATCCCCCTCTTCTTTTCTCGGTTTTCTTCCTTTACATTTCCCTCTTCTCCTTTCGCTTCCGTTTACCTTCATTCCACTTTTCTTCCCACTTTATTCTCCCCTCTTTCGCCTTCCCTTCTTCCTCTCCTCCATTTGTTTCTTATTTTTCCCTCACACGTGCGGCTCTCTCCATTTCTCCTTCTCTCCCTCCTCCCTTCTCTTTACCTCCCCTTCGTCCATCTCCTGTCTACTCTGCCACGCCTTATCATCCATCTCTCCCATTCCATCCTTTCCCGCCCCTGTCCTCCCCTCCTCTCCCCTCCCGTCCCCACCCCTAATCCGTCTCCCCGCCAGGTGCATAGCCATTACCTGAAGGGAATCACAGGTGGCCAGGCCGGGGCGGTACGCAACTCCTCTCACTTGTACCCCATCACCTCCCCGCCACCCGCATCTCCATCACTTTCCCTCACCCCCTCGTCCACCCATCACTGCCCCTCACTCTCTCCTTCACATCACTTTTTTATCACCCGCTCGTCTTCCCCACCACTTCCCATCACCCGCTCTTCTTCCCCATCCCATCCCATCACCATTTCTTCTTCCCATCACCCCCCTCACCTGCTCTCTTTCCCATCACTTCCCTTCACCCTCTCCTCTTCCCCTCACTCTATTCTCTTCCCCTCACCCGCTTCTCTTTCCCTCACCTCCTCTCATCTCTATCCATCCCTATCACTTTCCCTCACCATCTCTTCCCATCACTTACCCTCACCTGCCTCCCATCACTTCCCAGCACCCATTTTTCTACCCATCACTTCGGAGAAATTGTTTTTATGATGATTTTTTCGTTATGACTTTAATTTTCTCTCATTCTTTGCCGTTTCCTCTACTCTCCTCCAATTTCTTCCATTTTATCCGTCATTGGCTGGAGTAGGTAGGAAGACACCTACCGAACGGGCGCAAGCCACTCCCGGTGAGGTATATATGGGAGGTGAGAAGGGAGCTGAAGCCCTCCAAAGACCCTTCCCATGTCCTCACTAACCGTTTCCCTATTGTCTCACCAACACTGGAGAGTAGTTCAGCATGCTCTCTAAAGACAGATCCTCTCTTTATCCACACCACACTACATTAACATAACATATACAACTTTTTCAAAAATTCAAAATTCAAAATGGCTCAATTAACATGCCTCGGAGTCCCTGCCTGGGACCACAAATTCCCAGGAGGACTCCCTTCTGGTTGCCGACCTGAGAGGTGTCTTGATAACTCCTCGAACCTCTTTCTTCTCAATTTCTGCAACATTCGCGGTCTTCGCTCTAATTTTCATTCTGTGGAACATCATCTCTCATCCTCTAAACCTCACCTTCTCTTCCTTACCGAAACACAGTTTCTGAGGCTACTGACAAGCAATCTCTGCTCCCTCCTACTATCTCTATCCTAAATTTCGATCCAAAGCTGGATGTTGTGCCTACGGGCGCAACGACATCACTTGCTCTCGTGCCCACGACCTTGACTCTTCTGAATTTTCCACCATCTGGCTAAGACTTCATTGTCATTCTATTACTAAATACATCTGTGCTGTTTATCTCTCACCTAACTCTACATACTATGTAAATTTCTTTGACTATTTGAATTCTAAAGTGGAGCACATATTGACCCACTCTCGCTTCGCTGAAATCTCCATCCTAGGAGATTTCAATGTTCACCACCAGCTTTGGCTTTCATCCTCTTTCACTGACCATCCTGGTGAACAAGCTTCACAACTTTGCTATCCTCAACGACCTAGAGCAGTTGGTCCAGCACCCTACACGTATTCCTGACCGTCGTGGAGATCGGCCCAACATTCTAGACCTCTTCCTTACCTCAAACCCTTCTGCTTATTCTGTCAAACTGTGCTCTCCGTTGGGCTCTCCGATCACAATCTTATTTCTGCATCCTGTCCTATCGCTCCTGTACATCCTCTGACCCACCGAAGAGGCGATGTTTGGTATTTTGCTTCAGCTCGGTGGGACGACCTGAGGATGTACTTCTTCCGATTTCCCGTGGAATGATTATTTCTTCCAGGATAGAGTCCCCTCTGTGTGTGCTCAGCGCATCACAGAGGTGATTGTCTCTGGAATGGAGGCATACATTCCTCGTTCTTTCTCTACTCCTCACGCTAAAAAGCCTTGGTTTAATCACGCTTGTTCTCGTGCTGTCAATGATAGAGAGGTAGCTCACAAAAGATACCAGAGCCTTCAAACTAATGCTAATTATGAACTTTACATTTCTGCCCGAAATCGTGCCAAATCTATTCTCCGACTAACCAAAAATTCTTTCATTAATAGAAATGTCAAAACCTTGCTTTCTCTAACTCTTCCTGTGACTTCTGGCATCTAGCCAAAAACATCTCCTCCAACTTCACTTCTTCATCTTTCCCTCCACTCTCAGTCCTGACGGCAACACTGCTGTCTCATCTATCTCTAAGGCTGAACTCTTCTCTCAAACTTTTTCTAAAACTCCACTCTGACGATTCTGGGCATATTCCTCCTACTCATCCCCGCTCTGACTCCTTTATGCCTGTTATAAAGACTCTTCAAGATGATGTTTTCTATGCCCTCTCTGGCCTCAATCCTCAGAAGGCTTATGGACCTGATGGAGTGCCTCCTATTGTCCTTAAAAACTGTGCTTCCATGCTGACACCCTGCCTGTCAAAATCTACTTTTCCTTCCTGCTGGAAGTATGCCTTCATACAGCCTGTGCCTAAGAAGGGTGATCATTCCAATCCCTCAAACTACCGACCTATAGCTTTACTTTCTTGTCTATCTAAAGCTTTTGAATCAATCCTCAACTGTAAGATTCAAAAGCACCTTTCCACTTCTGACTTTCTATCTGATCGCCAGTATGGGTTCAGCAAGGGGCGTTCTACTGGTGATCTCCTTGCCTTCCAAACTGACTCTTGGTCATCCTCTCTCAGCTGTTTCGGTGAAACCTTTGCTATTGCGCTGGACATATCAAAAGCCTTTGATGGGGTCTGACACAAATCTTTGCTTTCCAAACTACCCTCCTACAGTTTCTATCCTTCTCTCTCTACCTTTATCCCCAGTTTCCTTTCTGACCGTTCTATTTCTGCTGTGGTGGACGGTCACTGTTCTTCCCCTAAACCTATTAAAAGTAGTGTCCTGCAGGGTTCTGTCCTATCTCCCACTCTCTTTCTGTTGTTCATTGATGATCTTCTTCCAAAACGAACTGTCCTATCCATTCCTACGCCGATGATTCCACTGTGCATTATTCAACTTCTTTAATAGAAGACCCACCTTCAGGAACTTAACGACTTCAAGGCTGGAGGCTGCAGAACGCTTAGCCTCAGACCTTACTATTATTTCCGATTGGGGCAAGAAGAACCTGGTGTCCTTCAACGCCTCAAAACACAGTTTCTCCACCTATCCACTGACACAATCTTCCAAACAACTATCCCTATTCTTTGACAACACCCAGCTATCACCTTCCTCAACACTAAACATCCTCGGTCTATCCTTAACTCAAAATCTCAACTGAAACTTCATATCTCATCTCTTACTAAATCAGCTTCCTCGAGGCTGTTCTGTACTGTCTCCGCCAGTTCTTCTCCCTGCACAGTTGCTGTCCATACAGGGCCTTGTCCGCCCTCGTATGGAGTATGCATCTCATGTGGGGGGCTCCACCACACAGCTCTTCTGGACAGAGTGGAGGCAGGCTCGTCTCATCAGCTCTCCTCCTCCTCATACTGATAGTCTTCACCTCTTAAATTCCGCCGCAATGTTGCCTCTCTTCTATCTTCTATCGATATTTCCACGCTGACTGCTCTCTGAACTTGCTAACTGCATGCCTCCCCCCTCCGCGGCCCTGCTGCACTCGACTTTCTACTCATGCTCATCCCTATACTGTCCAAACCCCTTATGCAAGAGTTAACCAGCATCTTCACTCTTTCATCCCTCACGCTGGTAAACTCTGAACAATCTTCCTTCATCTGTATTTCCTCCTGCCTACGACTTGAACTCTTCAAGAGGAGGGTATCAGGTCACCTCCTCCCGAAACTGACTTATCTTTCGGCCACCCTTGGATTCTTTTAGAGCAGCGAGTAGCGGGCTTTTTTTATTAATGTTTACTTTACTTTTTGTGCCCTTGAGCTGTCTCCTTGCTGTAAAAAAAAAATAAATAAATTAAATTTCCTTCTGCGTTCTCTTCTGACCCTGTCCGTGACGCACTATTCTTCTTCTCTTTTCCCTCATTCATTTGTTCTTATTTTTCTTCTAATTCCCTTCTCTTTCTTCCCAGTCCCTTCCACAGTGAATTCCGTGACCAGTTTCAGGCTGAATACAAAAGGAAAGGGAAAGAGAAAGGGGGAGAAAGGAAGGAAGGAAGGGAGGGAGGAAAAGGAGAGAGGAAAGAGGGAGAGAAGGATGGGGAAGAAAGAGGGAAAGGGAGAAAGAGAGAGGAGAGAGAGAGAGAGAGAGAGAGAGAGAGAGAGAGAGAGAGAGAGAGAGAGAGGAGAGAGAGAGAGAGAGAGAGAGAGAGAGAGAGAGAGAGAGAGAGAGAGAGAGAGAGAGAGAGAGAGAGAGAGAGAGAGAGAGAGAGAGAGAGAGAGAGAGAGAGAGAGAGAGAGAGAGAGAGAGAGAGAGAGAGAGTGAGAGAGAGAGAGAGAGAGAGAGAATTCAGATGTTGTCTCCCTGAAGCAGGCTGGTATTGCCCCTTCCTTCCTCCTCCTTCCTCCTCCTTCTCCTCCTCCTTCTCTCCTCTGCCTCCTCCTTCTACTCCTCTGCTTCTTCTTCTACTCCTCCTTCTCCTCCTCCTCCTTCTCCCCTCTTCAGCCTCTTCTTCCTCCCTCGTCCTCTTTATTAGGAAGATAATTAGCCTTCATTCCCGTCCACTTCACTATACATACAGGAGGAGGAGGAGGAAAAAGAGGAGAAGGAGGAAGAGGAGGAAATGAAAGAGAAAACGAAAGAGGAAGTGTAAGGAAGAGAGAGAAACAGAAACAGGAGGAAGATGAAGAAAAATAAGGAGGAGGAGGAAGAAGAGGAGGAGGGAAATTAATAATTGGATAGTAAGAGGAAACAGAATTGAAGACGAAAGAGAATACAAAACACAGAGAGAGAGAGAGAGAGAGAGAGAGAGAGAGAGAGAGAGAGAGAGAGAGAGAGAGAGAGAGAGAGAGAGAGAGAGAGAGAGAGAGAGAGAGAGAGAGAGAGAGAGAGAGAGAGATAGAGAGAGAGAGAGAGAGAGAGAGAGAGAGAGAGAGAGAGAGAGAGAGAGAGAGAGAGAGAGAGAGAGAGAGAGAGAGAGAGAGAGAGAGAGAGAGAGAGAGAGAAAATTATTTTGTTTGTCAGTTTATTTCTATTATGAGGCCAAGAGAACTTTCTTCCTCATCCCTATCATCCATTCACAGGGTAAGGACACCAGTATTGTACCCTTCAGCAACTGACGCGTCCAGTACGAGTTGTCACTCAACTGAGCTTAATAGAATAATATAAATGATGAATTAAGGAATATCAAGGTTATGAGGGAATGCAAGAAGTTATTATTTGAAAAATATAAGAAGTATGGTAACGGCCTGGATGTAATATATATAATGTTCCTGTTCCGACCGGGTTTAGTCTGGTTCCAATTTTCAATGAGGGGCCTTCTTAATGAATGGCTAGGCATTTTTTAGTAGAATTTGTTATCCAATTGCTTTTAACTAATTTGAGGGTGCTGAATCCAAATCTGGTGGATAACATTCTCATTTTTTTGTTTTTATCCTGTGAGAGCCAAATCAAATTGGTCAACTTTTCACATCCGGTGGCCTGTATATACATGAACATTTTTTTTATGAAATTCAATGAGAGAGCAATGCATAGATGCAATAAAAGCAAGTAATTTCAGTTAATATTGAGGTGTAATGATTACAATGTATGCAAATGTTAAAACAAGTAACTCAAACAAGCATCTCCTCCTTATAAATGTAATTTGACAAGTAAAAATGAATTAACTGGACCTAATAATGGTATACACTTTTCTTATAATTTTTCATTACAATAGCTTATATAATTATGATGGTGTTGTGGTGGTGGTGGTGGTTCTAGTAGTTATAATGATGGTGCTTAATGATAATGATGGCAAGATTGTGATAGTGACGATTACGATGATAATGAATATGAGAGTAATAGTAATAACTTTTTCTGCTGTTATTGCTGTCCAAAAGTATAACTATATCCATCATCAGGTTTAATTATTTATATTACTTTTGATTTTAGGTTAATTTTTGTATCTATGCTTTTTAAACCTAATATTAATTGATCGTTTTTTTCTTTATGAATTATGTTGTTTCTAGTTTTCTTTTTTTTATTTCAAAATTTATTCATACTGCTTTTCCCGTTTATGTTTTCCCCGTTTTCTTATATTTCTGAGACCGTGGAAGAAAACGGGGCACTGGGCTGGTCTGACATTTTGAATCCTTATTATAAACATTTTTTTCTTCCTTTTTTCCTCCTTTTCACGCTCAATCAATGTCAGGCCGAGCGAACACACACACACACACACACACACACACACACACACACACACACACACACACACACACACACACACACACACACACACACGAACACACACACACACACACACACACACACACACACACACACACACACACACACACACACACACACACACACACACACACACACACACACACACACACACACACACACACACACACACACACACACACACACACACACACACACACACACACACACACACACACACACACACACACACACACACACACACACACACACACACACACACACACACACACACACACACACACACACACACACACACACACACACACACACACACACACACACACACACACACACACACACACACACACACACACACACACACACACACACACACACACACACACACACACACACACACACACACACACACACACACACACACACACACACACACACACACACACACACACACACACACACACACACACACACACACACACACACACACACACACACACACACACACACACACACACACACACACACACACACACACACACACACACACACACACACACACACACACACACACACACACACACACACACACACACACACACACACACACACACACACACACACACACACACACACACACACACACACACACACACACCTCTCTTTCCACGTTCAAACTCTTTAAGCAAGCAATTTTTTTTTTTCATATTGTTTCTTACCATCATACACTACACCCTGATCCTCCTCCTCCTCCTCCTCCTCCTCCCCCTCCCCCTCCTCGGCCGTGCTCTGATGTAAACTCGGCTAAACTCTCTTTTCCTTGACTCTTTCTAATTCCAAAGTTTATCTCGCGAGGCTTTGAAACTTTTATTGAAGGCGACGTCGGAATAGTGGTGTGGCGAGACGCGCGGAAGGCTGTATGCAAACACTAAGGGGGGAGGAGGAGGAGGAAGAAAAGGAGGATATCTAGTAAGGGGAAAAAGAGAAGAAAAAGGATAAGCAGCAGAATGAATGAGAAAGAAGTAGTAGGCTTAAGGAGGAGAAGGGGGAATAAAGGAAGAACAGGGGAAAGAAAAGTGAATGAAAACAGAAGTAGGAAAAAGAAAAGAAAGAACCGGAAGAGTAGGACTAAAAACGAGGAGGTGTAGGAGGGATTAAAATCGAAAACTAATGAAGAAAGGAGAAAGGAAGGAAAAGTAAAGAAGCGCAAAAACAGAAACCCGAAATCAAAAGCGAAGGAAAACGTCAAAAAGGAGGAACAGGAGGAGGAGGAAAACAAAAGAAAAGACGCAGGAGGAGGAGGAGAAGCACACGCACTAATAGTAGTTGGTGGTAACGAAGTATATAAGGATTAACACGAGGCCCATTTTCTTAACAGTTATTGAGGCGAACTTAGATATTTTTGGAGGAGTTGAGAGAAATGATAAAAGTGTGGAGGATAAGAGGGGAGGAAGGGAATAAAGGGGGAATGGTGAGGGAAATGAAAAGAGGGGAAGAGAGAGAGAGAGAGAGAGAGAGAGAGAGAGAGAGAGAGAGAGAGAGAGAGAGAGAGAGAGAGAGAGAGAGAGAGAGAGAGAGAGAGAGAGAGAGAGAGAGAGAGAGAGAGAGAGAGCGAGAGAGAGAGAGAGAGAGAGAGAGAGAGAGAGAGAGAGAGAGAGAGAGAGAGAGAGAGAGAGAGAGAGAGAGAGAGAGAGAGAGAGAGAGAGAGAGAGAGAGAGAGAGAGAGAGAGAGAGAGAGAGAGAGAGAGAGCAGTTTTGACAAAATGCTTTTCTGGAAGTATTTCTTAATAAATTCTCGTCACTTTCCCGAAACTCAATAATGATTCATCTCGATAACTGATGCCGCGCTTGTCTCATTACTTGGTGCCTGGCGGGGCTGACGCGGTACTGGCGCGGAAAATGAACGCTGAACTGTGAACCAAGGGATGATTCTTATTAATTAAGAAAATATTTAATTTTTCATTACTGAATAAAAGATATGACTAATATGCCCACATGCGTTTCAGAAAATTGTTGCGTGTTTTTTTTATTTTATACAAACCTGCTGACAGACAGAAAAACAAGCAGACAAACAGACAAACAAACAGCACCGAAAATAACTTCTTGTTATATTTTAATTAAAATACATCAGTGAGTTGAATGTGATTTTGATTATTTATAGCTTACTTAACTCCGTTGTAGAAATGGTATAACAAGCTCGCAATAAAGAAAAAATAATTTGATCTTCAAAAGTCCGCTATACTGTCTTCATCATTCTAACGAAAATTAGTATTAGATAAAAGATATTGAACTCCTCATGTGCTTGTCGCTAATATTCGTGTCAAGGTGTTGTGTTACCTTCCTGCCAGACGTGTAATGGCGAGCAGGGAAAAGCTGCAGCAACATGTCGAATGGAGCATAACAAAAGGTGATACAGAGTGTGAGAAATTGCTGTGTGGCTGTGTATTACTTTGCTCTTCTTCGCTTCCAAAACATGAAGGATAATTACGGTAAGAGAGTGGACCGCTAGGC
The DNA here is from genome assembly GCF_024679095.1 of Eriocheir sinensis. Lineage (NCBI taxonomy): Eukaryota > Metazoa > Arthropoda > Malacostraca > Decapoda > Varunidae > Eriocheir > Eriocheir sinensis. Next base: position 30,310,109 of record NC_066509.1, on the reverse strand, counting down.
GACAACGGGGAACAGGATTGGATTATGTTATGAGAAAAGACGGTACATTTAAGTGCAGCCTGGCGATGCCCCAGTCAGTTAATCAGTTTGTCAATCAGAGGGTCAAGAGTTGCTGTGTGGCTCTTTGGTATTCTGTTCCACTTCATTTCCGGAATATGAACGATCATTTTGTTAACAGTAAACTCATAGCAGCAACAGTCAGTGAGTTAATGAGAAATGAGCTAATGGACAGGTGAGAAAGTATGACTAGCGTAAGCACAGTTACCTTTCCTTAATGACTGCCTCAGGTGTCATCTCATGGCTTACCTGGAAAAGGAGAACGGACATATATATAATTATAAAGGTCATATATATATATATATATATATATATATATATATATATATATATATATATATATATATATATATATATATATATATATATATATATATATATATATATATATATATATATATATATATATATATATATATATATATATATATATATATATATATATATATATATATATATATATATATATATATATATATACATATATATATATATATATATATATATATATATATATATATATATATATATATATATATATACACTAACTTCAGTTTCGTAGGGAAGTAGAGCAGGAAAAAGTACAAAAAATAAAGCAAAAATAGGTGAAATAAACAGAATAGTAAAGAAAAAAAGAAAAATAAGTTGATGAAAAGTAGAAGTACTGAAAGAGATGATGAAGGAGACAGGAAGAAAAGAACAGGAAGAAGGAAGAGGAGTTGGCAGTAGAGAAAGAAGAAATGATAAAGTAAATGTGTGAAATTTATGAGATGGGGAAATATAATATATCGAGGTGGTGGAAGATTGTGAGAGTGGCAAGTACTGATTTATTAGGCCTGGCCAAGGAAAGAGAGGAGGAGGAGGAGGAGGAGGAGAAGGAGGACGAAAAAAAGGAGGATAGGAGTAGAGTGAAGGAAGATGGATAGAGAAAGAGAGGACGGGAGGGAACAGTAAGAGAATGGAAGAAATGAAGGGAGGGTGGAGAGGATGAAATAAGGAAAGATAGGATGAAAAAAAGGAAGGGGGAGAAGAAAGAGGGGAAATAAAGTAAAGGAAGATGAAGGAGAGGAGGAAAAGGCAATGTGGAAGAAAACTAGATAGGAACGGAGGAGAAGGAAGGAAGTAACAAATATGAAGAGGAGAGGGGATAAAAGGAAGGAAGGGAAGGAGGTATGGGAGAAAGAAATGACAGGGAAAAGGAGACTGTGTGAGAAGGGAAAGAGGAAAGAGGTGAGAGGAGATCAATGCATAAGGAAAGAAAGAGATATAGATAGAGAACGAATGGAGAAAAGAAGAAAAAAAAGAAGATTGGATGAAAAGGAGACGAATACGAGGAAGAGTATGGATGAAGTAAGAACAGAAAGAGAAGGGGGGAGAAGATCGGGTAAGATGAAAATGGAAGCGAGTGGAGGACGAGGAGGAGAATGGGGAAGGGAATCATAGCGAAGGAGAAGTGGAAAAATAAATGAGATAAATGAAAGTGAAAAAAAAGTAAAATGTAGGAAATAATAAAAGAAGAGTAAAAGAAAGATAAAGAAGGAAGAGGGAAAAATGGAACAGGAGGAAGAGGAGGAGGAGGAGGAGGAGGAGGAGGAGGAGAGAAAAGGAATACGTCAATAAAGTCAAAGTCAAGTCAAGCAGAAGTGGAAAAAGTAAGAACTGAAGAGCAAAAAAAAGTGGAAAAATATAGTGAAAGAGGAAGAGAAGCAGAGAGAAAAAGGAGGAGGAGGAGAAAAAGAGAAGAGGAAGAGGAAGAGAAAAATATAGTGAAAGAGGAAGAGAAGCAGAGAGAAAAGGGAGGAGGAGGAGAAAAAGAGAAGAGAAAGAGGAAGAGAAAAATCAAACGGAAGTAAAAATATTAAAATGAAGAGTAAAATAGTGAAAAAATGTAAGACTGTAGGGAAGAGGAAGAAAAGCAGAGCGTAAAAAGAAAGGAGGAGGAGGAAGAAATAAACAAGAGGAAGAGGAGATAAAGAAAGGAATAGAAGAGATTAAGAAAAGAGTAAGGGAGGAGAAGAAAGTGGAGGAGGAATGAAAAGAAAAGAGGAAGATGAGACTAAAAAGGGAGGGAGGAGAGTAAAAGAAACAAGAAAGAGGAGAAGAAAGAAGTGGAAAAGGAGGAAGGAAAAAAGGAGAGGAAGGAGAGAGAAGAGGAAAACGTCGATATTGTCACTCCAGCCGCCGGGAAGGTGACGTGGCGGGGAGGGAACGTGAAGGGAAGTCGCTGCTTGGGCTTTATCCAGGCGCCGCGGAAGGTCGATTATTATTATTATTATTATTATTATTATTATTATTATTATTATTATTATTATTATTATTATTATTATTATTATTATTATTATTATTATTATTATTTTATATTTTATTATCATTATTATTACTATCTCCCAACTCTTCCCTTCCCCTTCCACTTTCTGTTCCTCCTGTACCCATCTTCTTCCTCGTGTTCCCCCCCCCCACGTGACACCAATTTATCAAGCGTGAGGGCGAAGACAGACATTAGATCTTGGAGATTCCTTGAGAGAGAGAGAGAGAGAGAGAGAGAGAGAGAGAGAGAGAGAGAGAGAGAGAGAGAGAGAGAGAGAGAGAGAGAGAGAGAGAGAGAGAGAGAGAGAGAGAGAGATTTACATAGATTTACATACAAAATCAGACCACACAGACCCCATGGTCCAGACTAGGTGGTCTGTCCTTAAACCTAAGTGATTTTACGTTAATCAGATGGCTCCAAAACGTTGATTTTCTACTCAAGTTAATATTAAGTTCAAGGAAGTGACGGTCGAGCTTGTTTATAAAGGAGTCAATCGTGTTACACTGGACCACTGATGGTGGGAGCTTATTCCATTCTCGCACTACAACGTTGGTGAAGAAAAATTTGGTGCAGTCTGAATTTACTTGTCTACATTTGAGTTTTGTGCCATTGTTCCTCGTTCGCAAAGTGTCATCGGTCATAAACAATTTTGTTCTGTCTACATTCGTGAAACCATTAAGTATTTTAAAACATTCGATCAGTTTTCCTCGGAGGCGACGTTTCTCAAGAGAGAACATGTTAAGGGTGGAAAGCCTTTCTTCGTAGGATTTGTTGCGCAAGGAAGGGATCATTTTTGTTGCTCGACGCTGAACACCTAGTTTAGCAATGTCCTTTGCATGGTGGGGAGACCAAAACTGTACCGCATATTCCAAGTAGAGTCTGACTAAACTATTGTAGAGCGGAAGTATTACATCTTTATTTTTGAATAAAAAGTTTCTTTTAATGAAGCCCAACATTCTGTTCGCTTTATTTGCTGCATCGATGCATTGATGTGAGAATTTGAGGTTTGACGCGATTTTAATCCCCAGGTCCTTAACGCATTGAACACATGTGAGTTTAACGCCGCGTATTTCGTAATCGAACTTCTTATTTTTTGTTCCAACTTGAAGGACCTGGCACTTGTCTACGTTAAAGGGCATCTCCCATTTATCCGACCAAGCTGAAATTTTGTGCAAATCCTCTTGGAGGCTTTGCCTGTCTTCGTCAGTGAGAACCGAATTACTAATCTTTGTGTCGTCTGTAAATTTACTAATGCGATTATTGAGTCCAACATCCACGTCGTTGATGTAAATAATGAAGAGCACTGGGCCAAGAACCGAGCCCTGAGGGACGCCACTAGTGACCGGCGCCCACTCTGAGTTAAATCCGTCAATCACAACTCTTTGTTGTCTGTTGCTCAACCAATTCGCGATCCATTGGTTTACTTGACCGTCAATGCCTATTTGCTTTAATTTATAAAGTAATTTATGATGTGGGACTTTATCAAACGCTTTCTGGAAATCAAGATAGACTACGTCCACTGATTTGGTTACGTCATAAACTGAGAAGAGATCGTTATAAAAGGTCAGTAGGTTTGACAGGCAGGATCTTTTGTTACGGAAGCAATGTTGTGAATCCCCAATTAATGAGTGGCTTTCGAGGTAACTCACAATTTTGTCTCTAATTATGCTCTCGAGTAGCTTACCTACAATTGAAGTTAGACTAATGGGTCGGTAGTTACCTGGTATTTTTTTGTCTCCTTTCTTAAAAATCGGTGTCACGTTAGCCTTTTTCCAATCCGAAGGGACGATGCCTTGTCGCAAGGACATATTGAATACGATAGTGAGGGAGGAGAGTATTTCGCTCTTTGTTTCTTTAAGCAGTATAGGATATACTTTGTCGGGTCCGGGACTTTTATTTGTTTTAAGTGAATTAAGAACTTTAAGGACTTCATCGGTTGTTATTTCAAAATTAGGCAATGCATGCTCGAGATTTACAATAGTACTGGTGTTGGTGGTAGCGAGAGGAAGACTGTTAGTATTAAACACCGAGGAAAAGTAATTGTTTAAGAGGTTTGCAATGTGTTGGCTGTCAGTCACTAGTGCACCGTCGCTGTTTGTTAAAGGTCCAATATCACTTTTGATCGCCTTTCTGTTGTTTATGTAATTAAAGAAAGATTTCGGATTATTTTTACAGTTGGCTGCAATATTTTCTTCATATCTACGCTTTGCCTGACCTACTAGTCTTTTTACTCGTTGCCTGGCATCATTATAAAGTCTAATGTTTTCGGGCGTGCTTTGTTCTTTCTTTAACCTGTAAAACAATTTTCTTTCATTGACTGATTGTTTAATTTCGCTATTAAACCACGGTGGGCTTTTATTAGTGTTAATTCTCTTCTCGCACAAGGTGACGAATGTGTTCTGCTGAGTGAGTAAGTGATTTTTAAAGCTTAGCCAGGCTTCCTCTACGTTGCCGTCATCTGATAGTTGTATTTCTGTTAGTTTTTGTCGGATTTCTACGAAGTTAGCTCTTTTGAAATTGGGCACCTTTACTTTATTTTCAGTCACTGATGATTTAGCTCTTATGTCGACGCGCACTAATTTATGATCGCAAGAACCGAGGTGTTCTCCTACCGTGACACTACTGACTAGGTTATCTTGGGTCGTTATAACAAGGTCGAGTATATTATTTTGTCGTGTTGGCTCAGAAACCATTTGGCTTAGATAATTTTCTTCTAGAAATTCGATCATTCTATGTGACTCGCCTTCTGTACCTGACAGTGTCGCCCAGTCGATATGGGGGAGGTTAAAGTCTCCTAATATCAGTGAGTCGTTGTTATTAAGTGACTGCCTTAAGACGCTGTACATTTCAAGGTCGTCATCGAGTGATTGCCCGGGAGGTCTGTAGGTGACAGATATATTTAAATTGACTTTTGCAGAGAGAGAGAGAGAGAGAGAGAGAGAGAGAGAAGAGAAGAGAAGAGAAGAGAAGAGAAGAGAAGAGAAGAGAAGAGAAGAGAAGAGAAGAGAAGAGAAGAGAAGAGAAGAGAAGAGAAGAGAAGAGAAGAGAAGAGAAGAGAAGAGAAGAGAAGAGAAGAGAAGAGAAAGAGAGAAAGGAAAGGGGGGGGCAAGCCACCACACACATTAAAACGTCATACGATATTTTGATGTCTAGAGATGGTGTGATAATTATCGTCAGCACTGATTAACAATGGACGGGGAATGGGGCCGAGGAGGGTAAAGGGGGGAAGGAAGAGGAGGAGGACGGATAAAAGTAGATGGGAAAAATATAAATAATGGAAGAAGATATAGTTTGTTGATAATATAATAAGGTAAAGAATTAAATTTTTATTGAATTCTAAGAAATGAAAAAAAAATGTGAATGGGAAATACTAAAGAAAAAATGGAAGGATACTGGAGAGACAAACGAAGAAATGGAGATATTCGGAGCAGAATGAAAGGAAGAGAAACGTGGACAGGTTCAAGGTGTGTGGCAAGAGTGAAAGGAAGTTGTTGGGTCAAAAAAGAAAAAGAAAGAAAGAATGGGTAGAGAAAATTACGAAAAGTATAATTTGCAGGTCAGAAAAAGGAAGAAAAGGAAAAAAAGAAAAAAAAAAAGAAAAAATGCACTGTTTCGAATATATATATATATATATATATATATATATATATATATATATATATATATATATATATATATATATATATATATATATATATATATATATATAAGAACATAAGAACGCAGGAGTCTGCAAGAGGCCGGTAGGCCTGTACGAGGCAGCTCCTTTGACCCTAAGCTCCCGTGTATCTAACCCCACCTAATATCGCTGTCCATGAATTTATCTAGTCTATTTTTGAATGTAACAATTGTATTGGCGCTCACCACATGACTGCTAAGCCTATTCCACTCATCCACCACCCTGTTAGTAAACCAATTTTTGCCTATGTCCCTGTTGAATCTGAATTTATCCAGTTTAAACCCGTTATTTCGTGTCCTACCCGGTTCTCTTACCAACAAAACCTTATGAATGTCTCCCTTATTAAAGCCCTTCATCCATTTATAAACTTCGATCATGTCTCCACGCACCCTTCGCCTTTCTAAAGAATGCAAGTTTAACTGTTTGAGTCTTTCCTCGTATGGCAAGTTTCTCAACCCATGAATCATCTTAGTCATCCTCCTCTGCACCGATTCTAACATTTTGATATCCATTCTATAGTAGGGTGACCAGAACTGAACCGCATAGTCAAGATGAGGTCTAACTAATGCTAAATATAGTTCCCTTCCCTCCCCTTCCCTTCCCTCCCCTTCCCCTTCACACACTTACCTTGCTCCCCTTCGCCTTCTTTCACCCCACGAATCTTCCCCTCCCATCTGCTATCCCTCCTCCCTTTTCTGTTATCAAACTCTTTTATTACATTCCTTTCTTTCCTCTCTCCTTCTCTCACTCCCTTTTTCCCTCCGCATTCCTTTCCTCTTTTCCCTATCCTCTTTCCCTCCCTGTCTCTCCTCTCGTCACTTCCCTCCCCCCTCTTCCTCCTTTTCTTTTCTTTCCTCATCCCCCTATCCACATCTTTCTCTCCCCTTCTTTCCTCCCACAGTTACTCCTTATCTTTCTTTTTCTTTTCTCCTTTCCTCTCTTCTTGTCCACATCCCTTATTTTCCTCCCTTTCTTCCCTCTCTCCTTCCCATCATACCTGCCCCTCATATCCTCCCCTTCTTTCCTCTCCCCTTTCCCTTCTACCTACCACTCATTCCCTCCCCCTCCCCTTTCCTTCATACCTACCCCTCTGTTCCTCCCCTTCTTTCCTCTCCCCTTTCCCTCCTACCCGTTCCTCTTTTCTTCCCCTTCTTTCCCCTCCCTTTCCCCTCTATCCTACCCCTCTTTCCCTCTTCTTTCCTCGCCCAGTCTTCTTTGCGTCCTCCCTTTCCTTCCCTTCTTTCTCCTCTCCATTCCCCTCCCACCTCCCTCCTTCCCTCCAATCCCTTCCTCCTTGGCTTGATGGGAACAGAGATTCCTGGAGACCGTGAAGGGGCAGCCGCTTCGTTATTTAGTTCGGAGGGAAAAGAGGGGAGACTTTTTCCTCGTTTTTTTATTACGTCCCAGTATTTTACCGCCGCGTGGATTTTTTTTTTTTTTTTAGAAGTGTGTAGGGGGTGGGGGCAGTGGGGTTCCGGAGTTGTGTGGTGTTTGTTTGTGTGGTGTGTGTGTGTGTGTGTGTGTGTGTGTGTGTGTGTGTGTGTGTGTGTGTGTGTGTGTGTGTGTGTGTGTGTGTGTGTGTGTGTGTGTGTGTGTGTGTTTATCTGTCTGTCTGTCTGTCTGTCTGTCTGTCTGTCTGTCTGCGTCTGTCTGTCTGTCTGTCTGTGTGTGTGTGTGTGTATGTGTGTGTGTTTGTTTCGTTATTTTATTTATTTATTTATTTATATTTTGGTGGGAAGGAAGCTGTGGAAGAGTGTGACAAGAGATGGAGATTGAGGGTGGTGAATGATTATGATTTATGAGGAGGAGGAGGAGGAGGAGAACGAAGAAGGAGAGGAGACAGAAGTAGAGGAGTTGGTGGAAGAACAATGGGAAAAAAGAAAAAGAAGAAGAAAAAGAAAATTAAACAGGCTAAGAATAAAGAGGAGATATAAAGAACACCACAAACTAAAGATGACAAGCGGAGGACAAGAAGATAGACACACGATGATAAATAATAGATGAGCGTGAAGGAAGATGAACATAAACAACGAATTACGCGAGAGGCTTAACGAATATCTCTCTCTCTCTCTCTCTCTCTCTCTCTCTCTCTCTCTCTCTCTCTCTCTCTCTCTCTCTCTCTCTCTCACGGCTGTTCATTTCTCTCATTGTGTCTCTCTTGTGTGTGTGTGTGTGTGTGTGTGTGTGTGTGTGTGTGTGTGTGTGTGTTTGAAACTTAATATATATTTTCTGTTCTGACCTACTTTATCCTATTTTATTTTCCGCTTTCTCTACAATTTTCCACAATAAATTATACCTCAACTAGTTTTATCGTTTTTCCCTTCAATATTTATTTTTGGTGGTTCGCGGTCTGAATTATCAATGCTGGTTCTGTACCCGGCCCTTCTATAATACCCGTTGTCTGTTCTAATTTTTTTGTTAGTCTGTCAGTTTTTCTCTCTGTGTTTCCTTGGTGTTTGTTATGGGGGATTTTATAAGAATGGATGACGTTAGTTAAAATATCCATTTTGTCCTGCCTGCTGCTGTTGTGCCATCGCCTAGGAATGTTGGTTCGCTGGAAGAGCGGCCGGCACTCGTGCATTGCTATCAAGGGTGTTTATGAGCTAACAACATATTGCTCGGTATCATCAGACGCTTCTGCCTCACATCAACTATCTCCAAAAACTAAACAGCGGATTATTTGGGTTCTCGTGAGTTTCTTTTTCATGTTCATGGTAAAGAAGACTTGTCATAAATCTAGCTGTGGAAATGCCCTCAACTCTTACGAAAGCCTTGCCTAATGTGTGTGCCTGGGCGCCGAAATGTTTAACGAATATGACCCTTCGCCACTTCCCGCCGTGTGAGGGTCGTGTACATTTATGAAGGCTGTGTTATGTCTTACTGTCCTTCTGTTTCGGCTGCTTTCGTGTTCTTCGTCTTCTTATTCTGGTATTTTGTGTTTTCTGCTATTCATTTTTATTATTTCCTTTTGCTTCTTTTTTCTCCTTTCTCTTTTTTCTTGTTCTTGTTCTTATTCTTCTTTTCCTCCTCATCCCCATCTCCATTTTCACCTTTTTTTTTTCATTTTTATCGTCCTCCTTATCTTTCCCTTCCTTCTCCTATTTCTTCCTTTTCTTATTCTCCTCCTCCTCCTCCTCCTCCTCCTCCTCCTCCTCCTCCTCCTCCTCCTCCTTCTCCTCTTCCTCCTCCCCCTCCTAAACGTATGAGCTTGTCAATAGATAACAGTTATCACCTCGATAAAATGTGTATCTGAGGTGTGTGTGTGTGTGTGTGTGTGTGTGTGTGTGTGTGTGTGAAGCAAATGGTCATACACACATATATAGATAAGTTATCGCTTCCTACACACACACTTAAAACTACCCACATGCTGTCCTGAAGACCACCCATCAACCCGGACTCTAGAGGAAGCCGTCCAAGCGAATCAAGTACGAGTTCCGGGGGGCAGCATGAGCCAATGCAAGATGGCGCCACTATAAACACTCGCCTGCGCCAGAACGGGCTGGGCCGACCATCAGGCCCCACCTGGAAGAAGCCTTGGGCCGACCATCAGGCCCCACCGGGAAGATGCCTACCGGCGCAATAGGCAACAACGTAAAAACACACACACACACACACACACACACACACACACACACACACACACACACACACACACACACACACACACACACACACACACACACACACACACACACACACACACACACACACACACACACACACACACACACACACACACACACACACACACACACACACACACACACACACACACACACACACACGCGCGCCGCGCGTGCGCGCGCGCGCATGTGTGTGTAAGATTATATTGAAGATTATATTGATAATTACTCTTGTTTTTTGTTCCTCTAAATCTTTCTCTCCCTTCCTCCTCCTCCATCTTCGGAATACGAGCATTTGAATCTTTCGTCTGAATGTTTTTATCTTGTTTTTTTTTTATTACTGAAGTTATAATCATCCATAATTCTCTCTCTCTCTCTCATTGATCTTTGCGGAAAGAGAGAGAGAGAGAGAGAGAGAGAGAGAGAGAGAGAGAGAGAGAGAGAGAGAGAGAGAGAGAGAGAGAGAGAGAGAGAGAGAGAGAGAGAGAGAGAGAGAGAGCGCTTTGTTGACATCGTTAGGAGTAAATCTTTATGCCCGAGATGGAAGCCAGACAGTGTCTTCTTTTATGTCTGTTGTAAATACGAGAGGCATATAGATGCAGGCAGACAAACAGAGAGGCCTGTCTTATGTGGCATTGTTGCATTCTAATGTGCTGGGGATTTCTTCCAACACAAAAAGCACTTCCCAAAATTGAACTCCTTTGCTATAATGTTGATTTTTTTTCCTACGAGTGATTTTCCTTAACTAAATCCATCTTATTCCTAAGACTTCTCAGGCTCGTGTAGTAAGCCTTCAGCCCAGCCTCCTGCACACGTCTATGATTGCGACGCCGCTGCCTGGCTGTGTTGTGTAATGCCTGGCCTCACCTGCTGGCATGTATCACACAGAGAGACAGACATTAAGAAAGACAGGAAGACAGGCGGGCTGACAATCGGACAGACAGATATACAAGAGTTAAACACAGGCCACGCGTGTTTTGTTCTCATTTTTGTTCCCAAATTTTTGAGTCTTCATTGATAAGTTGCTCATCATTTTTTTTTCTATTGTTCTTGTGTGTGTGTGTGTGTGTGTGTGTGTGTGTGTGTGAAGAGGGGTGAGTGTGTGAGCGTGTGCGCGTGTGTGTGTTTGTGTGTGTGTGTGTGTGTGTGTGTGTGTGTGTGTGTGTGTGTGTGTGTGTGTATGAAGCAAAAGTGTTACTCGATTTCATTTCGTTCATCGCAAATTCAATTATGGTCAAAATAGGATTCACGAGTGGCTTAAAATGCAGCAAAGAAAACATCTGTGTTCCCACTGCTAAATATAAAACCAAAAAGAACAATATTAATAACGTTCCATATACTAAACAGACAAAGCAATTAAATCCCCGACCCTTCGTGATTATGTTTGTTGAATTCTTGTTAGTTGATTATGTTTGCCGTCCACTCACCAGAGGACGGACTGGAATGGAGAATTTTTCGCTGTAATGAATTATTTTGTTTTGTCGTTTCATTTCACGGTTGATCGTCACTCAGTTTGTCACTTTTACATGACGTGAACCATTCGTTTGTTTCATATAGATTACATTGGTGATTATTGCTTTAGCTATAATTACCTTTATATATAATTTTCTTTTCCTTTTTATCCTTCTTTCGTTTCTTTCTCCTTCGTATTTTTTTTAATCTCCTTAATTTTCTTTGTTTTGCATCCTATTCTATTTTTTGTCACCTTTTCATCTACAACTCTACATTTTTAATATGACGAGCATTTCTAGGGATCAACAAGGAAAACACAATTCCCCCTCCACCCCCCCTAACACACAAATCACTGCACACTTCCCATTCCATGACAACTTGACATTTGGCCGCGGGACTTTGCACTGATCTTGGTTCTGATGCGTCCCACAGAGTATGGCTGATCCCCTAAAGACTGAGGGCAGTGGTGGGGGAAGGAGGGAGGGGAGGCAGATAATAGCGTTCCAACTCCAATACAACTCCTGGACTTAGGTTATTGCGCTCCTGACCTGCTTTTACATTTATTCTTTTGTATTTTATGCCTTCAGGATAGGTGTGAAAATAAAGATAGACGAGCAGGTAACATTTACTTGTTTTTGGACAGGTGGGGACAGGTAATATAATGAATATACTAACATGCCCTCAGAACAGGTGGAAGGAACGAAAGCTAGAAAGGCCGGTAATGGATATCAGAGGTGAGTTTAGTAGTAAGTTTAGTCATATTTATATGTTATTAGTAAGTATATTAGTAAGATTAAAGGGTAAGTTAATTAGACGAAATAAAAGCAAAATTATCAGATAGAAACAGGTGTAGGAATTAAACACGCAAATTGGTAGCTAGACAGGTAGGTAAGCAAGGTGTGGTAAGGTGCAGCAAGACAGACTGGTGGACAGACAGGCGGATAGAGAGGCGGGAAGACAGACACAGACAGACAGAGAGACATTCAGATAAACCCCATACATGCATACATACATACATACATACATACATACATACATACATACATGCAGGCATACATACATACATACATACATACATACATACATACATACATACAAACTTACATACATACATACATACATACATACATACATAAATACAGGAAAGGCATTCACACACGGAGAAGCGAAATTAAAACAAATAAACCCTCCTAGCTATTCCATATTCAGCATTCAAACATACATTCATACAAACATACATACATACATACATACATACATACATACATACATACATATATACATTACTGACGTTTGCTCTTGGAAGCACATCGTTTTTGGCAGTACACACACACACACACACACACACACACACACACACACACACACACACACACACACACACACACACACACACACACACCAAGACTGCTTAACGTTCCAGAAATACTGTGAAAGAGAAACAGAAAAAAAGAAAGAAGGAAGGGATGAAGTGGATGATGCGGAGAAGGGGAGGAAAGAGGGGAAGGAAGAGAGAGGGAGAGAGCGAGAGAAAGAAAAAAAGAATGCTGGAGTTGGGAAGATTATGATAAGCAGAGCTAACATATAAAAAAGAAAAGTGCTGCATTATAAAGCAAGAGAGAGAGAGAGATATAGATAGATATAGAGATAAATATATATATATATATATATATATATATATATATATATATATATATATATATATATATATATATATATATATATATGCAAGAATGAATATCAAGGGGCAAAAATATACGTTGTGTGTGTGTGTGTGTGTGTGTGTGTGTGTGTGTGTGTGTGTGTGTGTGTGTGTGTGTGTGTGTGTGTGTGTGTGTGTGTGTGTGTGTGTGCGCGTGTGTGTGTGTGTGTGCGTGCGTGTGTGTGTGTGTGTGTGTGTGTGTGTGTGTGTGTGTGTGTGTGTGTGTGTGTGTGTGTGTGTGTGTGTGTGTGTGTGTGTGTGTGTGTGTGTGTGTGTGTGTGTGTGTGTGTGTGTGTGTGTGTGTGTGTGTGTGTGTGTGTGTGTGTGTGTGTGTGTGTGTGCGTGCGTGTGTGTGTGTGTGTGTGTGTGTGTGTGTGTGTGTGTGTGTGTGTGTGTGTGTGTGTGTTTCTTAAGGTTTGGTATTAACAAACAACCAAAAAAAATGTTAAAGCTGGTAAGAAACAAACGGGTTCATGTATTTTATCGTCTCTCTCTCTCTCTCTCTCTCTCTCTCTCTCTCTCTCTCTCTCTCTCTCTCTCTCTCTCTCTCTCTCTCTCTCTCTCTCTCTCTCTCTCTCTCTCTCTCTCTCTCTCTCTCGTACAGTACGGTTTCGACGCGTTATAAAAGTTTAATTTCAAAGGTTTTCAAAGTGTTAAAAGAAGAGGAAAAGAAGAAGTCTGAAAAGTGTGAGGCGCGAGTAAAATAATGATTATAACGAGAATAGCTAATTAAAAATATATTAAAGAACAACTTTCCGCCAACTCCTAAAGAGTCTCGGGAAAAATAAAAGTGAGAGGTTATCAGCAGGAAATATTCTTCATTAAACGACGCCGAAAAGATTAAATTGTTCCTCGGCGAAAGGAGAAGGGATAAGAGGGAGATTAGGAGGAGGGAGAAAGAGCTTGTGGATACCTGCTATTGGAGGAAGTAAAGAACTGTGCATTTTTTATGTAATGTAATAATAATAAATAATTATAATATTAATAATAATGACTTACTAGTATCAACCATCGATGTTTTTTTACCTGAAATGAGAAAAAAATACATTAGTGATTTTCTTTTCCAGTATATCTATCCATCCAGCTTTGACATTTTTGCGATTGATAGTTTCGGCAGCCGTTAGGCTGAAAATATACATATTAGAGACACATTCTGATAGTGAATCCGCACAAGAAACGGGTACAAAAAGAAAGGCTCGGGGGTCTGGCGTGCCAGTGGGAAGGTTGGGGTGACGATGGGGGGGCGGGGGGGGAGGGGGGGGGAGCTGCCTGTGTATATGTGGGTGTGTATGTGGGTGTGGGTGTGGGTGGGTGTTGTATATAGCATATATAATAGGGAGGATACAAATTTATATGTAAATGTAATTATAAATATTTTTCCTGAAGAAGAAAATAGTGAAAATAGTCGTGAAAAACAGTACCGTAAGGGAAAACTGGCAGGAATAGTTAAATATATTGATTATTACGAGAGAGAGAGAGAGAGAGAGTATCCTTTGGTCGCGTCTTGTAAGGTTGTCTGCCTCGCGTCGTTGCCTCGCCGCTCACAACAACGCTCACTATCGGAAGGCTGGGCGGCAGTGATTAGTTTTATGATTCAGTGTTGTCATGTCTATCAGCTTGACCTTGATCGTCGTTTTCTTTATTACTATTTTTGCATTTTTCATTTTTTTTATTATTATTTTCCACCCGAGATTGACCTCTCTTTTGGCCACTTTTTACTTCATCTTTTAAAGGAGCAGGGACTAGCGGGATATTTTTTTTTTGTTGCCTTTGAGCTGCTTCCTTTGTTGTTGAAAAATGTATTTGTTTTGTTTGTTCTTATTATCTCATAGCTTTGTTTTTTTTATCATTTATCATCTTTATTATGGTTATCTTTAAGACTATCTGTTTTTGTTCGTAATTAGCATTGTTCTTTTTCGCTTCTCTAGTTGTTATATTGTTTATATATTTATCATCATATTCTCCTATAGTATCTTGAGCTTTATTGATATGTTGCTTTAATTTTCATTTAATATATATATATATATATATATATATATATATATATATATATATATATATATATATATATATATATATATATATATATATACATTTATATATATAATTTTTTTACGTCTCCGTCTATTGCGCCGGTAGGCTTGCTTGAGGGGCCTGGATGGTATTCAGAACCAGCCCGTTATGGCGCAGGCAAGTGTTTATAGTGGTGCCATCCTTTCTTGGCTCATGTTGCCTCCCGGGACTCGTTCTTGATGCTTGGACGGTTTCCTCTATAGTCCGGGTTGATGGGTGGTCTTCAGGACAGCATGTGGGTAGTTTTAAGCCACTCGGCGGTGACTGAAAAATCCGAGGTGGTAGCGTGGGGATTCGAACTCGTGTCGTCCATCACGTGGTGAATGTGGGCCCTGCACGCTACCACGTCAGCCACCGCCTACCCGAATATAGTCAGTTATTATTCATCAATTATTTTCTGGTCATTTTTATCTGTCTCTTTTTGTTTATTATTATCTTCATCATTATCTGCTTTTCTTCGTTAGTGCAATCCTCGCCTTCATCATGTCTCACTAGTAACATCATCTCTATCAGCATCACATCATCACCACTTCTGTCACCACCACCATCATCACCATCACCATCACGGTCAACACCATCACGACAACCACAAAGCCTGTCACCACCACCATCACCACCATCACCATCACGGTCAACACCATCACGACAACCACAAAGCCTGTCACCACCACCTTCTGTTCCTTCTCTTCCAGTATTTCTGCTGGCATTTACTTCTCGTTTATCTTTCCCATCCTCGCTTTCCTCCTCCCTCTCCTCCTCCTCCTCTCCCGTCTCCACCTCCCCCTCCTTCCGCTGCCCTCCTCCCCATCTTCCCCACCTGTCTTTCTACCCATCCCCGCTCACCTCTTCTCCTCCTTTTTCTTCTCATCTGATCGTATTCTTCCTCTTCCTCTTCCTCCTTCGTGCATTATCTTTCAAGGTGCATAATTTATGCTTACCTTACCTCCTCCTCCTCCTCCTCCTCCTCCTCCTCCCCCCGCTGGTAAGGCCCCACCTGGAATACGCCGTGCAATTCTGGTCTCCTAATTACAGGAAAGACATTGAATTACTTGAGAGAGTACAGCGCCGCGCCACGAAGATGATACCATCACTCAGGACGAAACCCTATGAAGAACGACTCGAGCGACTCAACCTCTTCACGTTGGAAAAGAGACGACTGCGGGGAGACATGATACAAGTCTTCAAGTACCTGAACAAGCTCAGCAACGTTGATCACTCCAAACTCTTCACGCTACAAACTAACCTGAGAACAAGAAACAACGGAAAATCAATTCAAGCAAAGCGATGCAATACCGACATCGGCAGGAGTTATTTCTCGAATAGAGTTGTTCGCCACTGGAACAGCATTCCTGCATAAGTGGTTAGCGCAGAGACCATCAACTCCTTCAAGAAACGCATTGATCGCCACTTTGCTGCAGCGGGAGTGAACAGAACATTCCCAAGAGTAGATACACAAGTCCTTTAATCCTGCAAGCCACTCCTATGGCAAACGGATTGATTAAATCACTGAACGCAGGCAGCCCAGTAAAGAGCCAACAGGCTTTCTGCTGCCTGCTAGTCCATGTTTCCATGTTTCATCCTCCTCCTCCTCCTTTTCCTCCTCCTCCTCCTCCCCCTCCTCCTCCTCCTCCTCCTCCTCCTCCTCCTCTTCCTCCTCCTCCTCCTCCTCCTCCTATTAGCCTCCTCGGGCCAACTACGCCAACTTTAAGCTCTTGGGAAGAAACAAAACTCCTTCTTAACTTGCCTCTCTCTCTCTCTCTCTCTCTCTCTCTCTCTCTCTCTCTCTCTCTCTCTCTCTCTCTCTCTCTCTCTCTCTCTCTCTCTCTCTCTCTCTCTCTCTCTCTCTCTCTCTCTCTCTCTCTCTCTCTCTCTCTCTCTCTCTCTCTCTCTCTCTCTCTCTCTCTCTCTCTCTCTCTCTCTCTCTCTCTCTCTCTCTGCTTATCTTAATCTTCCCAACTCAGCTTTTCTTTCTTTCCTTTATTGTTGTTCTTCTCACCTTCTCTATCTCTTCGTACATTCCTTAGTTTTATCCCTCCGTTTTCCTCTCTTATATTTTCTTTTCAGTTTTTTCTCTCTTTCCTTTATTACTCTTCTTTAATATCTTTGTGTTTCGTTTATTATCTTTCAATATCTCTCATTTTGTTATTTGTTTGTATTTTTCTTTCATCTTCTTTTCTCCTTTTTTCTTCTCTCAAATCTATAATCATTTTTTTCCTTCTTTCCTTTATTATCTTTCTTTAAATACCTTGGTTTATCATTGTTTTATCTTCCAATTTTCCTTTATTGTTATTGTTTTCCTTTTCTCATCTTCTCAGTTCTTTCTCTCATTGTTTTTTCTTCTCAGGTATTTCTTTCCTTCCTTTATTGTTTACTGTAATCTCGCCTCTTTCTCTCTCCTTCTCTTCCAATATTTTCCAATTTTCTAATATGACTTCATTCTTCTCGTTCTCCTCCTACTTAATTACTCTCATATTTTTTACTTATCTTCTCCTTTAGTTAATTTATTATTTATTGTAAGCTCTTCCTCCTCTCTTCCTCCCCTCAGTGTTCCTCAATTTTCATTGATAGTTTTTTCTTTTTCATTCGTCCGACTTTCTAATCTTCCTTTTCTCCTTTCATGTTTTTTTCTCTGATAGCCCTCGTCTTACTCTTTTAATAACCCTATTTTCGCCGCTAACTTTCGTTCATCTCTTCTCTCTTCTTTCCTCCTTCTCTCCACACACTCTTCTTCTTTCCTCCACTTCTCCACACACTCTTCTTCTTCTTTCCTCCTTCTCTAAACACCTCTTCTTCCTTCCTCCTTCTCTCCACACTCTTCTTTCCTCACTTATCTCCTTACCTCTTCTTCTTCTTTCCTCCTTATCTCCACACTCTTCTTCTTCTTTCCTCACTTCTCTCCACACTCTTCTTCTTTCCTCACTTCTCTCACACACTCTTCTGCTTTCCTCACTTATCTCCACACACTCTTCTTCTTCTTTCCTTCTCTCCACACTCTTCTTCTTTCCTCACTTCTCTCCACACACTCTTCTGCTTTCCTCCTTATCTCCACACACTCTTCTTCTTCTTTCCTCACTTATCTCCACACTCTTCTTCTTCTTTCCTCACTTCTCTCCACACTCTTCTTCTTTCCTCACTTCTCTCCACACACTCTTCTTCTTACCTCACGTCTCTCCACACCTCTTCTTTCCTTACTTCTATCCACCTCTTCTTCTATCCTCCTTCTCTCCACACACTCTTCTTCTTTCCTCACTTCTCTCCACACTCATCTTCTTTCCTCATTTCTCTCCACACACTCTTCTTCTTTCCTCACTTCTCTCCACACATCTTCTTTCCTCATTTCTCTCCACACTCTTCTTCTTTCCTCCACTTCTCTCAACAAACTCTTCTTCTTTCCCCACGTCTCCCCACACACTCTTCTTCTTTCCTCATGTCTCACCACACGCTCTTCTTCTTTCCTCACTTCTCTCCATACACTCTTCTTCTTTCCTCACTTCTCTCCACACACTCTTCTTCTTTCCTCATTTCTCTCCACACGCTCTTCTTCTTTCCTCACTTCTCTCCACACTCATCTTCTTTCCTCATTTCTCTCCACACTCTTCTTCTTTCCTCCTTCTCTCCACACTCATCTTCTTTCCTCATTTCTCTCCACACTCTTCTTCTTTCCTCACTTCTCTCCACACTCTTCTTCTTTGCTCACTTCTCTCCACACTCTTCTTCTTCTTTCCTCACTTCTCTCCACACTCTTCTTCTTTGCTCCTTCTCTCCACACTCTTCTTCTTCTTTCCTCACTTCTCTCCACACTCTTCTTCTTTGCTCACTTCTCTCCACACTCTTCTTCTTCTTTCCTCACTTCTCTCCACACTCTTCTTCTGCTTTCCTCACTTCTCTCCACACACACATATTCTTTCCTCACTTCTCTCCACTCTTCTTCTTCTTTCCTCACTTCTCTCCACACACTCTTCTTCTTTCCTCACTTCTCTCCACACACTCTTCTTTTTCTTTCCTCACTTCTCTCCACACACTCTTCTTCTTTCCTCACTTCTCTCCACACACTCTTCTTCTTTCCTCAATTCTCTCCACACACTCTTCTTCTTTCCTCACTTCTCTCCACACACTCTTCTTCTTTCCTCAATTCTAACCACACTCTTCTTCTTCTTTCCTCACTTCTCTCCACACTCTTCTCCTTTCCTCACTTCTCTCCACACTCTTCTTCTTTGCTCACTTCTCTCCACACACTCTTCTTCTTTCCTCACTTATCTCCACACACTCTTCTTCTTTCCGCACTTCTCTCCACACACTCTTCTTCTTTCATCATATCTATCCACACCATCTTCTTTCCTCACTTCTCTCCACACACTCTTCTTCTTTCCTCACTTCTCTCCACACACTCTTCTTCTTTCCTCACATCTCTCCACACACTCTTCTTCTTTCCTCACTACTCTCCACACACTTCTTATTTCCTCCACTTCTCTCCACACTCTTCTTCTTCTTTCCTCACATCTCCACACACTCTTCTGCTTTCCTCACTTCTCTCCACACACTCTTCTTCTTCTTTCCTCACTTCTCTCCACACACTCTTCTTCTTTCCTCACTTCTCTCCACACACTCTTCTTCTTTCCTCACTTCTCTCCACACACTCTTCTTCTTTCCTCACTTCTCTCCACACGCTCTTCTTCTTCTTTCCTCACTTCTCTCCACACACTCTTCTTCTTTCCTCACTTCTCTCCACACACTCTTCTTCTTTCCTCACTCCTCTCCACACACTCTTCTTCTTTCCTCACTTCTCTCCACACACTCTTTTTCTTTCCTCACTTCTCTTCACACACTCTTCTTCTTTCCTCACTCCTCTCCACACACTCTTCTTCTTTCCTCACTTCTCTCCACACACTCTTCTTCTTTCCTCACTTCTCTCCACACACTCTTCTTCTTTCCTCTCCTCTCCACACTCTTCTTCTTTCCTCACTTCTCCACACTCTTCTTCTTTCCTCACTCCTCTCCACACACTCTTCTTTCCTCACTCCTCTCCACACACTCTTCTTCTTTCCTCACTCCTCTCCACACACTCTTCTTCTTTCCTCAGTTCTCTCCACACTCTTCTTGTTTCCTCACTTCTCTCCACACTCTTCTTCTTTCCTCACTTCTCTCCACACACTCTTCTTCTTTCCTCACTTCTCTCCACACATTCTTCTTCTTTCCTCACTTCTCTCCACACACTCTTCTTCTTTCCTCACTTCTCTCCACACTCTTCTTGTTTCCTCACTTCTCTCCACCTCTTCTTCTTTCCTCACTTCTCCACACACTCTTTTTCTTTCCTCACTTCTCTCCATACACTCTTCTTCTTTCCTCCCTCCTCTCCACACACTCTTCTTCTTTCCTCACTCCTCTCCACACACCTTATTACCTCCATGCTACACTTCGTATTTCCTCTTTTCTTCTCCCTCTACTCTTGTTTCCTTAAATTCTCCTTTATCTATTTTTCCTCTCCTCTCGTTTTCTGTTGTGTCCTCTTTTTTTCTCTCTTTCCATATTTTTCCTCCCGTTTCCTTTATTTTCCTCATATATAAACCTCTTTTATGTAATCTTTTTTGTGTTTATTTTGTTATTAATCTAGCAATCTCTGCGGGTGTTTTATCGGTTTATCCTTCATCCTCGTGTCTTTTTTTTTTACAGCAGAGAAAGCAGGTCAAGGACAAAAAAGGAAACAATAATGAAAAGAAACGTCCACTATTCGCTGCTCCCAAAAAAGCGCTCAGAGGAGTGGCCAAAAAAGAGGTCAACTTCGGAAGGAGAGGTGTCCTGATACCCTCTCTTGAAAGAGTTCAAGTCGTAGGCAGGAGGAAATACAGATGAAAGAAGATTGTTCCAGAGTTTACCTGCGTGAGGAATGAAAGAATGAAGATGCTGGTTGACTCACACGTAAGGGGTTTGGACAGTAAAGAGATGAGCTTGAGTAGAATGTTGCGTGCGGCGAGGCAGCAGGAGGGGTTGGGGGGGGCATGGAGTTAGCAAGTTCAGAAGAGCAGTCAGCGTGAAAATATCGATAGAAGATAGAAAGAGAGGCAACATGGCGACGGAATTTAAGAGGTACAAGACTATCAGTAAGAGGAGAGCTGCGTGAGTGGAGCCCCCCACAGGTGAGATGCATACTCCATACAAGGGCGGACATGGCCCCTGTATATATATAGCAACTGTGCGGAGGCGAAGAACTGGCGGAGACGATACAGAACGCCCAACCTCGAGGAAGATGATTTAGTGAGAGAAGAGATGTAAAGTTTCCAGTTAAGATTTTGAGTTAAGGATAGACCAAGTATGTTTAGTGTAGAAGAAGGTGATAGCTGAGTGCTGTTGAAGAATAGGGGTTAGGTGTTTGGAAGATTGTGTCGACTTGATAGGTGGAGAAATTGGGGTTTTTGAGGCATTGAAAGACACAAGGTTCCTTTTAATTTTTCACTCATTTCCGTTTATTTTTATTCTTTTTAACTATTCACTCCCTCTTTGTATTACTCTCTCATCTTTTTCTCTTCCATCTATCTTTGTTATATTATCCTGTTTTTGTTTATAGCGTTATTAAATGTACAATATTTTTTTATCTCTTCTCTCTTTTTGTTGACTGTGCGTCTTCTTATCATCTCTTTTTGCGGCTCATCTCTTCCCCTCCTCTCCGTCTCCTTCCCGCCAGCTTCGTGTCTTCCGTCTCTTCGTCTCTCGTCCAGTGTTGCTCTTTCATTTCCTCTAAATGCCTCTTCAGCCCTTTGTTTTCCTTTGATTCTCTCTCTCTCTCTCTCTCTCTCTCTCTCTCTCTCTCTCTCTCTCTCTCTCTCTCTCTCTCTCTCTCTCTCTCTCTCTCTCTCGCGCTCGCTCGCTCGCTCGCAAAAAATTGTCACAATAAGAACAAAATTGTAAGATAAGAAGAAAAGGAAGAAGAAGAAAAATAGAAGTAGATGTAGGGAAAGTTTAAGAAGGAAAATATTCTGAGATAAAACGATAAGAAAAGATAAAGAGAGAGAATAATAATGACAGCGAGATGTGTGGAGACATTAAAGAAGAAGAAATTAGAAAAGAAAAATGCCAGATCCCTCAAAAAAATACTGTGGCCGAATTTATTAAGAAGAAAGAGAACCAAAACGAGACAGAAGAATAATGACAGCAAGAAACATGGACAAGTAAGATAATAAGAAAAGAAAAAAGAAAATAACTAACCCTCCTCAAGAAAGATGTGTTCATGAATTTTTGTCTTCAATTTGACTGAAAAATAAACTCACCCACACGAAGTTTTAAAAGTTATACTTAGACGAATGAAATTATGACGAGGCGAAAGAAAAGAAGAATAAAAAATAAAAGAAAACGAGTTTCAAAGAAGACTGAAGGAAATATTATAATGACCGAGAGTTGTGCCAAAGAAATATATTTAGAGAGGAGAAAGTTTTAAAATTGTTAAAGATTATGACGAGGCAACGGAAGGAAAGAGAGAACGAAGAGGAAACAATGAATGGGGGAAGGAAAGAAGATTTTTAGGATACGGAATGAAAGGATGAAAAGAGTATAATAAGAAGGAAGGAAGGAAGGACGGATAATGAGGATTAGGGAAGAAAGGAAAAGGAAGAGAATGTTAAAAAAGAGTAGGAAGGAGTCTTGAATAGCTAAAGAAAAAAGGTTATAGGAATGAAGGAATAGGAGGTAAGTGAGGTGCGGAATAAAATGAAGTAAAGAAGGATAAAAAAAGAGAAGAGGAAGAGGAAGACTATAAGAATGGGGGAAGGAAATGAAAACGTGTAAGGAACGAGAAAGGAAATTGAATATTGAAGTAAAGAAAAAGGATATAAGGAATGAAAGTACGAGTATGTTAGTCCCTCAAACAAAAGTGAAAGTTAACACCATGCCACCACCACCACCACCACCACTACTACTACTATTATTACTACTACTACTACTACTACTACTACTACTACTACTACTACTACTACTACTACTACTTATGTTACTACTGAAAAAACATTTTACATCAGGAGAGAGAGAGAGAGAGAGAGAGAGATTTACATAGATTTACATAGAAAATCAGACCACACAGACCCATGGTCCAGACTTGGTGGTCTGTCCTTAAACCTAAGTGATTTTACATTAATCAGAAGACTCCAAAACGTTGCATTTCTACTCTAGTTGATATTAAGTTGAAGGAAGTGACGGTCGAGCTTATTTTTGAAGGAGTCAATCGTGTTACACTGGACCACTGATGATGGGAGCTTATTCCATTCTCGCACTACATCGTTGGTGAAGAAAAATTTGGTGCAGTCTGAATTTACTTGTCTACATCTGAGTTTTACGCCATTGTTCCTCGTGCGCAAAGTGTCATCGATCATAAACAATGTTGATCTGTCTACATTCGTGAAACCATTAAGTATTTTAAAACATTCGATCAGTTTTCCTCAGGCGACGTTTCTCAAGAGAGAACATATTAAGGGTGAAAGCCTTTCTTCGTAGGATTTGTTGCGCAAGGAAGGATAATTTTCGTTGCCCGACGCTGAACACCTTCTAATTTAGCAATATCCTTTGCATGTAGGGGAGACCAAAACTGTACCGCATATTCCAAGATGGGTCTGACTAAACTGTTGTAGAGCGGGAGTATTACATCTTTATTCTTAAATAAAAAGTTTCTTTTAATGAAGCCCAACATTCTGTTCGCTTTATTTGCTGCATCGATGCATTGCTGTGAGAATTTGAGGTTTGACGCGATTTGACCCCCAAGTCCTTGACGCATTGAACGCTTTTGAGTTTAACGCCGCGCATTTCGTAATCAAACTTCTTATTCCTCGTTCCAACTTGAAGGACCTGGCACTTGTCTACGTTAAAGGGCATCTCCCATCTATCCGACCAAGCTGAAATTTTGTGCAAATCCTCTTGGAGGCTTTGCCTGTCTTCGTCAGTGAGAACCGAGTTACCAATCTTTGTGTCGTCTGCAAATTTACTAATGCGGTTATTGAGTCCAACATCCACGTCGTTGATGTAAATAATGAAGAGCACTGGGCCAAGAACCGAGCCCTGAGGGACGCCACTAGTGACCGGCGCCCACTCTGAGTTAAATCCGTCAATCACTACTCGTTGTTTTCTGTTGCTCAACCAATTCGTGATCCATTGGTTTACCTGACCGTCAATACCTATTTGCTTTAATTTGTAAAGTAATTTATGATGCGGGACTTTATCAAACGCTTTCTGGAAATCAAGATAGACTACGTCCAGTGATTTGGTTACGTCATAAACAGTGAAGAGGTCGTTATAAAAGGTTAATAGATTTGACAGGCAGGATCTTTTGTTTCGGAAGCCATGTTGTGAGTCCCCAATTAATGAGTGGCTTTGAAGGTAACTCACAATTTTGTCTCTAATTATGCCCTCAAGTAGCTTACCTACAACCGAAGTTAGACTAATGGGCCTGTAATTACCTGGTACTTTTTTGTCTCCTTTCTTAAAAATCGGTGTCACGTTAGCCTTTTTCCAATCTGAAGGGACAATGCCTTGTCGCAAGGACATATTGAATACGGTTGTGAGGAGAGTATTTCGCTCTTTGTTTCTTTCAGCAGAGTTGGATATACTTTATTAGGTCCAGGACTTTTATTTGTTTTAAGTGATTTGAGGGCTTTAAGGACTTCATCGGGTTTTATTTCAAAGTTAGACAATGCATGCTCGGGATTTACATTAGTACTGGTGTTGGTGGTGGTGGTGGGAGGACTGTTATTATTAAACACCGAGGAAAAGTAATTATTTAATAGGTTTGCAACGTGTTGGCTGTCAGTCACTAATGCACCGTCGCTGTTTGTTAAAGGTCCAATTCCACTTCTGATCGCCTTTCTGTTGTTTATGTAACTGAAGAAGGATTTCGGATTATTTTTACAGTTGGCTGCAATATTTTCTTCATATCTACGCTTTGCCTGATGCACTAATCTTTTTACTCGTCGCCTTGCATCATTGTAAAGTCTAATGTTTTCGGGCGTGCTTTGGTCTTTCTTTAACCTGTAAGACAATTTTCTCTCCTTGACTGAGTGTTTAATTTCGCTATTAAACCACGGTGGACTTTATTAGTGTTAATTCGCTTCTCGCACAAGGGTACAAATGTGTCCTGCTGAGTGAGTAAGTGATTTTAAAGTTTAGCCAGGCGTCCTCTGCATTGCCGTCATCTGATAGTTGCATATCTATTAGTTTTCGTCGGATTTCTACGAAGTTGGCTCTTTTGAAATTGGGCACCTTAACTTTATTTTCAGTCACCGATGTTTGAGCTCTAATGTCAACGCGCACTAGTTTATGGTCGCAGGAACCGAGGTGTTCTCCTACCGTGACATTACTGACTAGGTTATCTTGGGTCGCTATAACAAGGTCAAGTATGTTATTTTGTCGAGTTGGTTCAGAAACCATTTGGCTTAGATAATTTTCCTCTAAATTCGATCATTCTATGGACTCACCTTCTGTACCGACAGTGTCGCCCAGTCGATATGGGGAGGTTAAAGTCTCCTAGTATCAGTGAGTCGCTGTTATTAAGTGACTGCCTTAAGACGCTGTACATTTCAAGATCGCCATCAAGTGATTGCCCGGAGGCCTGTAAGTGACAGATTTATTTAAATTGACTTTTGCAATGTTTACTCGCACGCACAAATGTTCAACGTTACTGTTTCCTGGTGTTTTGTCAGTAGGTTGCAAGTAGCTTTTGACAAAAAGGGCGACACCACCCCCTCTACGGTTTACACGATCATTGTTGAAGAATCTGTAGCCATCTATGTTGTATTCGGAACTTAAATCAATATTAGTGGTGTCGATAAATGTTTCGGTTATAGCAATTACGTCAAAGTTTTCTGTCAGAGCAAGACATCGCAGTTCATCAAACTTGTTTCTTAGGCTACGCGCATTGAAACTAAGGACTCTTAGGTTATCTTGAAGCTTGGTAATAGAGGTACTGGAGGATTCAATGTTACGAGTCTGTTGCGGTGTATGGTGTCTATTTACACGGGCGGGATGGAAGGACGTGGCTGAGAGTCGTGGTTTGTTGTTCGGGCGTTACGTACGGCGTTGTTGAGGAGCCTTCCAAATCTGGCTGCCCCGATGGGGGACAGGTGTATGCCGTCCCTTTGGAAAAGTCTACTCTGGCCGTAGAAATCGTTCCAGGCGTTAAAGAATTCGACGTCAAGCTCTCCGCAGAGAGTCTGCAGGCGGTTGTTGAGGCTGAAGGCCTTACTGTAGAAGTCGCCCTCATCCCATGTCCGTGGTAGAATTCCTGAAATCATAATATTAGGGGATTTAGACTTGTACTGCTGGATGAGCCTACGGTACTTGTCCAGCAGTTCCTCAGACCGGGTCGTGGTGACGTCGTTTGTACCTGTGTGGAGAACAAAGTGAGTCATTAGAGGCCTCAGCGGAGAACTCGTCCAGGGCAGCTGTGATGTCGTCAACACCATCTCCATGATAACAGTAGTTTCGCCTACGACTGGGGACTCTGCCACAGAATTCAACCACCTGATGGCGAATCATAGAGTCACCGACCAAGAAGGTGCTCTGTTCCTCGTCCTCCTCCTCCAGTATGGCAAATCTGTTGTAGCAATGAGTAGGATAAATGGCTCTAGGGGCGGGTCAGGCTCCTCCTCTCACGGGGTGAAGCATTCAGCGTCAGCTCTACCAGTTCCTGTGACGTGAGAGAGAGAAAGACGGATGGATGAACGGATTACGGATTGGAAGGTTCGGACATGGCTCGGTGGAGAGAGGAGGAGCAGGGGATCGTAAGAGAAAGTGAAGAGGTGGAGAATAAAGGTGAGTGAAGTGACAAGAGGAAGGAATAGTGACATGATGGAAGCCGGAGGAGTAGGAGAGAGAGACGGAGGGAGGAAGGAGGAGAGTAGAGGGCTAAGTGAGGGGATTTTGGAGGCAGCTTGGCCTTGGTGGCGAGGGTTCAGTGACCTTTGAGCGGCCTTCCTGCTATCGGGCGGGGCAGGCGAGTACAGGCAGGGCCGCCGGAGCCTGGCAAAGGGTTAGAGATTTTAGGGTAAATACGAGAGTCGCCCTGGATGCAAAGTGGCATGTGGAGGTGGTGGGTGTGTTTCAGTTAGTACTCAGTGTTGTTGTAATGGTTTAAAGGGGTTAAATTGGTGGTGGTGGTTGTGGTAGTTGCAGAAGTAGTAGTAGTAGTAGTAGTAGTAGTACTGGTAGTAGAAGTAATATAAGCAGTGGCAGCTGTATATAAGCAAAACTATTAAAAGATCGGGCAATATTTACCATATTTACTTTTATTTCATATTTGTACAACGTTCATGTAAAACTAAATCCAGTGGCCTTCATATGTCTTTTTTTTTCACCGTCCATTTGCTTTCGTTCTCTTCCCTTTATTTCCGCTTCCAGTTATATATATATATATATATATATATATATATATATATATATATATATATATATATATATATATATATATATATATATATATATATATATATATATATATATATAAATTTCCACGTGTTCATTCTAAATCGCTTTTTTCATGTTCAGGTCTACAGGTAAACTAAAACTATTTCCTGATCGTTTTCATACTTTTCCATTATAATTTTTACAACTGTTCCTTCTGCCATGTTTGATTCTTTGCTCATCTTGTTATATTACTGTGGTTGCGTTACTCGATTTTATTCACTTCTTTTCCTCACTACCTCCTCCGTTTGCTGAGTTCTCTACATCCTCGCTTACCGCTGCTTCCTATTATTGTTCTGCGCCCTCTGTTGTCCTTCATCCCTTCGCTGTTTCCTTCCATCCTGACTTACCATTATGTTTCCTGTTCCAGTTTCGTGTTTCATGTATCGGCGACGCGAAAGCCTCTAACCAAGCCACAAAAAGAATATATATCTGTGCCAATTACTGGGCGGTGATTATTTTGAAGGTTTTGTTTATGCACGCCCAAGGGAAGGTTGAAGGGGAGGGAAGGAGAGGAGGAGGGAGAAAGGGAGAGGAGGAGGGAGAAAGGGAAAATGGGGGAGAGAGAGAGAGAGAGAGAGAGAGAGAGAGAGAGAGAGCTGAACTAAGGTATCGCGTTTGTTTGGAAGCGGACACACACACACACACACACACACACACACACACACACACACACACACACACACACACACGGATAAAATCATTGGAAAATAGGCAGAGATAGTGTCTCTCTCTCTCTCTCTCTCTCTCTCTCTCTCTCTCTCTCTCTCTCTCTCTCTCTCTCTCTCTCTCTCTCTCTCTCTCTCTCTCTCTCTCTCTCTCTCTCTCTCTCTCTCTCTCTCTCTCTCTCTCTCTCTCTCTCTCTCTCTCTCTCTCTCTCTCTCTCTCTTTCACCCCACCCACTTGCTCCCCTCCTCCATGATGCCTGTAATAAGTGACCTTGTGATCCTTCCCTATTGAATTTTTGAATAGGAGGAGGAGGAGGAGGAGGAGGAGGAGGATAAAGGGATGTGGAGGAGGTGAGAGGGGAACATGATAGGGAAATGACAAACACGAATGTATTGCCCGCACACACATACATAGTCACATACGTACATACATACATTCATACAAATATTCATACATACACATGCATAGGGCGTTACAAATCGACACATACATAAATATATACATAGTTACGTCTGCCAGTCATCCATCGATCTGTTCATGTCAACATACATGCATACATGGCTGGAGTAGGTAGGAAGACACCTACCGAACGGACGCAAGCCACTCCCGGTGAGGTATATATGGGAGGTGAGAAGGGAGCTGAAGCCCTCCAAAGACCCTTCCCATGTCCTCACTAACCGTTTCCCTATTGTCTCACCAACACCGGAGAGTAGTTCAGCATGCTCTCTAAAGACAGATCTTCTCTTTATTCACACCACACTACATTCACACAACATATACACCTTTTCCCAAAATTATAATTTCAAAATGGCGCACATACACCAAGCCTCGGAGTCCCCGCCTAGGGGGGTGACCACAAATTCCCCCAGGGAGGACTCCCCTTTTGGCTGCCGACCCGAGAGGTGTCTTGATAACTCCTCGAACCTCTTTCTTCTCAATTTCTGCAACAGTCGCGGTCTTCGCTCTAATTTTCATTCTGTGGAACATCATCTCTCCTCCTCTAAACCTCACCTTCTCTTCCTTACCGAAACACAGGTTTCTGAGGCTACTGACAGCAATCTCTACTCTGTTCCCTCCTACTATCTCTATCCTAAATTTCAATCCAAAGCTGGATGTTGCGCCTACGTGCGCAACGACATCACTTGCTCTCGTGCCCACAACCTTGACTCTTCTGAATTTTCCACCATCTGGCTAAGACTTCATTGTCATTCTATTACTAAATACATCTGTACTGTTTATCTCTCACCTAACTCTACCAACTATGTAAAATTCTTTGACTATTTGAATTCTAAAGTGGAGCACATCTTGACCCACTCTCCCTTCGCTGAAATCTCCATCCTAGGAGATTTCAATGTTCACCACCAGCTTTGGCTTTCATCCTCTTTCACTGACCATCCTGGTGAACAAGCCTACAACTTTGCTATCCTCAACGACCTAGTGCAGTTGGTCCAGCACCCTACACGTATTCCCGACCGTCTTGGAGATCGGCCCAACATTCTAGACCTCTTCCTTACCTCAAACCCTTCTCCGTTGGGCTCCTCCGATCACAATCTTATTTCTGCATCCTGTCCTATCGCTCCTGTACACCCTCTGGACCCACCGAAGAGGCGATGCTTCTGGCATTTTGCTTCAGCTCGGTGGGACGACCTGAGGATGTACTTTTCCGATTTCCCGTGGAATGACCATTGCTTCCAGGATAGAGACCCCTCTGTGTGTGCTCAGCGCATCACAGAGGTGATTGTCTCTGGAATGGAGGCATACATTCCTCGTTCTTTCTCTACTCCTCACGCTAAAAAGCCTTGGTTTAATCATGCTTGTTCTCGTGCTGTCAATGATAGAGAGGTAGCTCACAAAAGGTACCAGAGCCTTCAAACTAATGCTAATTATGAACTTTACATTTCTGCCCGAAATCGTGCCAAATCTATTCTCCGACTAACCAAAAATTCTTTCATTAATAGAAAATGTCAAAACCTTGCTTTCTCTAACTCTTCCCGTGACTTCTGGCATCTAGCCAAAAACATCTCCTCCAACTTCACTTCTTCATCTTTCCCTCCACTCCTCAGTCCTGACGGCAACACTACCGTCTCATCTATCTCTAAGGCTGAACTCTTCTCTCAAACTTTTTCTACGAACTCCACTCTGGACGATTCTGGGCATATTCCTCCTACTCATCCCCCCTCTGACTCCTTTATGCCTGTTATAAAGATTCTTCAAAATGATGTTTTCAATGCCCTCTCTGGCCTCAATCCTCAGAAGGCTTATGGACCTGATGGAGTGCCTCCTATTGTCCTTAAAAACTGTGCCTCCGTGCTGTCACCCTGCCTGGTCAAACTCTTTCGCCTCTGCCTGTCAACATCTACCTTTCCTTCTTACTGGAAGTATGCCTTCATACAGCCTGTGCCTAAGAAGGGTGACCTCAATCCCTCAAACTATCGTCCTATAGCTTTACTTTCTTGTCTATCTAAAGCTTTTGAATCAATCTTAACCGGAAGATTCAAAAGCACCTTTCCACTTCTGACGTTCTATCTGATCGCCAGTATGGGATCCGCAAGGGGCGCTCTACTGGTGATCTCCTAGACTTCTTAACTGACTCCTGGTCATCCTCTGTTAGATGTTTCGGTAAAACTTTTGCTATTGCGCTGGACATATCAAAAGCTTTTGATAGGGTCTGGCACAAATCTTTGCTTTCTAAACTACCCTCCTACGGTTTCTATCCTTCTCTCTGTACCTTTATCTCCAGTTTCCTTTCTGACCGTTCTATTTCTGCCGTGGTAGACGGTCACTGTTCTTCTCCTAAATCTATTAACAGTGGTGTCCCACAGGGTTCTGTCCTATCTCCCACTCTTTTTCTGTTGTTAATTGATGATCTTCTTTCCAAAACGAACTGTCATATCCATTCCTACGAAGATTATTAAACTATGCATTATTAAAATTATTTTAATATAAGACCAAACCTTCAGTAACTTAACGACTCAATTCTGGAGGCTTAAGAACGCTTAGCCTCAGCCCTTACTATTATTTCCGATTGGGGCAAGAAGAACCTGGTGTCCTTCAACGCCTCAAAACACAGTTTCTCCAACTATCCACTCGACACAATCTTCCAAACAACTATCCCTATTCTTTGACAACACCCAGCTATCACCTTCCTCAACACTAAACATCCTCGGTCTATCCTTAACTCAAAATCTCAACTGGAAACTTCATATCTCATCTCTTACTAAATCAGCTTCCTCGAGGCTGGGCGTTCTGTACCGTCTCCGCCAGTTCTTCTCCCGTGCACAGTTGCTGTCCATATACAGGGGCCTTGTCCGCCCTCGTATGGAGTATGCATCTCATGTGTGGGGGGGCTCCACTCACACAGCTCTTCTGGACAGAGTGGAGGCTAAGGCTTTTCGTCTCATCAGCTCTCCTCCTCATACTGATAGTCTTCTACCTCTTAAATTTTGCCGCAATGTTGCCTCTCTTTCTATCTTCTATCGATATTTCCACGCTGACTGCTCTTCTGAACTTCCTAACTGCATGCCTCCCCCTCCGCGGCCCCTGCACTCGACTTTCTACTCATGCTCATCCCTATACTGTCCAAACCCCTTATGCAAGAGTTAACCAGCATCTTCACTCTTTCATCCCTCACGCTGGTAAACTCTGAAACAATCTTCCTTCATCTGTATTTCCTCCTGCCTACGACTTGAACTCTTTCAAGAGGAGGGTATCAGGACACCTCTCCTCCTGTATTTGATCTTCCTTTCGGCTACCTCTTTTGTTTTACTTTAGGAGCAGCGAGTAGCGGGCTTTTTTTTATTATTGTTTTCTTTTTTTGTGTGCCCTTGAGCTGCCTCCTTTGTTGTAAAAAAAAAAAAAAAATACATACATTATTTCCTCTGTAAATAAATCTTACCCGAACCGGTACGCTTGGAAATGTACACACACACACACACACACACACACACACACACACACAAAAAAAAAAAAACGCCTCACTGCATCAATCTTACATTTACGGAATTATGCAAACTCTATTTTTTCCGTTTTTCCTTCCCTCTCCCTCCCTCTTTCCTTCACTCCTGTCCTCCCTCACTGCCGCTGTCTTTACTCTGTCTATCTATCCATTCATTTATTGATCCATAATTCCTATTTCTTTCATATTTATTCATTCATTCCTGTTTTCGTTTCTTCCTTCATTTCGCCCTCTAAATTTTCCTCTATCCTCTTCTTTGTCTCTCCTTCCTTTCCTCTCTTTCTTCCCAGGTCTGTACTCCTTTTCTCTTTCACATCTTTCTCTTCCTCACCCTCCCTCTACTCTCTTCTTAGCTCCCTCCCGTCTTCTCCTCCCATCTCTCCCTCCCTCCTTTATTGTCTTGTTTCTTCTCTCATCCTCCTCCTCCTCATTTGCTTATAAACATTATATTGTCTGCCTCTTTTATTTCTTTCCCTTATGCTTCCTCCCTCTGTCCACCTCGTCTGTGCCACTTCTTCCTATATTCCTTACACCATATGTTCAGAATTCTTCTCTCTCCCTTATCCTTCCATAATCCTTCCCTCTCACCTCTCTCCTCATTCCCTCCTTCCCCTGCCCCCTACATTACCTAAATTTTCTTCCCCTCTTCCATCTCTTCTAACTTTCCCTCTCCCTCCCGTCTCCTCTTTCACATTTTCTCTCTCTCTCTCTCTCTCTCTCTCTCTCTCTCTCTCTCTCTCTCTCTCTCTCTCTCTCTCTCTCTCTCTCTCTCTCTCTCTCTCTCTCTCTCTCTCTCTCTCTCTCTCTCTCTCTCTCTCTCTCTCTCTCTCTCTCTCTCTCTCTCTCTCTCTCTCTCTCTCTCTCTCTCTCCATTGGCTCTTATCTTTCCTTTCTCCTCTCTCTTCCATCATTTCTCTTCCTCCTTATCCTCATCCTCATCCTCATCCTCCTACCCTCCAGGCCGTAAGGAAGGTCTAAGCACTGTCCTGATCCTATGCAGCAAAGGGTCGATTGATGCGATTCTTGAAAAAGTTGATGCTCACTGCGCTAACTACTTCTGCAGAGAGGCTGTTCCAGTGGCGAACAACTCTATTCGAGAAATAACTCCTGCCGATGTCGGTATTGCATCGCCTTGTTTGAATTGTTTTCCATTGTTTCTTGTCCTCGGGTTTTTTTGTAGCGCAAAGAGTTTGGAGTGATCAACATTGCTGAGCTTGTTCAGGTACTTAAAGAGCTTGTTTGTTGCAGGTGGAGAAGGAGGAGGAGGAGGAGGAGGAGGAGGAATTGATGGTCTAGAAACCGTTTAAGGAAGAGAAGAAGCCTGAGTAAAGGAAGGGTTAGTGAAGGACAGATGGAACTTACGAGTAGGACACGGACAAGGACAAGGACGAGGAGGTGAAATAGAAAGAAAAAGACGAGTAGGAAAAATGGAAACATTGAAAGGCAGCCAAGATGAAGCCTATTGGCTCATTACGAGGCTGCCCGCTCTGGTTCCAGCAGAGCACTTTGTTACGAACGTTCACTTTACTCCTGTTGCAACGAAGTAACGATCAACGCGATTTCTGAGAGAGTTGATGGTTTCTGCACTGCTTCAGCAAAAAGGCTGCTCCAGTGGCGTATGACTCAGTTTGAGAAGAAATCCCTCCTGATGCCTGTATTGCATCGCCTCGTTGGAATGGGTAGACCGTTGTTTCTAGTTCTTGAGTTGGTTTGCAGTTCAGAAAGACATCGACGCTTCTTCAGATACTTGAAGACCTGAATCATGCCCCCTCGTAAGCATCTTTGCAGTGAAATAAAGTTTAATCGGAGGAGGAGGAGGAGTGAAATTCAGGCGCGAAAGATAGACAAGAAAGACATTGGAAAAGAGAGAGAGAGAGAGAGAGAGAGAGAGAGAGAGAGAGAGAGAGAGAGAGAGAGAGAGAGAGAGAGAGATAGAGAGAGAGAGAGAGAGAGAGAGAGAGAGAGAGAGAGAGAGAGAGAGAGAGAGAGAGAGAGAGAGAGAGAGAGAGAGAGAGAGAGAGAGAGAGAGAGAGAGAGAGAGAGAGAGAGAGAGAGAAGAGAGAGAGAGAGAGAGAGAGAGAGAGAGAGAGAGAGAGAGAGAGAGAGATGTACCTAGATTTACCTAGCACATCAGACCACACAGACCCCATGGTCCAGACTTGGTGGTCTGTCCTTAAACCTAAGTGATTTTACATTAATCAGAAGACTCCAAAACGTGGCATTTCTACTCTAGTTGATATTAAGTTGAAGGAAGTGACGGTCGAGCTTATTTTTGAAGGAGTCAATCGTGTTACACTGGACCACTGATGATGGGAGCTTATTCCATTCTCGCACTACAACGTTGGTGAAGAAAAATTTGGTGCAGTCTGAATTTACTTGTCTACATCTGAGTTTTACGCCATTGTTCCTCGTGCGCAAAGTGTCATCGATCATAAACAATGTTGATCTGTCTACATTCGTGAAACCATTAAGTATTTTAAAACATTCGATCAGTTTTCCTCGGAGGCGACGTTTCTCAAGAGAGAACATGTTAAGGGTAGAAAGCCTTTCTTCGTAGGATTTGTTGCGCAAGGAAGGGATAATTTTCGTTGCCCGACGCTGAACACCTTCTAATTTAGCAATATCCTTTGCATGGTGAGGAGACCAAAACTGTACCGCATATTCCAAGTGGGGTCTGACTAAACTGTTGTAGAGCAGGAGTATTACATCTTTATTCTTAAATAAAAAGTTTCTTTTAATGAAGCCCAACATTCTGTTCGCGTTATTTGCTGCATCGATGCATTGCTGTGAGAATTTGAGGTTTTACGCTATTTTGACCCCCAAGTCCTTGACGCAGTGAACGCTGTTGAGTTTAACGCCGCGCATTTCGTAATCAAACTTTTATTCCTCGTTCCAACTTGAAGGACCTGGCACTTGTCTACGTTAAAGGGCATCTCCCATCTATCCGACCAAGCTGAAATTTTGTGCAAATCCTCTTGGAGGCTTTGCCTGTCTTCGTCAGTGAGAACCGAGTTACCAATCTTTGTGTCGTCTGCAAATTTACTAATGCGGTTATTGAGTCCAACATCCACGTCGTTGATGTAAATAATGAAGAGCACTGGGCCAAGAACCGAGCCCTGAGGGACGCCACTAGTGACAGGCGCCCACTCTGAGTTAAATCCGTCAATCACTACTCTTTGTTGTCTGTTGCTCAACCAATTCGCGATCCATTGGTTTACCTGACCGTCAATACCTATTTGTTTTAATTTGTAAAGTAATTTATGATGCGGGACTTTATCAAACGCTTTCTGGAAATCAAGATAGACTACGTCCAGTGATTTGGTTACGTCATAAACAGTGAAGAGGTCGTTATAAAGGTTAATAGATTTGATAGGCAGGATCTTTTGTTTCGGAAGCCATGTTGTGAGTCCCCAATTAATGAGTGGCTTTCAAGGTAACTCACAATTTTGTCTCTAATTATGCCCTCAAGTAGCTTACCTACAACCGAAGTTAGACTAATGGGCCTGTAATTACCTGGTACTTCTTTGTCTCCTTTCTTAAAAATCGGTGTCACGTTAGCCTTTTCCAATCTCAAGGTACAAAGCCTTGTCGCAAGGACATAATGAATACGGTTGTGAGGGAGGAGAGTATTTCGCTCTTTGTTTCTTTCAGCAGAGTTGGATATACTTTATCAGGTCCAGGACTTTTATTTGTTTTAAGTGATTTGAGGGCTTTAAGGACTTCATCGGTTTTATTTCAAAGTTAGACAATGCATGCTCGGGATTTACATTAGTACTGGTGTTGGTGGTGGTGGTGGGAGGACTGTTATTATTAAACACCGAGGAAAAGTAATTATTTAATAGGTTTGCAACGTGTTGGCTGTCAGTCACTAGTGCACCGTCGCTGTTTATTAAAGGTCCAATTCCACTTCTGATCGCCTTTCTGTTGTTTATGTAACTGAAGAAGGATTTCGGATTATTTTTACAGTTGGCTGCAATATTTTCTTCATATCTACGCTTTGCCTGATGCACTAATCTTTTTACTCGTCGCCTTGCATCATTGTAAAGTCTAATGTTTTCGGGCGTGCTTTGGTCTTTCTTTAACCTGTAAGACAATTTTCTCTCCTTGACTGAGTGTTTAATTTCGCTATTAAACCAAGGTGGACTTTATTAGTGTTAATTCGCTTCTCGCACAAGGGGACAAATGTGTCCTGCTGAGTGAGTAAGTGATTTTAAAGTTTAGCCAGGCGTCCTCTGCATTGCCGTCATCTGATAGTTGCATATCTATTAGTTTTCGTCGGATTTCTACGAAGTTGGCTCTTTTGAAATTGGGCACCTTAACTTTATTTTCAGTCACCGATGTTTGAGCTCTAATGTCAACGCGCACTAGTTTATGATCGCAGGAACCGAGGTGTTCTCCTACCGTGACATTACTGACTAGGTTATCTTGGGTCGCTATAACAAGGTCAAGTATGTTATTTTGTCGAGTTGGTTCAGAAACCATTTGGCTTAGATAATTTTCCTCTAGAAATTCGATCATTCTATGGGACTCACCTTCTGTACCCGACAGTGTCGCCCAGTCGATATGGGGGAGGTTAAAGTCTCCTAGTATCAGTGAGTCGCTGTTATTAAGTGACTGCCTTAAGACGCTGTACATTTCAAGATCGCCATCAAGTGATTGCCCCGGAGGCCTGTAAGTGACAGATATATTTAAATTGACTTTTGCAATGTTTACTCGCACGCACAAATGTTCAACGTTACTGAGAGAGAGAGAGAGAGAGAGAGAGAGAGAGAGAGAGAGAGAGTAATAATAATAATAATAATAATAATTTTATTTCCACTAGAAGTAGTTATTCTTACATCCAAATACATAAAAAGTACATAGGTTATTGCAATGAAATAATTAGTTATTCATCAGTTGTTTCGGTTTCGATTAAGTAAGAACTCTTTCAGAATATATTTGAATTTATGCAAGGTGTGGGCAGTGCTTATATGTGTTGGCAGGGAGTTCCAAAGTGTAGGCCCGTGTACAGAAAGTTGTCTGGCTCCTGTGTCTGTGTGTGTTCTTGGTACATACAGATTACCCTGCTGGCGTGTTGTGCTGTTGGTGATGCTGTTTACAGAGGGGAGAGGCATTAGATATTCAGGGTAGTGACCGTGTAGATGTTTATATATATTCACTGCTGTGTCAAAAGTTATTTGTTGTGAAAC
Source organism: Eriocheir sinensis (assembly GCF_024679095.1). Taxonomy (NCBI): domain Eukaryota; kingdom Metazoa; phylum Arthropoda; class Malacostraca; order Decapoda; family Varunidae; genus Eriocheir; species Eriocheir sinensis. The sequence continues at coordinate 30,272,970 of NC_066509.1, read as the reverse complement.
ATTGAGCCAATTGAGTTCCTTAATTATCGGAGTTACATGATCATATTTCTGGGCCTTCCCTTCTACGATTTTGGCAGCGAAGTTCTGTAGTTTCTGTACTTTAGTTAGCAGCGTATTGTTAGTTGTCCCCCATATAGTATTACAATAGTTTAGTATACTTAATACTAGTGACTCTACCATAAGCTGCCTTGTGGGCTTATCAAAACATTGTTTTATTCTATTTGCATACATAAGTGTTCCTAGGATTTTCTTACTGATTTCGGTTATATGGTGATCAAACACTAAATATTGGTCTATATACAATCCTAAATTCTTTACATTGTTTGAGGGTTCGATCTTACTATCCTGGAAGAGAATGGATGTGTTATCAGGTATTCTTGATATTAGTTGTCTGCTTCCTATAAATATACATTGGGTTTTCTGGGTGTTTAACATTAGACCATTTTTATTAAAGTACACCATGGCTTTGCTTAGGGTGGTTTCAACTTTTTTCACTAGTAGATTTATATCCTTCAGTGGCCCACTATGGAGAAACTGTGTGTCGTCTGCATATTGTATCAGTATGCAGTCGTCGAAGTATTCATGCATATCGTTTACATAGAGTGTAAATAATATAGGCCCTAAAATGGAGCCTTGTGGAACGCCATATTGTAGGTTTGCCTTTGTGGAGAGATGGTTTTGTAGGCGTACTGTCTGTGTTCTGTTCGATAAGTAGTCTTTGAACCAAAATGTGTCTACTTTAACATTTGAGAGTTTATGGAGGAGAATCTTATGGCTAACACTATCAAATGCTTTTGATAGGTCACAAAGTGTAAGCAGCGATAATTGCTTGGTGTCCATATTGTCGTATAGTTTATCGGTGACGGCCGTGAGTGCAGTGCTGGTTGAGAGGTGGGGGTGAAAGCCATGTTGAGTGTCGGACAAGTGTTTGTTATTTTCAAGGTATTTAGTTAATTGGTTTGCAACTATTTTTTCTATAACTTTAGAGAAGATAGGTAATAGGGATATTGGGCGATAATTACCGGCATTACTCACGTCGCCAGCTTTATATAGAGGGGTAACTACAGCGTTTTTCCACTGTGTAGGAAAGATGCCGGTAACAATAGAAGTGTTTATTATTTGAGTCAAGTAATATGCGGTAATGAAGAGAGAGTCCTTGAGGAAACGAAGAGGAATACCATCGGATCCAAATGATTTTGTTTCGTGCAAGCTCTTTATCGTTAAGATGAGTGTGTCAGTGTCTGTGGGTGTGGGGCGAAAGAGTGTACCGTTTTCTTCGTGTGTGTGGTCTGCGGGGTGTCTGTCGTGTATGGCATTTTCCACTGGGAGACTGTTTTGTATGTTTAATAGCGTAGATTGTGTCTTTTCGTATGTGTTTTTCCCACGTTAGCAAAAAGTATTAAAATCGTCACACAAAGTTTCTGAGCTGCCAGGTATTTGATTGTGTGAGCTGTTCTTTTTACTGGGAATTAATTATTTTACAACTTTCCAGGTGGCAGACGTATTACCTTTGCAATCTTTGAGTTGGGACTGATAGTAATTATTTTTGGACATATTAATTAGGGTTTTTACGCGTTTCTTCAGGTATCTGTACCTATCTTGTAGTATTTTATCTTTTCTGTTGTTTTTGAGGTTACGTTGTGTTGTATTTCTGAGATTTATACATTCATTAATTTCATTGTTGATCCAGGGAGCAGGGGGCCGTTTTATTTTACGTGTTACCATTGGAGCAAGGTTGTCTAAGCATCTGGTGAACACTGAAGTTAGTATGCTCACTTGGTCATTAACATTATCCGTGTTTAATATTTGATTCAGTTCGGTGACGTTGTTTAGCAGGCTTTCGCAGAATTTATCTTTGTCATATAACTTTAAGTCTCTGAATGTTTTTACAACTGGTATTCGTTTTGGCTTTTTCAGATTGACTGTGGCTGTGATAAGCTCGTGATCAGCGATAGGGTTAGGGATTACGTCACTGTGTAATATGAGGTCAGGGTTAGTGGTTATTATTACATCCAGTAGTGTAGCAGTGGTGGGGGTTAGTCGTGTGGGTTTGCTTATTAGTTGTGTTAGTTTATTATTCTTTAGTAAGCGTGAGAGTTTGCTGGTAGGCGAGAGAAGGTCGTCATTTAGATCGCCTAGTACTAAGAATGTTTTTTTATGAAGCATAATAGATCGTATAGTTTCAGTTATATGATCATATGAATTAGCGAGAGCCTTTGGGTGTCTGTAAATACATCCTACTATGACAGATGGTAATTTCCTGCACTGCACTCGGACCCATATGTCTTCAGTCCCTGTTTGTTTAGTTATTTTAGTGTCTATTATTTCAGAAGCAAGGGTATCACTAACATAGAAACAGACACCTGCACCTCGGCCACCGTCGCACCTGAACACTTTATAATTGGGAATGTTGATGTATGTGTCGGGAGTGTAAGGGGAGAACCATGTTTCGCTGACGCAAAGAATATCTGTATTTCTGTCACTCATTAACATTTTTATTTCATCAAAGTTTGCGAGTAGGGATTGGCCATTAATGTGATCTATGGTAAGACAGTCCTTGGAGTGTTCAGAGTTGTTAGGGTTTTCACTGCTGGCTTCACCTTCTTTGCCATATTCCTAGCGAGTGTATTTGTTGCAGAGTCGACTTTTGTGGCCGTAATTAGAGCACACTGATCATTTGAGTCTGTGGTCAAACCGGCATGTTGCCATCCGGTGGTTTAGTTCTCCACATTGCCAGCAGCCTTGGTGCCTTTCACCGTCGCCGTAGCCCCTACTGTGGTGGTAATTACGGGGCTGGCTTACAGAGGGGCGACTGTGGAGGTGTCGAGGAGGCGTGGGAAGGAAGGTGCGACCCTCTCTGTCGTAGGCGTACGGGTGTCTCGCCTCTCACGTCTCGGCGGGGGGTAGGGTGGGGGGTTCCATGGTCCTCGCTTCTCATGTGTCGACGCTGGTGCGGGGGAGGGTGGGGTCGTGGGTTCCGTTTTACCAGTTGCCAGCCGTCCAGATCCACGTTGTTGTTTGTTCGGGGTGGATAGGGGTGGGTGCTTTGGGGACGGCGCTGGTCATTTTCTTGTGGCAAGGCTTCAAAGTGTTGGGAGTTTGATTTAACCTTGTCCCAGTTGACACAGTCCTTAAACATGGGGCATTGCTTGGTCATTTCCTTGAGAAGACGTACAACTCCTGTTCTGTTCAGTAATGACCCCTGGTGTTCTCCATAGGCAGCGTAGCTTGAATCATCTATCTCACCGTTGCCCCGGGTGAAGGCGGGGGCCGGAGATATGATGCTGACGCCGTTGTCTTTACTCCATTTTTCCAGTTCAAGGTCTGTTACTTTAGTCTGGAGTGTGTCTGATTGGATGCTGGGGACAAGCTGGCTGACGAATATGTCCATGGAGCCATTTTTGCTCTTTAATTCACTGATGAGAGCGCCGAGGTTGTCTATGGCTGTGGTGGGGGTGGTGCTCTCCATTACATCAAAAAGTCCGCAGTATACGATACAATTTGTTGGTGTCCACGACAGTTTCTCCTGCACCCAGCACTTCATCAGGTCGAAGCTGGCTTCTTGCAGAGTGCGAATGGAGCAGCTTTGTAGGTCAGTGGCCCTAATCAGCTGTAGGTTGACATCTCCGAGCAGCAGTGTGGTGGCGTCGTGGGGTTGCTCCTTTCTGTTTTCGGTGGGCTGGTTGTTTTCTCCACATTCCTTTGTAGTTAGTTCCTTCATCTGCAGCTCTAGTCTGTTCACTCGTTCTTCTATGTCGGTTAGTTTGGTGGCGTTTGTTCTGGGCGGTGGAGGGGGTGGCGGAGGGGGAGGGGGGGGGGGGGGAGCGGTTGGTGATGGAGGAGGCGGAGACTCGGGCCGGATTGGGTCAGGCGATGCCGAGGGTTGTAAAAGGTTCAAGGTGGCCTCTGTTGATCTCAGGCTTTCCGAGAGGGTCATACGTTTATACAGTTCCTGTACCATGTTGTTCATATCTTTTAGCTCTACACTGAGATGTTGTATTTCCTCTCCTTTTTTAAATATCACTAATGATGCTATTTAGTTTCTCCTCCATGTAGTCATGAGACATAGAGGTTGGTTTATTAGACATGTTCAGTAAGGCGGGGTTGTCACTGTTTGGCATAGGGAGAGGGAGGTTTCTGTTGGTCAGTTATTTTGCTATTTTGTCCGCGAGCTTGTCTTTCGTGTCCCACACATTTGATAGTTCAAGCTCTCTACACTTTCTCTGAAGTTGCATTTTTGTGAAGTTTTGAATCAGGAAGTCAACTGAAGGTTGAATGGAAGACGATTCGCTGCTCTCATTTTCGGTGTTTTCGGCGTGAGGGGATGTGGTTGAGGCAGAGGTGGGCGCCATGTCAGGGGTCAGGTGTCAGGTGTCGGGGGCGAGGGGTGGAGGGAGGGAGGTCGTGGACTCCGTTGCCAGGCGTACATCTAATAACACTTAGTAGTGCTGTCTCTCATTGCACTGTTACTAAGGCGCTACACATCGTACATTACACTGTCCAGAGTTATAATTCACTGCACTTAGTCGCCAGGGCGGTGGTGGCGGTTTATCGCGTAGGGGCGTAGCTGCGAGGGGATCATACACACAGGTCTATTCGTGATGACCATGGTGTTGTCGCTCGATCTGTTGCACTTTGCGACTACCTTGCACCGTTCACTGTGTAGTACACGGCTCCGTGGTGTTGTTGTAATCCAGTGAGTTATGACGGTTGTGGGGAACTGGAGGCCCAAAATTGGCCTTATACACCGGGAGCAAGGCACACGCACACCCTCCCCCCACGACGGTCAGAGAGAGAGAGAGAGAGAGAGAGAGAGAGAGAGAGAGACGTTAATGGGCTACTCAACATTTTACTGGCGGCCATTAACTGTATTTTTCCTTCCCTTTATTTTCTCTTTTTCTCTTCACATGAATCAGTAATTTTTTTTTTCTTTTTCTCTTCTCGCCACTCGCTTACCTCCATTCGTAGCGAGAGAGAGAGAGAGAGAGAGAGAGAGAGAGAGAGAGAGAGAGAGAGAGAGAGAGAGAGAGAGAGAGAGAGAGAGAGAGAGAGAGAGAGAGAGAGAGAGAGAGAGAGAGAGAGAGAGAGAGAGAGAGAGAGAGAGAGAGAGAGAGAGAGAGAGAGAGAGAGAGAGAGAGAGAGAGAGAGGTAAACACTCACCCATTTCTATTTATATCTCCACCCTTTTTATTCCTTGACCTTATCTTGCTACACACACACACACACACACACACACACACACACACACACACACACACACACACACACACAATCAATACCTGTTTACATATTATTCTCCGCGGTCTCAGCCTCTCCCCTTCAGGAATAACAAATACAAGTGTTGCCAATCGAGGCCCCACCACCATCAGAACACTTTTGGAGCCTCGCAGACGTCGGCAGGGCAAAGATATCTCGTTTCCTTCTTTTCCTGTTTTTCTTGCATCATAGAAGTCGTTGTTTTCGGTGTGTTGGAGGACTTTATACTTCCTTTTCGCTGCCTGTATGTCATAAATCTTCTTCTCTGGGTTAGTAACATCATTAATGGCTTCTTGTTATCCTTGTTTCCAGTCCTTAAAGAAGTCAATGTTTTGCTGTGTATAGATGAAGGAGGACTTTATACTTTCTTTTCGCTGCCTGTATGTCATAAATCTTCTTCTCTGGCTTCGTGACATCATTAATGGCTTCTTGTTTTCCTTGTTTCCAGTCCTCGTAGAAGTCAGTGTTTTGGTGCGTAGATGTGTGCTTGGAGTATATAGTTTTCTTTTGCTTCATCTACACCGTCATAAATATTTTTGGTGTACTTAGTGACTGCATTAATGGTTTCTTGTTTCCTGGTCTCCTTTCCTCACAGAAGTCGTATTTATAATGCGTAGGAGGAGGAGGAGGAGGATATATTTCTTCCTCGCTTCCCTTTCACGGTCATTAATGTTCCTCTTTTTGCGTGGTTAAGTGCACTAAAGGCCTCTTGTTTTCTTGCTTTCTGTCCTCTTAGAAGTCGTTGTTTTGGCGTGAAGGAAGAGGATATACTTCTCTATTGCTTCCTCTACACTGTCTTAAATAGTCTTGGTGTGCTGAGTAACTGCATCAAAGCCTTCTCGTTTCCTTGTTTCCTCTCTTAAAAGTCATTGTGTTGCTACCTAGGGCAAGGATTTTTTTTTTTTTTACAGGAAAGTTCAAAGGCATAAAAAAAGAAAATAATGAAAAAAAAGCCCGCTATGTATTTCTATGTATTTCTTGCCCGCTTCCTTCTGCGTAGTAAGTGCGGTAAGGAGGTCTTGTTTTCCTGTTTTTGACGGTCACAAAAATACTTGTTCTCATATATAGTGGAGTAAAGAATACTTGGATTTCCCCTTTAAACAGTCGCTGGGGTTCTTCTTTTGCGCCTATCTCGGTTATAAGGAACCTTTTTACCTGCGGCCTCTTTCATAACGTATCGGATATCATGCTATTTATGCCGTCTTCATCATCACCACAACTACAACCTCCCACTACCGACCCTACTTAACAATTCTATATATACTAACCGTGCACAACTCTAAATCATCCACACAGCCACCCCCATACAATACCTCTCCGTTAATCTAATCTCCATCTCGACTGTAACCCTTTCCTGCACCACCCACCAGTATTGCCACCTCCCACATTATATATACGTACTGTCGCTACCACATGCTGACCACATACTGAACTGTTCTCTAGTATGTGTATTCACCTTATAACCACATACAACACACCTTCACATAACACCACACAATATTCAATAAGTTTTGCCCATCCACATAATACCACTAACCACATACTCACATCCACACAACATCACTCCACATCGCCCCAGTTCACATCTCTTCATCCACAGTATCACCACATAACCACATAGCATCACTCCACATAACGGCACATACATTATCACACAAGTCCACATAACATCACTCCACACATAACAGCACACGCTCCCACACATCACCCCAGTCCACATATCACACCCTTCAACCCCCCCGCCCTCACTCAGCACCCAGTGTCTGCCTCATTTCCCCTCATGCTAAATAAATACCCTGGCCCGTCACCGCTAATGAATTCGCTGTAAGGCTAAGGATAAAAATTGTGATGAACAGGCTGCCTCATCTCTTCCCCTCCTCTTCCTTCGCTTCCCCTCCTCCCTCGGACCGCTTGCTAATGAAAATGGTAACCACACGAACGATGAAAATGAAATGGCTACAATCCTAAATAACTTTTTCGCATCCGTATTTACCGACGAAGATTGTTTATCACCTCAACCGCCGGAGGTTAGAAGGGCCGAAAAGATGTTAAGTGGCGTGCTCATCGTAGAAAGTGACATTTTACGCACAATTGAAAAGATTAAAGTAAGCAAAGCTCCTGGTCCAGACAAAATTACCCCTAGGGTCTTAAAAGAAATCAAACATCAAATTTGTAAACCGCTCTCCATCATATTCAATAAATCTTTAACAGCTGGAAAAGTTCCGTCGGATTGGAAACTTGCAAATGTCACACCAATTTTCAAAAAGGGGACAAGTCTCATCAAGGAAACTATCGACCAATTAGCCTGACATCTATTGTTTGTAAGTTAATGGAGACTATCATTCGCGACAATATGGTGAAACTCTTCGAAGAAAATAATATAATAAATAATTCGCAACATGGCTTCCGTAGTAAACGTTCGTGTTTGACTAACTTACTTGATTTTTTTCACTCTATTTTTGAGGTGTTCGATGAAAGCAGATCAGTAGATATCATATATCTGGATTTTCAAAAGGCATTTGATAATGTCCCCACCAACGATTGCTCAGCAAACTACTGGCGCACAGTATCTCAGGTAACATTCACAATTGGCTTGTGGACTGGCTCTCTGAGCGGAAACAGAGTAGTTCTAAACGGTGTTACATCTAACTGGCTCAATGTCAAAAGCGGCGTACCTCAAGGATCAGTGCTTGGCCCCATGCTCTTCTTAATTTATGTTAATGACATCGATGATGGGCTCACTTGCAAAGTATCAAAATTTGCTGATGACACAAAAATTGCTAGTAAAGTAACTGCGACACTCGACGAAGAAGCTTTACAATCAGATATAGATCGACTTGCACGTTGGGCCAATTAATGGCAAATGAAATTTAACGTTGACAAATGTAAAGTGTTGCACATCGGAAAAAATAACAATCGCGTTCGGTACGTAATGAATGGCCAACAACTTTCTGCAGTAAGTAAAGAAAAGGATCTTGGAATCACTATATCAAGCGATTTAAAGCCCGGTCAGCATTGTTCAGAGGTAGTTAAAACTGCAAACAAATTGGTTGGCTTCATCGGACGAGTCTTTAATAATAAATCGGAAAAAGTAATATTAAAACTGTATAATTCGTTGGTTCGACCCCGTCTAGAGTACTGTGTACAGTTTTGGTCTCCCTACTACAGAAAAGACATAGAAAAGATGGAACGGGTCCAACGAAGAGTAACAAAGATGATTCCTAGGTTGAGAAATTTGTCATATGAACAAAGGCTTAAAGAAGTAAATTTATTCAGCCTATCAAAACGAAGAATGCGAGGCGATCTAATAGAAGTGTTTAAAATGTTCAAAGGATTCAGTGATATTAATGCGGAAGATTACTTTACAATTGATCGATCAAATAGAACAAGAAGAAATCACAATTTGAAGATAAGTGGTAAAAGATTCTCGTCGCACGAAGCTAAACACTTCTTCAATCGAGTTGTTAATGTTTAGATTTCTCTACCCTGTGATGTCGTTGATAGTACAATAGTTACGGCCTTCAAAAATAAATTAGACAAGTATTTTGAATCCAACCAACAACTAAGATATTACTCATTGTCGTAATAACGTTAAGCTCTTTCGAATACTGGTGTCCTTGTCCGCTTTTATCGCCCGGTTAGTGGTAGCAGTAATGGTAGTTCTTTCCTCTTTCCTACATAAATTCCATGCAGTTTTTCCATGCTGCATGGTTCTTTTTCCTTTCCTGCCAGCTTTGGCTGGAGGGATGGGGGGGTGGGGAGGAGCCTTCGCCTTTGCTGTCCTTCATCTTCCACCTTTGATTAGATAGTTAGTGTAGCTTGTCACAAACAACCTCGTAAGGACCAGCAGGTCTGCTGTTGTTTGTTCTTCCTTTGTGTATCTTTGGTTTTGTGTTCCTCCTCCTCCTCATATTCCTCCTCCCCCTCCTCCTCCTCCCCCTCCTCCTCCTCCGTCTCCTCCTCCTCCTCCTCCTCCTCCTCCCCCTCCTCCTCCTCCTCGTCCCCCTCCCCCTCCACCTCCTCCTCCTCCTCCTCCTCCTCTTCCTCCTCCTCCTCCTCCCCCTCCTCCTCCTCCTCCTCCCCCTCCTCCTCCTCCTCGTCCCCCTCCTCCTCCACCTCCTCCCCCTCCCCTCCTCCCTCCTCCCCCCCTTCCTCCTCCTCCTCCTCCTCCTCCTCCTCCTCCTTCTCCTCCTCCTTCTCCTCCTCCTTCTCCTCGCTAGCGTACAGGCGTAGACGGAAGACAATCCTCCCAGCCGTCTCCTGTGAAGACGGATCACACTTCAACGGATCAAGGGCCAACACCAAAGTTAACATAAAACTGGTGGGTGACAGCATTGTTAGAGAACAACTGACTGAGTTCTGTGGACGAAGTATCAAGAACAGGAGACGCTACTGTATTCCTGGTGCAAAACTTCAAGATATAGAAGAAGCGGCAGACCTCGTCTCAGACCGCACGGAGCAGGACACACTCTTTGTTTTGCACGCTGGCACGAACAACGTTCAAACAACGCGCACGGAGGAAATTTTAGCCGACTACCGACGAGTAATCCGCCGCTACAAGGAGAAGTCACGCCACATCATTGTCTCCGGATTCTTCGAGAATCAACGCCTTCACAGGCTTCCACAGAAAGGCGTCAAACATCAACAACAGACTGAAGCACCTCTGTCAGGACGAGGAAGTTTCGTTCGCAAATGTGTGGGATCATTTCTTTGACAACCCGACCTTTTCCGTCCTGACGGTCTTCACCTCAATGCGATTGGCTCAGCACGGCTTGGTAGGCTGCTGAACGAGGAAGTACTTTGTACTCAAAAACTCCGAGCGCGGGAGGGGCACCAAAGTATCGTAAACAACCAACCAGTAGAGCCCGCCCATCATACACCAACGCCCCCAACAGAAAACACACGCAGACACCGGACTACTGTGCCTCGAAGCACTGAAGTCAAGAAGGACATTTCTGTCCTATACACCAACGCGGAGCTTAATACCCACACGGGATGAGTTACTTGACTACGTTGACGTAGAAAGTCCGGACGTGATTGCCATCACCGAAACGTGGACCACCTCTGACCACCTAATGACCGAATTCTCAATTCCAGGATACGAGAGCTTCTACAAAACAGACTTCACAAGAAAGGAGGAGGTGTTATCTGTTACGTCAAGAACAAATACCCTGCCGTGGAAGTAACCAAAGGAGACTCAGTGAAATATGACACTGTAAATGTTGAACTGGAGACTAGCAAGCACAACAAAATAACGATTGGAACCGTTTACAGACCTCCAAAGAAACAAGAAGCGGACGACGAAGCGCTGTACGAAGAAATCCACGCCGTAACGCAAAACAAACAATCAGTCATTATCGGGGACTTTAACTGTGCCAACATTGACTGGACCACGATGATTGGAGATCGGGAGGGTAACAGATTGCTCGAAATGTTAGAAGACACTTTTCTTACTCAGATTGTTACCCAACCGACGAGGGAAAATAACATATTAGACCTAGTACTCGTGAGTGATTCAGATCTCACACGTGAATGTCAAGTCGGCGAAAAGCTGGATGGTTGCGACCATCACCTAATCCGCCTAAAGATCAGAACAGACCATGAACTCACCGAAAACACGTCCAAGATTCCAGACTACAAAAGAGCCAATTTTAATTTCGCTCGTGAGCTGCTAACCCAAACAACTTGGGAACCAATGACCTACACTCCTGTGGACGGAGCGTGGAATGGGTTCAAGAACAAACTCCTGGAGGTAGAGAGAACAACTGTTCCCATGAAGACAAGGAGAACAAATAATGCCACAAGCCCACCATGGATGACTACCCAGGTTCGACGGGCGATTAATTTAAAGAAGAGAAAATACAACTCGCCCAAAGAAAACGGCACTGACGAGGCACGCGAACATTACCATCAAAGCCTCAGAGCTTGCAGAACACTCAATCGCCAGCATAAACGCGACTATGAAGAGCAAATTGCACGCAAAGCCAAGTCCAACCCGAAAAAGTTCTTCACGTATATAAGAACCAAAAAGAAGACAAAAAGCAATATCGGTCCCTTAAAAGATGAAAGTGACGTACTAACACAGGACAGCAGACAAATGGTCGAAATCCTAAACAGAAACTTCGCGTCTGTGTTCACGGTCGAGAATACCCAGTCCGTACCCGAGAGCCCTACCCCACCGATGGGAATCACTCCCCTAGAAATTGGCACAATCGAAGAACGGGATGTGAAGAAGTACCTAGACAAACTCGAGACAAACAAGTCCACCGGACCCGACGACTTGTCCCCCAGGCTGCTCAAGGAACTCAAGCAGCAAATCCTCAAGCCACTCACCACCATCTACAATCTGTCACTACAACAAAACAAAGTCCCAAAAGACTGGAAACAAGCGAATGTAACTCCGATCTACAAAAAGGGAGACAAAAGTGTGGCCCTAAACTACAGACCAATCAGCCTGACCTCTGTGGCGGGAAAAATCCTCGAGAAGATCATCAGAGACAAACTCGTTAGGTTCCTTGAAGACAACAACATCATTTCCGATGCTCAGCACGGTTTCAGGAACAAGCGCTCATGCTTAACCAATTTATTGGACTTCTTCCAAGTGTTAGCCTTTTTGTTAGCGGTTTTTTTGTGTTTTTGATTAAGGCGCGAACTGTTATCTCACGTGAGGTCCGGTATACCGTTGCCTGCTTTCACAAGTTGATTGTAGTAAGGTGAGATAACACAATAGCCTTTTAGTTAAGTGATGTGTGGCCGAGCGGTAGCCGTTATAAGTTCACTTTAGTTCACTTTTGTTCTCTCTCTCAGGTTGATACAAATACCAAATGTATTTTAACTGTATTAACAGTTGTACTACATAAGGTTTACAGTTTGCGTGAGCGAGACGCACGAAATCAGAGGCAGGGCGCGGGGCGGCAGAGCACCTCTCGCCTGCCCGTCATCCGTCTTCTCTTCCTCCTCCGCGTTCGCCCGTTTTATTTGCTTGTAGTTCGTCCGGAAGAGTGTGGGTTCCGGTTGATGACTGTTGATGAAAGTCATCATTTGCTGATCCTAGTGTCAGTTCATCACAGCTTCCCACGGCCAAAAGCACGACGTGTTGTTAGACATCCTGTTGTGCGACACCGACCGGGTGTCGCCACACGTACAGTCATAAATACACATATACATTATAATATACACATTACATCGCTCGGTTCTCTAAAAGTCGCGACCTCGCGACTCACCCGACCTTTAAAAGCAGTGTACCTACCCATGTTACAGTCGCACAATGTGTACTAGTTAAACGAGGTCCTGTTATTGCTTAAAAAATATATATACAAGTCAGAGCCCGCCTAACGATACAGCATCGGGAAATGCCAATGATAATAAAAATAATCATGGAAGTAACAAGAAATGGGCAAAGTACATACAGGGCGAGGTAAACAGGGCTAGAGTCGTGGACATGGAAGCTCAGTACTATTCCGAGAAAACAAAATAATAGCTCGAAAAATTATTTACATGATACATCCTAGTAAAATTAAATTGACTAAACTGTCATTAGGATACATGGTAATGGAGCTATTTGGAATAGTAAAAAGAAAAAGGAACAATCCTTGAAGAAGATCTGCTACACACTGAACCTTCGAGTCACACCTGGACACAAAACTGTCGCAGAGAAACACTCATCCGTTGCGTGACAATTAATTGCCAGTGTCGTTACCCTCGGCACGCCTTCGAGACGGGTGGGGCTTACAACAATAGATAAGGTTGTGTGAAAAGAGGTAATGTTATCCGTAGAGTCTCCTATTAATTACAATGTGATAACAAGGACAAGTCTGGAGAACCTTAGAAGCATCGGCAGTCAGCACCACTAACTCCTAATACTCCGTTTTTCAGGTCTACAGTACTATAAAAGAAAATCCTGTCACTAAGTTGTGAAGTCACTGTTATAGCAAATCTCACTGAAATATATAATTCCAGCATAATTGATTAAAGTAATTCCAGCATTAATAAACATCAAATGACAAAGACAAATTTCCACCTATCCCTCGATCGTAACGAACGTGGATGACTGACGTCTTTGACGCCAAAAATAATTCCCGTAACGGGTAACAGTGGTATGTCAAGTAAGGGTAAGTAAGACTTGTCTGCTTACTTCCAAAGCTTACAGATATTCACATGCTGGTTACGATAAAAGCTAGGGACAGCATCTGCTCAAGTTAAGTCTGTTAGTGCAGAGAAAAAGTCTGTTTTAAGCAGAAGCACATGAGGTTCAAGGTTAAATTGTACCTATCCCTATGTTAGTCTACACCCTCGGTTATTACGGCTCCAATTGAATTAAGAAGACTGACTGCCTTGCATCAACTCAGCAGTAAAAGAAAATAGTGGGTTAGAGTGAAAAGTATTACTCAAACACTCCCCTTCTCGCATGAAAAAGATGCAGGCAAAAGCTTAGGAACCAAACATAAATTAGTAGATGCGAGGATGCAGGTTATAGTCGTGTGGTGGAAAGATACACAAAGCAGCGTCAGGCTGAACCTCAAGCCGGCGCTAGTCTTTGGAGACGATCACTATGCACCATTCTGTGCGAAAAAAAAATCGTAAAGCTCAAATTTCCAACCACCAATTTATCTGACTATTTCTGCCTAAACCACGGGTAAAAGAACACACCAAGGAATTTTTGATTACCGCTGGTGACACCCAAAAAGGTTTAGGTCAGAGGGTCGCGAAGGCCCCCCTCCCCGACGAACGTGTCGACGGGAAACGAAGCTTCAAAAAGGACCCAAAATTATTTTAAATGCCATAAAAGTTGGCTGATAAAACCGTGTAGGTTGCCAGTGGGGCTGTAGTCAAGGGATACTGCACTCCTTCGAAGAGGAACTTTAAGGACAATCATGTACATAAGGAACTCTAGTAATAATCTAGCATTAGCTACAGAAATGGTTTCTCCATCTGTCTAGTTTCCCTGTTTAAAACACGAGATCAAATCAGTAGATAGCCTATAGGCGTCTACTGGCCAGTTAAAAAGGCCACTCGTTTGCACAGTGTCCACAGCAAAATATACACCCTTTATGAGGCTGTGTTGCCCATCTTCCCCAAATGTTTCAAGAAAAAGTGACCAAAACGCATCATAATCCTTCCGTCCAGTGAACGCTCTGTTTTGTATGAGGGCGCGCCCGTTCATTCTTCGGATTTAATTGCTGAGCGGATATTTCTTAATTCTTTGATTTTGAGACGAAATGAATGTCCATGACAATCTCACTGAAAAAAAAAAAGAAGTCCTTGGTCGAATAATCTGCCTCCCTGCTACCCTGCGAAAGGCCTAACTTGCTGTTGTTGGGAGTGAGAGCCATTGTGGGATTAGTAAGGTAAGTAAATACCTCTTGGTTGCACATGCAGCGTAGGAGGAGCAAGCACCCTTTGAAGACTGCTACACTCCTTACATGAGAACAGTTACCGTTATCCTTGACGGCAGTGTTCTTTATCTCTACCCACCCCTCATAGTCCTCTGGTCAGGTTTCTCTGCCATTAAAAAGAGTTACTAGTAAAATGAGGAGTAAAATGGTAAAAGAAAAAAAATATTGCTGCAAAAATAAGTAAAGTAATAATCATTCACCGCTAAGTATGTGCTCACTCCTCCCCTATGCTTATAAAATGCATAATAAAAGAGGAAAAAGAATAATGACTGAGGCTTAGCAAGACATAACTTCTCCACTGTGCAATAAAACACACAAAAGAAAGGAGAAAAGAAAATGAATGATTATACATAAAATGCGTAACCATGTTACTCAAGAAAAATATTAAACATCCACACGCCAGAAAAATCAACAGCTGAAAAATCTAATAGATTAGATACGCCCCCACACGCCTAAACACGTGAACATAATAATAGTAATTCACCTGAAATAATGTTACAAGTGGTGTAATTACTGAAACCGTATCAATGAGTGTCAGCTATAATGTGTTAAAAACCTTGAAGACAGCAACTCGATACCCCACTACTCAGCACGCTCGCGTCCTTCGCCTCGCCGGTGGCAAGGGCAGGGCTGCAGGGGTGGCAGGGTCTGCCGTCCCCCGTCTGGTAGCGGTGGTGGGAGAGGCGGCGGGCAGACAATCTACGCCCACCAGTCACCCTCAAAGGTCCGAGTTGCCTGGCGAAGATAAGTGCGCACCTACGACGAGTTGTGTCGTAGGAAGAAACAAATGCCTGGACACCTCCAAGGAAACTTGGTTGTGTGGAGGTGCGATGCGGGGCGCGCGGGCTGTGTGGAGGTGGGGGCGGGGCGGGGTGTGCTCTCGGGTGCGGCTGTGTGCTGACTCGACTCACTGGGGCAGGAAAAGCCGCGCGCTGATGTCAGCGTATGCTTGCTGTGTCCGATACCGTTCACTGCCCCCACACACTGTCACTGAAGCTACGTTTGAGAGAGAGATATAACAATTCGGAGTAGTTCGTAACCACGCTGCACATCATTTATGTTAATAACTTTTGAGCGTTACTTTTTTTTAACGTGGTTAACGACGAGGCGGCCACCAGCCACCATGCATTTTATGTTATGTTAGATTAGAGATAACACCTATAGAACACTTCGGAGAGGTCCGTAAACCGCTGTTCACCATTTTTGTTAGTCGTTTATAAGTGTTACTTTTAACGTGGTTTTTGTGAAGTGTTACGTTTAAGGCGCGAACTGTTATCTCACGTGAGGTCCGGTGTACCGTTGCCTGCTTTCTCCAGTTGATAGAAGTCGTGAGACAACACAATAGCCTTTTTCGTTAAGTGATGTGTGGCCGAGCGGTTGCCGTTATAACTTCACTTTAGTTCACTTTAGTTCTCTCTCTCAGGTTGATACAAATACCAAATGTATTTTAACTATATTAACAGTTGTACTACATAAGGTTTACAGTTTACGTGAGCGAGACGCACGAAATCAGAGACAGCCACACCGCTGCAGGGCGCGGGGCGGCGGAGCACCGCTCGCCTGCCCGTCACCCGTCTTCTCTCCCTTCTCCGCGTTGTTCGCCCGTTTTATTTGCTTGTAGATCGTCCGGAAGGGTGTGGGTTCCGGTTGATGACTGTTGATGAAAGTCATCATTTGCTGATCCTAGTGTCAGTTCATCACAGCTTCCCACGGCCAAAAGCACGACGTGTTGTTAGACATCCTGTTGTGCGACACCGACCGGGTGTCGCCACACGTACAGTCATACACACACAGGTACATTATAATATACACATTACACAAGGTATCTATGAAAACTGGGATAATCATATCCCCAGCGATGTTATATATCTAGACTTTCAGAAAGCCTTTGACAAAGTGCCACACGAAAGACTCCTCAAGAAACTCTAGTCGGCGGGATTAGGCGGCAATCTGACAGCGTGGATCAAGGACTGGCTCACTGGAAGAAAACAACGAGTTGTACTCAACGGACAGGCCTCCGAGTGGCTCCCGGTCACAAGTGGAGTGCCACAGGGGTCAGTGCTGGGACCCATACTTTTCATCATATATATCAACGACCTAGAACTAGGATTGAAATCAATCTTTCAAAATTTGCCGACGACACAAAGGTGGGTGGGAAGGCCCTCACGACGGCAGACTGCGAAATTATCCAGAGAGACCTGGACCAGATAACTCGGTGGTCAGAAAAATGGCAGATGTCCTTCAACACTGCCAAATGTAAAGTAATGCATATCGGATCCAGAAACAGCAACCACACATACCACATGGGTGGCGAACCACTACATGTTGTGCAAGAGGAAAGAGACCTCGGGGTCACCATCAGCAGTGACTTGAAACAAATAAAACACTGCAAGTCCGCCTGTAAGAAAGCCAATACAATGCTTGGGTTCATATCGAGGAACTTCGAATACAAGACGCCGGGAGTTATGTTATCCTTGTACAATTCGCTGGTAAGACCCCACCTGGAATACGCCGTGCAATTCTGGTCTCCTAATTACAGGAAAGACATTGAATTACTTGAGAGAGTACAGCGCCGCGCCACGAAGATGATACCATCACTGAGGACGAAGCCCTATGAAGAGCGACTCGAGCGACTCAACCTCTTCACGTTGGAAAAGAGACGCCTGCGGGGAGACATGATACAAGTCTTTAAGTACCTGAACAAGCTCAGCAACGTTGATCACTCCAAACTCTTCACGCTACAAACCAACCTGAGAACAAGAAACAACGGAAAAACAATTCAAGCAAGGCGATGCAATACCGACATCGGCAGGAGTTATTTCTCGAATTGAGTTGTTCGCCACTGGAACAGCCTTCCTGCAGAAGTGGTTAGCGCAGAGACCATCAACTCCTTCAAGAAACGCATTGATCGCCACTTTGCTGCATCGGGTGTGAACTGAACGTTCCCAAGAGGAGATACACAAGTGCTTTAATCCTTCCCTGCAAGCCACTCCTATGGCAAACGGATTGATTGAATTACTGAACGCAGGCAGCCTAGTAATGAGCCAACAGGCTTTCTGCTGCCTGCTAGTCCATGTTTCCATGTTTCCATGTTTGGTGAGTTTGGGTGTGTGATGCTTTGTTTTAGGTCTATCATTTCCATTAATTTTAGTTTTTTTTTATTCTTCTGTAGCTTGGAAGTGTTGGGTTCTTGCCTGCCTGATGTTTATTTTTAGGTTTTCTTTTTCTTTAATTTGTTTAGGCTCCTTGACTTTTTTGGTGGCTTTCAAGTGTTGGGTTTTCATGGCTTGCTGTTCATGCCTGTCTGATGTCTATTTTTAGGTCTCTTTTCCATTAATTTGTTCAGTTTTCCAGACTTCTTCATTGTTGTATTATTTTTACCTCTTCTCAATACTTCTCCAGTCTGCAAACTAGTATACCTTGCCTATTTGCCTTAATTTACCTTGTCATGTCTCTCTTAATATGCTTTTTTTATAATTATAATATCAAATTTTGCCTCCTCAGAAGAAAAAGAAAAAAAAGAGGAAGAAGGAGAGGAGGAGGAGGAGGAGGAGGAGAATGAGAGCTGGGTAAGAGGAGGAAAGAAAGAGAGTAACAGAAGAGGAGAGGAAGGGAGAGGAGGAACTTATAAACACGGGGTGACTGTAACAAGGAGACCAAACAAAGAAGTAACACTTGGAGGAGCAAGAAACCAACAAAAGAGAGAGAGAGAGGGTGAGAGAGAGAAGAGAAGGAGAAGGAGGAGGAGGAGGTGGAAGCGTGCCTTGGGGTTGTGTGAGAGTGCGGTCAAGTGCGGGGTAAACAGAGGGGGGGAGGGAGGGGGAGAGGGAAGGGAGGGGGATGCAATGGGATAAATGGAAGGGAGGGAAGACCCATTATCAAGGGTGGAAGGGATTACGGCGGTGTGGATGGCCTGGGATTAAGAGGGGGTGGTTGGGGGAGCAGAGAGAGAGAGGGAGGGAGGGAGGGGGAGGGAGAGATGGTGGGAGTGTGGAAGGGAGGGAGGGGAATGGTGTGTGTGTGTCTTTGTGTGTGTGTGTGTGTGTGTGTGTGAGAGAGAGAGAGAGAGAGAGAGAGAGAGAGAGAGAGAGAGAGAGAGAGAGAGAGAGAGAGAGAGAGAGAGAGAGAGAGAGAGAGAGAGAGAGAAAGAGAGAGAGAAAGAAAGGAAAAGAAAGAAGAGAAGAAAACGAAAAAAGAGACAAGAATTAAAAGAAGAAAAGAGATGAAAAGAAAGAAGAAAGAAGTAAGAAAAAGAAAGAAAAAGAGAAAAAAGAAAAGAGAGAAGGAACGAACGAACGAACGAACTCAGGGTTGCAGGGGTCACGTGACGAACAGGATCAAGGTCCCAGCGGGGGTATACAAGTCGTGTGGTGTAAGTCGTAAGGTTGATAAAGGCTTAAAAATAATAATAATAATAAAAAAAAAAGAAATACACTTCATCTAATATCCTGCCTTGAGAGGGGAACGAACCCTGACCCATTACCTTTGTGAATCGGATGCGCTAGCCAATCCGCCATCGTAGAGTTGACATGGGGAGTGATTTTAAAGTAATAGGAGAGTAAGGAGAGTGAAAGAAAGGACGGGAAAATATATAAGAAAAGAAGGAATAGAGAAAAAGCTGAAAAAAATATTAAGTAGGCAGAATTAATTGAGAACGGAGGAAAACAAGTAAATGAAGGAATAGACAAAAAGCTGAAATAATTATAAGTAAGCTAAAATAAGTGGGAAGGGAGGAAGAGGAGTAAAGGAAGAGAAGGAATAGAGAAAAGGCTGAAAAAAATATTAAGTAGGCAGAATTAATTGAGAACGGAGGAAAAAAAGTAAATGAAGGAATAGACAAAAAGCTGAAATAATTATAAGTAAGCTAAAATAAGTAGGAATGGAGGAAGAGGAGTAAAGGAAGAGAAGGAATAGAGAAAAGGCTGAAATAATTATAAGTAAGCTAAAATAAGTGGGAATGGAGGAAGAGAAGTAAAGGAAGAGAAGGAATAGAGAAAAGGCTGAAATAATTATAAGTAAGGAAAAGTACATGAGTGGATAAGAAAAGTAAATGAAAAGAAGGATTAGAGAAAAAAAAGATGAAGGGATTAGTAAGCAGAAGTAAGTGAGATTAGAGGAAGAAATATAAATGAAGAGAAAGAATAGAAAAAAAAAGATAGACATAATAAGTAAGAAATTAGTGAGTAAGGGTGAGCTAGGTGAGGTAAGGGAGCCGTGCCCTCTCCTAACACTCACTCATGACGTAGTGAACGGAAGGGCTCGTCATTATGAGTGTCGAAAGCAGCGAGTCTGTAATAAAATGATGCCGGGTTGACTGTTAGCACCCTACCCGAAATTGACCTCTTCCACCCGAAAGTGACCTCTCTTCTGGCATCTTGTTTTTTTTTTCTTTTATCAGAACAGCATAACGCGGACTTTTTGTTGGTCTTGCTAATAACAGAAGCCATGAAGCAACGTGAAAGCGAGGAAGAGTCACCCGCCGTCTAGTTCACCCGCGAAGAACCACCTCACGACCGCCTTAAAAACGAGAGATTGTGTTAATGTTACTGTGTCTCTGTTATTGCGGATACAGGTAAAGAATAGTCACTGAAGGCGGGGTTGAGGCCATTGAACTGTGCTGTGAAGGACTGAGCACGCCTTCCCATAACACAGCGGCTAGTGAAGGAAGGTCGCAAGCAAAATGAGAGAGAAAATGTAATGAAATGTAATGATGGTTGAGGTCGCATCGTGGGAAGCCTCGTGGTTTTTCTGCAACATTTCGTTCAATAAAAAGTGCAGTAACATGAGACTGGGGAGCCGGTTTTACAGAGTCATAAATTTGTCAAAGAATATTCTGGCAAACGATCAATTCTTCATAGCTCACAAATATGTCCCATTCAAGGCAATATAGTGAAGACTGCCCGAGTGTCTTGCCGGTGCTAACAGTCACTCCCCTTCAGCAAGAGAGTAAACAACATTCCCTTCAGGACAGAGAGGCTCACCTTTAACCTACCGCTCAGAAAGTAGTGTTTGTGTATTTGTTTACTAAGTCTATCTGTGGAGTAACGATGCCAACAACTTTCTTAACACGACAAAATCAATCATAGACTCCCTCTCGATATCCATTGCTTGTGTTTGCCTATCTATGGAGTAATTAAGTGGAGTAACAAATGGAGTAATTAACTAACTATAGCTCATTACGTAGCCTTTTTATGAAGTAGCAATATCCACACGCCAAAATCTGTTTAGTCTCCCTCTCGATAGGTGTTGTTTGTCTGTTTGCCTAACTTACTAAGGGAAGAGTTTGGCAATGTCTTCGCTCCTTCATCGCTTTCACTCTTACACTCCATAAGAAGAGTCTACGTACTTGTTTACTAAGCTTGCCTGTGAAGTAACAATGCAAACAACTTTCCCTGCCCCACATTATCAGCCTTAGTCTTCTTTTCAATAAGTGTAGCGTTTGTGTGTTTGCCTAACTTGCTAAGGGAAGTTAATCAGTCTTTTCGCTCTTTCGCTCATAAATTCAATAAGCACTGATCATATATTTGTCAAGACGGCAAACACCTTTTCCTACAGGACAGAATGTGGTTTAGCTCCGTGGCCCGATGTCAGAATATTTGTCCAACCTGCTACTGAAAGGCTTAATCAGTATCTTCACTCCTTCACCTCTGTCACTGGTAAACTCTGGAACAACCTTTCGCCTACTGTAATCCTTCCTATGGCAAACTATTTCAAGAGCTGAGTATATGAAAACGCTTAAAAATATACTTGATACTACTGAGAGATTTAATCAGTATCTTCATTCCCTCATCTCTGCCACTGATAAATTCTAGAGCAGCCTTTCGCCTACTGTAATCCTTCCTATGGCGAACTATATCAAGAGCGGAGTATATGAAGACGTGCTTAAAAACATACTTGATACTGCTGAGAGATTTCATCAGTATCTTCATTCCCTCATCTCTGCCACTGGTAAACTCTAGAGCAACCTTTCCCCTACTGTAATCCTTCCTATGGCAAACTATTTCAAGAGCGGAGTATATGAAAACGCTTAAAAATATACTTGATACTACTGAGAGATTTAATTAGTATCTTCATTCCCTCATCTCTGCCACTGGTAAACTCTGGAGCAGCCTTTCGCCTACTGTAATCCTTCCTATGGCAGACTATTTCAATAGCGGAGTATATGAAGACGCGTTTAAAAACATACTTGATACCACTGAGAGATTTAATTAGTATCTTCATTCCCTGCCCCTCCCCTTACTTGCCTTTTCTCTGCTTTTTCTCTTTCTTTTCTCTCTTCCTTTTCCTCAGGCTACCCTACCGTGCTCTCCTCTCCATCCCCTGCCTTAGTCACCCTCACTTTTTCATGCATTTCGTTTGCCTTCTCCGCCCTTTCAAGCTCCTCCTTTCCCTGTCGTTCCCGCCCTTATCCTTCCATGGTTGTTTTGTATCCTCTTGTCATTGTGTTTATTTGTCCTGGCCTGTCCTTGTGTTTCCTCTAGTCCTTGTGTTTCCTTGTCCTGGCTTGTCCTTGTGTTTCCTCTACCGGTGTGGCTCAATGTCCCTTCTCTCGGCATTCATGTTTTTTTGCTTGGCACCGGAGTGTTCTTGCCCCTCCTTCCCTCCCTCCCTTCTTGCCTCAGTCTTGTCCTTCATCGTCTTTAGGTTCATCCAATACCTGTTCACCTACTTCCTCCTTTAATCGTCCTTCTTGCCCATGTCCTGCTCTCCCTCTGCTTCATCTTGGCCTTCTTTGGGGTGCCCTTGCCTTCTTTCTCCTTTCCTCTCTGCTTCGCTTCGCCCTTTCTGCTTTCTGCTCCTGCTTTCGTATTTCCCGCCTGTCCTGCTCTCCCTGCTGCTTGTCTTTCCCTTCTTTGGTGTGTCTTTACCTTCCCCCTTACTCCTTCCTTGCCTATCTCCCTGCTTCTCCCTCTCTGCTTCTCCCTGCTTCTGCTCTTCTCGTACTTCACTCCTTTCAGCCTCTTGTGTTCCCTTCTCCTCTCTGCGTTGCTGCAAATACTTATCTTAAGGTTTTCTCTCTTCCTTTTGATTGTTCTTGATTCTTCTCTTCCTCCATCTCCCTTTTCGTGTATTCCGTCCTTCTGGTCTGTCGTATCTATCCCCCTTATCTTCTTTCTTTCTCTCTCCTCCTCTTGTCTTCTCTCGTTTGCCCCGATTTCAATTATTTTCATCTTTCTTATCTCTGGTTAAGCTCACTGTCTCTCTCTCTGTTTTCCTCCCCTCCCTCCGCTTGCCTTTCCTTCTCCTTCTCCTCCTTCTCCGCCTCCCCTTCTTTGTTTTCATGTTCCTGTTCTTCTTTTGCTTAAACTATCATTTTCCTTTGTCATTTATTACTTACCTCTCTCCTTTCTGTTGTTTTACTTCTCCTCCTTCATGTTTTCCCTTCCTCCTCCTCCTGGTCATCCTCACTCTCCTCCTCCTCCTCCTGGTCATCCTCACTCTCCTCCTCCTCCTCCTGGTCATCCTCACTCTCCTCCTCCTCCTGGTCATCCTCACTCTCCTCCTCCTCCTGGTCATCCTCACTCTCCTCCTCCTCCTGGTCATCCTCACTCTCCTCCTCCTCCTCCTGGTCATCCTCACTCTCCTCCTCCTCCTCCTGGTCATCCTCACTCTCCTCCTCCTCCTCCTGGTCATCCTCACTCTCCTCCTCCTCCTCCTGGTCATCCTCACTCTCCTCCTCCTCCTCTTCCAGTGACGATGACGAACTGGTTTCAGAGTCGACTTTCCGTATTAAGGCGATCGGAACCCTTTTTTTGTCCCTCGCATCCTCTTGCATTCGGTTTTAAGCCTTGTGTTTAGCTATCATACTTTTGCCTTATTTTTTGCCTCACTTTTTGTCTTGATCGTGTTGTTCCGGCTGTCAAGGTCTTGCAGGTCCTGAATGAGCTCTCAATCTCCTCGTCTCATCAACACCCTCGCAGCCTCTCACTCTTTTTCTTCTTCTTCTTCTTCTTCTTCCTCTTCTTCCTTTTCCTCCTCCTTCGTTTGTTCAGTCTCTCTCTTTCTCTCTGTTTATTTGTTAATGTGGATATTTTTCTTTTCTTCCCATTCCTCTTTCTTTTGTATGATATAATTTCCTTTTTTTCTCCTCCTCCTCCTCCTCCTCCTCCTTCGTTTGTTCAGTCTCTCTCTTTCTCTGTTTGTTTGTAAAGTTAGATTATTTTTGTTGTTTTTCACTTCCTTTTTCGTTAGCGTTCTAATTATTTTTTCTCCTCCTCCTCCTCCTCCTCCTCCTCCTCCTCCTCCTCCTCCTCCTCCTTCTCCTCCTCCTCCTCCTCGTCACCTTTTTTAATTTCATCATCATACTTTCATCCTTCATCGCCTCCAAACCTTCAATTCATCTCTTCCTCCTCCTCCTCCTCCTCCTCCTCCTCCTCCTCCTCCTCCTCCTGCTCCTTCACTCCCTTGTTGGACGTCCTCACACTTTGTCAACATCATTTTGCTTTAGATTGACGAAGAGCAGTTTCTCCTCCTCCTCCTCCTCCTAGCTCCTCCTCCTCCTCCCCTACAGACTCCCGAAAGAGCAAGAAAATGAATCCCCGACGCCCAGCAGCGAGAGGTTAAGTGATAAACGAGGGACACCGCGTCTCCAAACAAAGACTCAATCCGGAGTGTTTTTAAACGTCCCGCTGCTCGACCCTCCTGCCCCAGCCCTTCACACACGCCTTACCCTTCCTCCCTTCACCCTGTTGTCTCGCCCTCGCCTCCCGCCCCGCCCACCCGACCAACCTCTCCCACCCTTCCTTATTCCACTACCACCACCTGGCCTCCTCCACTACCACTGCAGGATCCATTCTCGACTCCACTTTGCCAACCATCGCCATCTCACTACCTCCACCAGTCCCTACCACAATGTCCTTCATCCGACCACACTCTTCCACTACCACTAGCCTTCCTGCTTCCACTACCACCACCTGGCCACCTCCACTACCACTGCAGCATCCATTCTCGACTCCACTTTACCAACCATCTCCATCTCACTACCTACTCCATCCCTGCCACTACTACGTGTCCTCTTAGCCACCCTCATCTCCTCCACTCTCCCCTGCCCCCCATGCATCCACTTCCCAACTCCACTTTAGTTAACCGTCTACCTCCCTTTCTCCTCCTCCTTCTCTCCCTTCATACTGCTAGCTGTTACCTCCCTTTCTTCTCCTCCTTCACCCCTTCCATACTGCTAGCTGTTACCTCCCTTTCTTCTCCTCCATCTCTCCCATCCATACTGCAAGCTGTTACCTCCCTTCTTTCTCCTCCTTCTCTCCCTTCCATTCTGCTAGCTGTTACCTCCCTTTCTTCTCCTCCTTCTCTCCCTTCCATACTGCTAGCTGTTACCTCCCTTCCTTCTCCTCCTTCTCTCCCTTCCATACTGCTAGCTGTTACCTCCCTTCCTTCTCCTCCTTCTCTCCCTTCCATTCTGCTAGCTGTTACCTCCCTTTCTTCTCCTCCTTCTCTCCCTTCCATACTGCTAGCTGTTACCTCCCTTTCTTCTCCTCCTTCTCTCCCTTCCATACTGCTAGCTGTTACCTCCCTTTCTTCTCCTCCTTCTCTCCCTTCCATTCTGCTAGCTGTTACCTCCCTTTCTTCTCCTCCTTCTCTCCCTTCCATACTGCTAGATGTTACCTCCCTTTCTTCTCCTCCTTCTCTCCCTTCCATACTGCTAGCCGTTACCTCCCTTCCTTCTCCTCCTTCTCTCCCTTCCATACTGCTAGCCGTTACCTCCCTTCCTTCTCCTCCTTCTCTCCCTTTCATACTGCTAGCTGTTACCTCCCTTTCTTCTCCTCCTTCTCTCCCTTCCATTCTGCTAGCTGTTACCTCCCTTTCTTCTCCTCCTTCTCTCCCTTCCATACTGCTAGCTGTTACCTCCCTTTCTTCTCCTCCTTCTCTCCCTTCCATTCTGCTAGCTGTTACCTCCCTTTCTTCTCCTCCTTCTCTCCCTTCCATTCTGCTAGCTGTTACCTCCCTTTCTTCTCCTCCTTCTCTCCCTTCCATTCTGCTAGCTGTTACCTCCCTTTCTTCTCCTCCTTCTCTCCCTTCCATACTGCTAGCTGTTACCTCCCTTCCTTCTCCTCCTTCTCTCCCTTCCATTCTGCTAGCTGTTACCTCCCTTTCTTCTCCTCCTTCTCTCCCTTCCATTCTGCTAGCTGTTACCTCCCTTTCTTCTCCTCCTTCTCTCCCTTCCATACTGCTAGCTGTTACCTCCCTTTCTTCTCCTCCTTCTCTCCCTTTCATACTGCTAGCCGTTACCTCCCTTCCTTCTCCTCCTTCTCTCCCTTTCATACTGCTAGCCGTTACCTCCCTTCCTTCTCCTCCTTCTCTCCCTTTCATACTGCTAGCTGTTCCCTCCCTTTCTCCTCCTTCACCCCCTTTCATACTGCTAGCCGTTACCTCCCTTACACTACCTCCACCAATCCCTACCTCAATATCCTTCATCCTACCTCTCTCGCCCTCTATCATCATCATCAGCATCAGTTACTAACCATCATCTCCACTCTCAGATCCTTACCTTACCAAACTCCACTATTACTATGGTCAGCCAACGGTTGCCCATTCTCTCTCTCTGCTTACCTTTTCACCTGTATTCTCCATCCACCACCCAATATTTACCTTCCTCCCATCTCCACCACCACCTAGTCATCCCCTGATCTTTTTACATTCCTCAAATCCACCGCTATTTCTACAGCCCTCCACCGCGACCACCACATACTCTTTTGATTTCCTTCCTACCCCACTCCCCATCGTACTGTCTCCAGCGTCCGTTCCCTTCCACTCTTTTTGAAATCCATTCCACCTATCTATCCACTCAGTATCACCATTCCCTCATCCACTTCTCTAATCTTCCCTGCAACTCTCGCTCTCTCGTTTTGTTTTACTGTCCTTCCACTTTTAAATTCTCCACTCACCACTCGTCTTCCAGTGACCAATTCTTCCACCAAATAACTTTCACCTCATCCACAATACAGTATCACTCTCTACTCTGTTTGCTTCTCCACTCACCGCTTATTCCATCCACTCCACTCGTATCAAACAACTTTCTCGCACCATCCACCTCTCCACCTCTCTACTGCCACTCCTCCACCTTCCCCTCCACCTAGCCCGTAAAAGCCTCCATTCTCTCCTACAATCCATTACTCTCAAATTTGGCCTTACCTTTCCACTCCTCTCCACTTTATTAATTACCACACGCCCTCCACCCTCTCTATAATCCACCTCCTCCACCCATGCAGGCCTTCTTCACCCAAATTTAGTATCCTCCTCCTCCTCCTCCTCTTCTTCCACCCTACCGGTCTCCTTACATATCCTGAGGGCGTGAGAGAGAGAGGGAGGGAGAGGGGAAGAGAGAGAGAGGGAGAGGGACGAAAAGAAGGAGAGGGTGAGAAAAGGAAGGGTGCAAGGAGGTAAGCAAGCAAGCAGGCATTAGATCCACCACCACCCACTGACCCCCCCTCCCCACACCGCCAGTTCGAGATCATTACACCGGGCCCAACAAGGTTGGTGGTTGGGTGGGTGGGTGCTGGGGGTGATTTTAGGGTTGTGAAAGTTGGTTGAATGTAAGGGAAGGAAAGGTTGACTGTAGTGTGTGTGAATTAGTGGTTGGTACGCACATACATTCATACACACACACACACACACACACACACACACACACACACACACACACACACACACACACACACACACACACACACACACACACACACACACACACACACACTTTTTTCTCTCATTTCATCCCCAATCTCCCGTATAGAAAAAGCGTTGAAAGTCAGGTAAAATGAAAAGAAAAATAATAGTATACAGAACACAAGTAATAGAAATTTAAAAAAATGATGTTTTATTTTTATTTTTTGATGAGCATATTTTTTTTTTATATAACGTATGTTTTTGTCATTTTTATCTTTTTCGTTTTCTCATCCACTTGTTTTAGAATCTCGTATCTCTTCGCCTCTCTTCACCACTTTCTATCTCCTCGTCTCTTCTCGACTCCTTGTATCTCCTCGCCTCTCCTCAACTCCCTGCATATCCCTCCTCTCCTCAGCTCTCTTCTCCTCGCCTCTCTTCACCTCCTTTTATCTCTTCTCTCTTTTTCCTGTATCTTTTCGCCTCTCTTCATCTCTTTCTATCTCCTCGCCTCTCCTCGAGTCCAAGTATTTCCTCGCCTCTCCTCAACTCCCTGCATTTCCCTCCTCTCCTAAACTCTCATCTCCTCGCCTCTCCTCACCTCCTTTTCTTCTCCTCGACTCCTTGTATCTCCTCGCCTCTCCTCAACTCCATGCATTTCCCTCCTCTCCTCAACTCTCATCTCCTCGCCTCTCCTCACCTCCTTCAATCTCTTCGCCTCTCCTCTACCGCCTATAACTTTTCGTCCCTCTTTACCTCTTTCTATCTCCTCGCCTCTCTCGACTCCCGTTTCCTCCTCGTCTTCTAGTGATGGAGTGGCCGTGTGCTGTCCTGACAAGACGTAGAAATTAATGGTCCACGTAAAACACACACACTCTCTCTCTCTCTCTCTCTCTCTCTCTCTCTCTCTCTCTCTCTCTCTCTCTCTCTCTCTCTCTCTCTCTCTCTCTCTCTCTCTCTCTCTCTCTCTCTCTCTCTCTCTCTCTCTCTCTCTCTCTCTCTCTCTACTAATTTTCTTATCTACTAAATACGATTATTCATTGCTTGTCAACACTCTCCTTAGCACGAGAGAGAGAGAGAGAGAGAGAGAGAGAGAGAGAGAGAGAGAGAGAGAGAGAGAGAGAGAGAGAGAGAGAGAGAGAGAGAGAGAGAGAGAAATGTATTTAATAATATGATTGGCAACGTAATGAAGGCAACTAATAATTCGTTTCGTCGGCAGTCATTAGTGTTGAAGATAACACTCATACATACCGGTCGTCAGCCTCCCTCGGACGGTCTTTCCTCCTCCCTATAACTTTAGCTCTTGTAATAGGGAGGATTAAAATTACTCTCTGGTACTTATTACTAGGGCAGTTTGATGCGGTAATTTTACCCTCTCTTACCTATAATGTCTTTCTTAATACCACAGAACACGTATATTTGGTAATTAGGAAAATCTTGATCAGCATTCTAACTCCGTCTTTTACTCATAATGTCCTCGGTCTATTTTTATACCACAAAACACGTCAATTTAGTTATGAAAATTTGGATCGTTACATGTTATCAGGAGGTCGAGGGCGAGCAGTCATCGTAGCTCATTGTCTGGGTCACGATTCGCCCTCAGCTCCTCAGATCCTTAGTACTGATTCTTTAACTTGGTAACGATCCAACGTTCGATATTGGAGAGCAGGAATGTGATAATTATGTAGCCCCGTGGTATATGTATGTTTAGGTTTCTCCTGGCCACTGATATATAATGGAGTGCAACTAAAACACATCAATAAATAGGTATGTTATGATATGTTCCTTTGCTAGTCATATGTTCCTTTGCGAATATCCTCCTTTACCAATCACACATTCCTCCACGAAGCCCAAGTAGCAACAGTTAAAGAAATAAATGATGAAAAAAATACAGCCCACGATTCCATTCGATATATACGTAGCTAACAACGCGGCCACCATGACATCCTGGGTACAGCTTCTCCTCGCTTCTGTTTATTGTTGTGATCCTCAAAGTGATTCCGATTCGCCCGTGTATAAATAAATGCCTCCGCGTCTGGTATTTATTTGATATTGAAAGACAAAAGTAATCGTCATTGTAAGTTTTTTTCCTCCGGTGCTTTTGAGAACAGTAATGGCCTCTTTGAAGTTATAAATGACCCGTGTGTTAATTTGATATGGACGAGGAGGAGAAGGAGGAGGAGGAGAGGGCGAGGGGAAAGAGGAAGGAGGAGTGGAAGGAGATAACTAGCAGGAACGACGAGGGCGACAAGGACGATTTGGAAGAAGAAGAAGAAGAAGAAGAAGAAGAAGAAGAAGAAGAAGAAGAAGAAGAAGAAGAAGAAGAAGAAGAAGAAGTAGGAGAAGAAGAAGAAGAAGAAGAAGAAGAAGAAAAAGAAGAACAAGAAGAAGAACAAGAACAAGAAGAAAAAGAAGAAGAAAAAGAAAGAAGACGAAAATAAGTAGGAGAAACTAGAGAAGTAACAGGAGAACAGAAAGAAAGCAACGAGGATTAGGATATATAGCAGGAAAAGAAATAGTGATAGGAGACTAGGAGGAAGAGTAGAAGAGCATAAAAGGAAGAGTAGAAGGGGAACAGGATAAAAAATAGGGAGAAGAGAAGTAGAAGGAAGGACAGGAGAACAGAGAGGGGGAAGAAGAGGAGCAGAAAGAGCAGAGGAGCAGAAGTAGGTAGAAGGGAAAAAAATGAGGACGAGGAGGAGGACAAAAAGAAGGCTCACGAGGATGAAAACGAGAACGCTTACGAGGACGAAGACGAGGACGAGGGTGAAATAGTCTAACGAGGAAAAGATGTAGCCAAAGATTGAAAACGATGACTAGAGTAAGAGAACGCTGACGAGGAAGAGGACGAGGACGAATAGAAAGACAAGTAGCAGGATAAGAAAGGAAGTCTGACGAGGGTGAAAACGAAGACCAGTAAAAAGACACCGACGAGGACAAAGACGATTAATAAGGGAGGCAAGAGGATAGATATAAGGAGGATGTTTGGGGCGGGCGCGGCAGGGATGGGGTCTGTGGTGGGGCCGCTCATTTCAGTACAATAGCCGCGGGAAGGAAGGAAGAAAGGAAGGTCGGCAGCGTACACCTGGTGATGAGAGGCGTGCATACCTGCCTCTAAATTAGTCCAGGTGTGTGTGTGTGTGTGTGTGTGTGTGTGTGTGTGTGTGTGTGTGTGTGTGTGTGTGTGTGTGTGTGAGACAGCCTTTGTGTAGATGGGCGGAGTAAAGAAAGAGAAAAATAAAGAAAGGAAGGAAGAAAGAAGGAGATGAATGAAGGAAGAAAGAAAGGGAGGAATGACTGAGAGAAGGAAGGAAGGAAGGAAGAAAGAAAAACCATGAAGTAAGTAAACAGAAAAGAAAGTGATCAAAGAAAATGAAACATTTAAAAGAAAAAAAAATGAGTAAAGAAATGAACAAGAATTAAGAAAAAGAACAAGAGATAACATTTATGGAAGGAAGAGAAAGACAGTGAAAGAAAAAAAAATGAAAGAGAGAGAGAGAGAGAGAGATCAACGCTAATACACATCTTCCCCCAGTTTACGGGCGTCGGTATATCAAAAGCTTGTCCCGGACGCAGCCAACGAGGAATCAATTTTGCGGATTTAACAAGATAGAATTAATGTCCGACGATATTCTTTCGCGGGATTGTGAAATTTGCCAAGAAAGGAGGGCGTGAGGAGAGGAGAGAAGAGAAAAGAATTGGAGGGAGAAAAGGAGGGATGGAGGGAGGAAAGGAGGAACGAAGGAAGAGATGGAGAAAGGAGGAGGGAGAGATGGAGAGATGAGAAGATAAATGGAAGAACAGAAGATTGGAGGAAGAAAACGAAGGACAGACAGGTAAGCGTTGGACAGGTGTGCCGGCCCGACCAGGTCGTGTGTTGGTGTGTCTGAAGTAAGTTTGAAGAAGTCTCTCTCTCCTTCCCATCTCCCTATTTCTTCTATACACTGCCTGCTCCTCTCCCCCTCTCCCATATCCTTCACTTATCTTTCCTCATTTCTTGAAGTCTATTTTGTTCCCCTACAGTTCTTCTCCACAAAATCTCCCTATTTTCATGCGGTCTTCGGTGTCAGGCACGTATCCCTCTTTCGCTCTCTCTGTTTCTCACCCTCTCACTCACTTATTTTCATTTCCAGTTGCTCCACTTGCTCTTTCATTATGCGTCTAGTTCAGGTCCTCGCCCTCCTCTGCTGGTCATGGATGACCACCTTGGCCCAGGAGTCCTGGGTCATTGCACCCGTGGGCCTTGCCAATGATGAGGACAGCAAGGGCGACGTCCCACGCCCGGACGGGTCCTCCCTTTTCCCGACAAGTCCGAACGCGTCAGACAGGACCAGGCTGCTGGGCATAGCCCGGTTATGCCTACAGGACGCCGTCGCCCTTCGGGGCAGAAGCTATGCACATCAGGAGGTCCTCACAAGCCTCCTGCAGCAGCAGGACAGTTGGAGGAAGGCCTTGGAATCCCAGGGCCAGAGACTCCTCCAGCTGCAGGAGCTCCACCAGGAGCTGCTGGGCAGGCACTTGGTCTTCGCCACCCAGTACGCCACCCTGGAGGAGGATCACGCCGCCCTTCAGCGGCAGCACACAGGACTGCTGGACGAAACGTTCCCGCTGCGTGCTGCCCTGGAGAGGGACCGAAGGGCCGGCGAACACCTCCGGCTGGAAAATGCTCTCCTTGTCTCCTCCCTCCAGAAAGCACGCCAGGAAGCTGCCGCCCTGCATAGGGTTATCCAGGCACAAGAAATGGCGAGGAGGGAACAGGAGAGCACAAGGCTGAATGGCATGAATGACGAGATAGAAGAGCCAAGTGAAAATGTCAGTGATGAAGATGCCATTGGCATGAATGACGAGATAGAAAAGCCAATTGAAAATGTCAACGATGAAGATGCCATTGGCATGAATGACGAGATAGAAAAGCCAATTGAAAATGTCAGTGATGAAGATGCCATTGGCATGAATGACGAGATAGAAGAGACAATTGAAAATGTCAGTGATGAAGATGCCATTGACATGAATGACGAAATGGAAAAGACAATTGAAAATGTCAGTGATGAAGATGCCATTGACATGAATGGCGAGATAGAAGAGACAATTGAAAATGTCAGTGATGAAGATGCCATTGACATGAATGACGAAATGGAAAAGACAATTGAAAATGTCAGTGATGAAGATGCCATTGACATGAATGACGAAATGGAAAAGACAATTGAAAATGTCAGTGATGAAGATGCCATTGACATGAATGGCGAGATAGAAGAGACAATTGAAAATGTCAGTGATGAAGATGCCATTGGCATGAATGACGAGATAGAAGAGACAATTGAAAATGTCAGTGATGAAGATGCCATTGACATGAATGACGAGATAGAAGAGACAATTGAAAATGTCAGTGATGAAGATGCCATTGACATGAATGACGACATGGAAGAGACAATTGAAAATGTCAGTGATGAAGATGCCATTGACATGAATGACGAAATGGAAAAGACAATTGAAAATGTCAGTGATGAAGATGCCATTGACATGAATGGCGAGATAGAAGAGCCAATTGAAAATGTCAGTGATGAAGATGCCATTGACATGAATGACGAGATAGAAGAGCCAATTGAAAATGTCAGTGATGAAGATGCCATTGGCATGAATGGCGAGATATAAGAGACAATTGAAAATGTCAACGATGAAGATGCCATTGACATGAATGACGAGATAGAAGAGACAATTGAAAATGTCAACGATGAAGATGCCATTGACATGAATGGCGAGATAAAAGAGACAATTGAAAATGTCAGTGATGAAGATGCCATTGACATGAATGGCGATATAGAAGAGACAATTGAAAATGTCAGTGATGAAGATGCCATTGACATGAATGACGAAATGGAAAAGACAATTGAAAATGTCAGTGATGAAGATGCCATTGACATGAATGACGAGATAAAAGAGACAATTGAAAATGTCAGTGATGAAGATGCCATTGACATGAATGGCGAGATCAAAGAGACAATTGAAAATGTCAGTGATGAAGATGCCATTGACATGAATGGCGAGATAGAAGAGCCAATTGAAAATGTCAGTGATGAAGATGCCATTGACATGAATGGCGAGATAAAAGAGACAATTGAAAATGTCAGTGATGAAGATGCCATTGGCATGAATGGCGAGATAAAAGAGACAATTGAAAATGTCAGTGATGAAGATGCCATTGACATGAATGGCGAGATAGAAGAGCCAATTGAAAATGTCAGTGATGAAGATGCCATTGACATGAATGGCGAGATACAAGAGACAATTGAAAATGTCAGTGATGAAGATGCCATTGACATGAATGGCGAGATAAAAGAGACAATTGAAAATGTCAGTGATGAAGATGCCATTGACATGAATGACGAGATAGAAGAGCCAATTGAAAATGCCAGTGATGAAGATGCCATTGACATGAATGGCGAGATAAAAGAGACAATTGAAAATGTCAACGATGAAGATGCCATTGACATGAATGACGAGATAGAAGAGACAATTGAAAATGTCAACGATGAAGATGCCATTGACATGAATGACGAGATAGAAGAGCCAATTGAAAATGCCAGTGATGAAGATGCCATTGACATGAATGGCGATATAGAAGAGCCAATTGAAAATGTCAGTGATGAAGATGCCATTGACATGAATGGCGATATAGAAGAGCCAATTGAAAATGTCAGTGATGAAGATGCCATTGACATGAATGGCGAGATAGAAGAGCCAATTGAAAATGTCAACGATGAAGATGCCATTGACATGAATGACGAGATAGAAGAGCCAATTGAAAATGTCAACGATGAAGATGCCATTGGCATGAATGACGAGATAGAAGAGCCAATTGAAAATGTCAACGATGAAGATGCCATTGACATGAATGACGAGATAGAAGAGCCTATTGAAAATGTCAACGATGAAGATGCCATTGGCATGAATGACGAGATAGAAGAGACAATTGAAAATGTCAGTGATGAAGATGCCATTGGCATGAATGACGAGATAGAAGAGCCAACTGAAAATGTCAACGATGAAGATGCCATTGGCATGAATGACGAGATGGAAAACACAGCCGAAGATGTTACAGACGAATGAACCAGTGCCTGTTCGGGCAAGATTTCTCACAAAAGCCTGTGACAGGCCTTAGACCCGGGCCTTGAGTTCGCTGTCTGGACTTGCATTTCTTACATTTCTTACATTACTTAAAACCTTTCTATCTATGAGTAAATCGTCCTGAAGGTAATATTTGAATCACAGAGTTTTACATTCAGAGTTACATGCCAGAGCGCGCGTCCCCCATCCCGCTGCCTCGTGCCGGGGGTGTCAGCCGCCCCCGCATCGGCCGTGGCTGTGCCCAGCTCGTCCCAAACCGACGACTGCACTCACCTCGCTCTCGCCCGGTTTCCTGACCACGCCATTCATTATCTAAAAAAAGCTGAGACCGCCATCGTCTTTCTGGGAAAATTCTTGCATCACACTTGCATGAATTTGAAACAATACTATGAAACCAAATGTACGAAAGTGAGAGATAAATAGAATGGCGCATAAACATTTTCCTGCACCTCTTTACCTTCAGCTCCTCATACTCGGCTGTTTTTCCTCCATGCAGGAATATTAGCGGCTGATAAATAGATACAAATAATTAAGTAGAAGGTTGAATAGTAACATACAGATAGATAGATACATAGATAGATAGATTGCCAGGAAGATAAATAGTTCGATAGAAATATATTGGAAAGAAAGGAATAGAGAAAACAAAAAAACGATAGAAGTGTTTAGGTAGATATATAGAAGACGGAATAGAGAACTAAACAGATCAAGGGACACAATGACAAGCAGACAGATAGACAGTTAGATAGAAAAATATAGAAAAAAAAAGAAATAGAAATCAGTACTTGACCTGACATTTCATATGCACCCATTGCCTTCTTGCCATCTATAGTCTTCCCAATATAAAGGTGGGGTGAGAAAGATAAAGGAAAAGAAAGACCAGAGAGATAAAGGAAGGAAAGGAGAGGCGAAAAGAGGAAAGAAGGAGGAGGTTGGCGTTGGAGGAAAGAGTGGAGAAGGTAAAAACAGAGGGGTGGAGGGAGGAAAGAAGGGACGAGAGAGACACATAAGAGAAAGAGGAGGAAGCAGGGACAGAGAACAAAAAGGTGGATAGACGTAATAGACATAATAGACGGGTGGAGAGACGGAGTGTACGAGAAAGCGAATGAAAGGGAGAACAGAGAGCCAGAGAAGAAAGTGGAGAAATAAGAGAAAGGAACAATATATGAAGGACAAGGACAGATGTTGAAGATAAGAATGTAGATAGAATAATAAGAACAGAATGAGGAGGAGGAGGAGGAGGAGGAGAAGGGAAAGGCGAAGATGTGTCAGCCAGGGCGTGTAGGAGCTAATAAAATGTGGCGGTTTATGCGGTTGTGGGTGACAGTTTAAAGGTCATTACGATATTTTGGCCCTTGGGTACATCTGGCTACACTCTTTTCATGACACACAAAAAAAAGTAAAATAAATGGAATACAGTAAAATAAAATAGTAGAAAATAAAATAAATAAATGATTAAGTAAGATTGAAGGAAACATACATCTGGCTACGTTCTTTTCATGACGCACACACAAAAAAAGTAAAATAAATGGAATAAAATAAAGTAAAATAATAGAAAATAAAATAAATAAATGAATAAGTAAGATTAAAGGAAACAAACTTCTTTCATTGCAATTCCTCCTCCTCCTTCTCTCTCTCTCTCTCTCTCTCTCTCTCTCTCTCTCTCTCTCTCTCTCTCTCTCTCTCTCTCTCTCTCTCTCTCTCTCTCTCTCTCTCTCTCTCTCTCTCTCTCTCTCTCTCTCTCTCTCTCTCTCTCTCTCTCTCTCCTCCGTCCCTCCTTTCCTCCTTTACGTAAAAAAAAAAAAAAAGACTACGTAAAGAAAAAAAAAAAAGAGGGGGAACTATTTATCTTTCTCTCCTGCTCACCGTATCACACCAAAACATACCCGCTTTATATAACAAGAAAAACACGTCGATTTGAATAATAAAAATGA
Organism: Eriocheir sinensis; assembly: GCF_024679095.1. Taxonomy (NCBI): domain Eukaryota; kingdom Metazoa; phylum Arthropoda; class Malacostraca; order Decapoda; family Varunidae; genus Eriocheir; species Eriocheir sinensis. The sequence continues at coordinate 30,236,645 of NC_066509.1, read as the reverse complement.
ATTAATACACTTTTACTTCTTATGGCGCTGGGCGGAGGCGAATGTTAATAAGGAGATCTAAAAACAGTGATATGGAGGTGTATTGTTTCGGCCACATAAATAAAAGCAACATTGGTTTGTATAATAATAATAGATTCGATGCTTTCTCGTGCACTGGCGGCGGGATATGTTGAAATAAGACCTTGATTGGGACACAACACGGACTTAATGCTGCTTTCTCCTTCCCCAAAACAGCCCAGCGTCTCTTTCACAAAGACTCTGGAGAGGAGAATAATACTGCTAGTGGGTCTTCCCTATTCATAAACTACGGCTCGCGTTCGTCATGGTTTATCTTTTAATTCCAACAGCGCTTCACTTGATCAGGACACAGTCTTAATCCTGCTTTCTCCTTACCCCAAAAAGCCCAGCATCTCTTTCACAATGACTGGAGAGGAAACTAATATACTGCATTTCAACGAGTGGGTCTTCCCTTTTTCATCATAAACCACAGCTCTCCTTCCACTTAAATTATAGTTTCATCTTCACTTGATCGGGACACATTTTTAAGGCTTTCTCCCGACACCCCAAAAGCCCAGCATCTCTTTTACAACGGTTCTGGAGAGCAAAACAACTCTGCATTTATATGAGTTGGTCCTTGAAACAGAAAAAAAATGTACTTATTGAGATTTATCTTTAATTCAGTTAGATATCACTTTACTTGAGCGAGACACACTTAATACTGCTTTCTCCCTCACCCCCAAAAGTTCAGCATCTCTTCACAACGACTCTGAAAAGCAAAACATGAATGCATATATACGAATTTGCTTTTTCTTCCTCATAAACCACAGCTCTCCTTCAACTTAAGCTCCTAAACAAAAAGAAATGCATGTATTGGGTTTTCTCGCCTCAAAAACCACGTCACTTCTTTCGAAACGCTTCTTAAAACACGAAAAAAAAACTCAGCATTTTCTATAATCCGGTCTGCTCTCGCGCCCGGCTGGCAGGAAATGTTTAATAAGACTGCGATGCCGTGTTTGGCCGCGGCGTTACCCGGCCCGAGTGCTTGACCCTCTGGCTGCCCGGGGGTCGTTGGCCAGTCTCCTCCCTCGGCCCCGGGGTCAGCGGGTCTCATATACACGCGTCGCCTCATGAGTGAGCTGCCCGCGAACACAGACCCGCCGATGGACGCCCGACAAGCAGGGACCAGACACACGCCCTCCTTAGCGGCGATCCGGGCCAAGCATTAGACTTCTCTCTCCTATTTTACTACAGCGTTAAATCGGAACCCAGGGCGGAGGGTCCTGAGCTGCTTGCATGGCGGGGCGGGGCGCACACACACACACACACACACACACACACACACACACACACACACACACACACACACACATCGGCCAAACTAAGCAGCTGCGGGAGTGACACGTAATCCCCTGAAATAATATGCAGATTTATTGATCTTGGTCTCGGGAAGGAAGAGATGAGAGCCAGTTAATAGACAGAAAGCAAGTGTCGCATAACAAGGGATTGGGGTGAGGGGAGCTAGTTAGGGGCCTTGGGGGTCAGGGCGAGCTGCTGGAGGTGTGGGTCAGGGTGGGTCAGGGTGCTGGGTGTTGTACAGGGCGGGGCGGGGTGGGGTGCATATTCTGAGTCTCTGCAATGGTATGTGGTCCCTGAGTAAAAATGTTAGGCTGTAGCCTCGAAACTAACCACGGGGTGTTCTGGAAAATACTCTCATTGTGATTCGCATTCAAAACTACCCTAAATGACTCCTAACCTAACCTAACGCAAGCTTCCCTGTTCAAGAGTACCGCCACATACCAGTAGAGAGATAGGGAGAACGCGCTCAGGTTAGGTTAGGGAGGCTCACCGGGTGTCTGGCTGAGGGACAAGGCCGAGGCAGGGCGAGGTACAGCCAGACGCGTTGCACAATGTTCCCACACACTGACCTCAATATACGACGGCGAAAACGAGTGTAAACAAGCTCTTAAAATACCTGGAGACGAGTTATGTTTTTCAGCGAGAGAATAAATAAAAGCTGGTACTCTTAACCCCAAAATATATTACACCCACGAGCATTGTAGACTTTTCCTCGCACTTTTCAGCATCACTTTTAAGATTACGGTGATTAAGCATTTATTTAAACGTGTCTTTATTACTCATTTCAGAAGCATATTGGGAGACGAGTTATGTTTTTCAGCGAGAGGATAAATAAAAGCTTGTACTCTTAACCCCAAAATATATTACCGCCACGAGCATTGTAGACTTTTACTCGCTTTTCAGCAAGACTTTTAAGATTACGGTGATTAAGCATTCATTTAAACGAATCTTTAATACCCATTTCGGAAGCATATTGGGAGAAGAGTTATGTTTTTCACCGAGAGGATAAATAAAAGCTTGTACTCTTAACCCCAAAATATATTACCGCCACGAACAATGAAGACTTTTCCTCGCAATTTTCAGGAAGACTTTATGATTGCAGTGATTAAGCATTTATTTAAACGTATCTTTATTACTCATTTCAGAAGCATCCACGCAATATGACTTGACCGAGCACTGAGTACACACAATCATCACTGTTTGGAGATGTCATGTGCTCGATTATCATTACCATTCACAGTATTAAAAGGAAAAGACTTCCAATTATTATCATTTCCTCCTGCGATTGTGTTCCTTCCTCGCCCTCCTTTATCAGCGAATGTTTGCACCATCACCATCAGTTAGTATCATGCGTCAGTGGCTGCTGGAAAGTATTGGAGAAGGTAAACACAATCCTGAACACTCGATATTGTGTTGACATTAGACACTCCCACGATGAGTATATATAACTATCATTGTTTAGAGCTTGCGTGTGTTAACAGTTAATTTTCATCTCCTGTTATACTAGATTTACAAAGATGCGCCCACGAGGAGTATATCTGATTATCATTATTGAAATCTTGCATGTGTTAACAACTATTTTTCATCTTCTAGTCATTTGAATCTACTGTGTAAGATGATTAAGCGTACTAGACTTGCCAAGACACGCCCCCGCTGAGTGTATCTATTCATCACTGTATATAGATATGTTAACAACTAATTTTCATCTCCTAGTAACATGCATCTACGTACTATGTCAAGTGATGCAATATACTCTACTCGCAAAGACTCGCCACACTGACTATATCTAATTATCTTCGCTGAGAGGCGTGTGCGTACAGCTAATTTTCATCAAGTATTTTGCAACCAATGTGTAAGGCGATACAGTGCACTTGACTTTCAGAGACACGCCCACGCTGGGTATAATTTAATTTTCGTTTTTTTAAGGAATCATTTGTTTACAAGTAATTATCCTCTCTTAGTATTTTGTGTCTGCAGGGTGAGGTGTTGTTGTATGGCGGTTTCTCATCTATTGTTGTTCTTGTTTTTCTTCCCTTCTTGTTTTCTTCTACTAATTTTCTTGTTTTCCTTGTTTTCTTAGTCTTCTTGTTCTTATTCTTATTCTTCTTGGTCTAGTTTTTTTCTTGTTTTTCTTCTCCGTGTTCCTGTTCTTCCAGTTCTCGCTCTTGTTCATCTTGTTCTTGCTGTTGTTCTCCTCTTATTGTTCCTTGCTAAGACGCGCCCACACTTGAGTTTATCTAATCATTGCTGGAGACACCATTTGTTTGCAACTAACTCTCATCTAGTATTTAGTATCTTCTGTGTCAGGGGATGTAGAATAGTCGGCTTGCAAAGACAGACGCGCCTAGACTAAGCATATCCTATTATCATTTTTAGATATATCATGTGTAAACTAATTTTCGTCTCTTAGTATTACGCATCTACGGGATAAACTGTGGCAGTAGAGTTAACTTGCCGAGAACACACGCCCTTACTTACGTATTCCTAATAATTTCTAGATATATTATTTGTTAACAACTAATTATCATCTAGTGTTTTGATTCTATTGTGTAAAGTGATGTAGTATAGTCGACTTTTTATTCTTTTTTTTTTCATTCTGCTTATGGCGCAAGGACCTGCAAGGACAGACACACCCACACTGAGCACTCCTAATCATCGTTCCTGGAGATATCATTTGCTTAAGACTAATTATCATCTCGGTATTATGCGTCTACAGGACAAGGTGATGCAGTAGAGACGACTTCGTAACAAACGCCCTCACTAAGTACTCCTAATTGCCACTCTTTATAAATACCGTGTTCCTCCTGCTAATGACCATCCTCTGGTATCTAATAATTTCTAGGGATATCACTTGCTTGCAACTAATTTTATCATCTCTTAGAATTATGCGTCTACAGGGGAGAGTATCAAGACACCTCTCCACCCTTATTTGACCTCTCTTTAGGCCTCTCGTTCTTGTTTTCTTTTCCCGGAGCTGCGTTTGCGAGCTTTTCTGTTGCTGTATTTGTATTTTTGTCCTTGACCTGGATCTCCCTTGCTGTACAAAAAGTGATATAGCATAGTTGACGCGCCCTACAGCTAATTCCTCCTGATTATCACTGTTTACAAGTACCGCGTCCTTCCTCCCTAACGATCGTCCTGTAGTATCTTCCATCCGTTGAGTGCAAGACGTATTGTTGCTCCAAGCGGGCAGGGAGATGCACGAGTCGCTACATGCAGGCTGTGTTGACATGGGACGCGCCCTCGCTGAGCACATCTAATTATCATGGTTTAGAGGGTCTGTGTTTGTGGGGGGGAGGGGAGGAGGGACTGTGTTTGTGGGGGGGAGGGGAGGGTTGAATGTGTGTGTATGTGGTGGGGGATAGGGGGTGAATGTTTGTGTGTGGGGGAGGGGGGGTGGATGTGTGTGCGGTGGGGGGAATGTGTGTGTGGAAGGGGAGGAGCTAAATGTGTGTGTGTGTGTGTGTGTGTGTGTGTGTGTGTGTGTGTGTGTGTGTGTGTGTGTGTGTTTTATGTCTACGTGCATTTGTGTCCCTACCTTTCTGTCTACCTGTCTGTCTGTATGTATATAAGAACATAAGAACATAAGAACGCAGGAGTCTGCAAGAGGCCGGTAGGCCTGTACGAGGCAGCTCCTTTGACCCTAAGCTCCCGTGTATCTAACCCCACCTAATATCGCTGTCCATGAATTTATCTAGTCTATTTTTGAATGTGACAATTGTATTGGCACTCACCACGTGACTGCTAAGCCTATTCCACTCATCCACCACCCTGTTAGTAAACCAATTTTTGCCTATGTCCCTGTTGAATCTGAATTTATCCAGTTTAAACCCGTTACTTCGTGTCCTACCCGGTTCTCTTACCAACAAAACCTTATGAATGTCTCCCTTATTAAAGCCCTTCATCCATTTATAAACCTCGATCATGTCTCCACGCACCCTTCGCCTTTCTAGAGAATGCAAGTTTAACTGTTTGAGTCTTTCCTCGTATGGCAAGTTTCTCAACCCCTGAATCATCTTAGTCATCCTCCTCTGCACCGATTCTAGCATTTTGATATCCATTCTATAGTAGGGTGACCAGAATTGAACCGCATAGTCAAGATGAGGTCTAACTAATGCTAAATATAGTTTGAGGAAGACTTCGGGGCTTCTGTTGCTTACGCTCCTTGAAATAAATCCCAGTACCCTATTAGCTCGATTTCTAGCTTGAATGCATTTTGTGTATGTATGTTTATAGGTATGTATGTGTGTATGTGTGGACGTATGTATGTAAGTGTCGAGGGTATGGCGCCAGTGCGTAGTCAGGCCGGTGCATCACGTCCCTCTCGCCCTCTCCGCGGCTAAGTTGTTGGTCCAATCACGCGGCGAATTAAAGCCTCGAGTGATAATCAGAGGCAATGCTTTGTTTGGCCGCCCCGACCCGCCGCTGCTACAGACCTCAAGGCTCCGGTCCGCTGATGCACGTACTATCCTCCCTCCCTACCTACCTGTCTTGTCCACCCACCTCGCAGTATTGAAAAGGATTACCACGGATGAAGAGGAGAATAGAGAACAATTGAAAGTAAGAGGAAAAATAATGAGAAAAAAATATTAGACGAGACTAAAGAGTATGTTGTGAACTGCGAGGAAGTGAAGGAGACCATATGAAAAGAAGAGAAAAGGAGATTAATTATGGTTGTTTCGGATTACCACGGCTGAAGAGGAGAATAGAGAACAATAAAAGTAGGAGAAAAGAATATAAGAAAAATATATTAGACGAGATGAAGAAGAACAGGTGGTGAACTGTTAAGAGAAAGTGACGGAGATGATATGAAAAGAAGAGCAAAGGGGATTAATCATAGTTATTTTCGTCCCTCTTAAAAATCGCTTCCAGTTCTCACTCTTCCTCGACCTATGAAAGCAGAAAAATGACGTGATTTCTAAAAGTTTCCATCTCTATATAAATTCTTCTTGTGATCGCGTCCCTTCCTCGCCCTCCCGTATCAACGAACGCTCACACTAATAGAGGATCAAGACTTGCGATCATTATATTTTTCGTGGGTTAAAAATGTACTTTAGACCCCAACCGCGTTCCTTCCTTCACTACCCTCCTCCCTCCTCCCCCCCTCCCTATTGTATGCTCTCTCTCTCTCTCTCTCTCTCTCTCTCTCTCTCTCTCTCTCTCTCTCTCTCTCTCTCTCTCTCTCTCTCTCTCTCTCTCTCTCTCTCTCTCTCTCTCTCTCTCTCTCGACATCCTTAGTTCATATATTTCGAACAGAGAGAGAGAGAGAGAGTCAGCCAGTCAGTTAGTCAATCAGTCAGCCATTCAGCCAGTTAATCAGTCAGTCAGCCACTCACTCACTCACTCACTCATAGAAGGAAGGAAGGAAGGAAAGCGACTCTGCCCTGAACGTGGGACGGAAATATGATAGTCTTTAAACTCTCGCTATTTTATTTCCTCACTCGCCCGCTGCCTCCAGACCCTTACTCGTCGCGGGGAAGGAAGGGAAGGAGGAAGGGGGCGAGAGGGAGGGGGAGGGAGAGAGGGAGGGGAAGAGAACAAGGCCGGGTCGAGTTACGAGCATGCAAACACGACAAAAAGAAACCCAAGAAAAAAAAGAGAGGTAGACAAACACACAAACATTAGAATAAATTGAAGCCCACCGAGAGACGAGACACCTGGCGAGACGAGGGACGAGAGGGCGAGGATGTGCAAGAATAGATTGAAGGGAGGGAGAGATGAAATTAACAGGAGCAAGAGCAGAAGGAAGAAGTGACGAGATAGCAAGGATGTTGAAGAATTAACGAAAGGAAGAGCAGAAATTAATGAGAACAAGAAGAGAGGAAGAGACGAGAGAGTAATGACGTTGAAGAATTAAATGAAGGGAGAGAAAGATAAATTAATAGGAACAAGAGAAGAAGGAAGAAGTGACGAGATAGCAAGTATGTTGAAGAATGGAGGAAAGGAGGAGCAGAAATTAATGAGAACAAGAAGAGAGGAAGAGACGAGAGAGTAATGACGTTGAAGAATTAAATGAAGGGAAAGAAGAGATTAATAGAAGCAAGAAGAGGAGGAGATGGAGGAGGAGGAAAAGGAGGACGAGGAAGAAGATACTGGAAAGAGAGAAAGAATGCAGAACAAAACATAAGGAAGTGAAGTATAAAAAGGAAAAGCGATGTAAAGTAGAACAAGAGCACCTAGAGGAAAAAAACAACAACAAAAAGAAGAACAGAAAGAAAGAATCACAAGTAGAAGAACAAGAACCGGAGGAACAAGAACAACAACAAAAAGAAGAGAAATATAATGCAGTGAGTTATCAAGAACAAGAACAACAAAAACAAGAAGAGCAAGAGCAAGAATAACAACAACAAGAGCGAGATGAAAAGCGCAACAGCCTGCATCGGGTCGTCGTCTCTGGCCCAGCACGCCGCCGCCTCCGCCCCTGACCCCAAACTGTTTAATTGCGGCCGCGTCCTGATGCGAAGCCGCCCATCAATTACCATCACGACTCATTAGGCTGAAAATCGGCTTCTCGTGCGTCATAAAAGAGTCACAACGTCCTGCTCCTCCTCCTCCTCCTCCTCCTCCCTCATGTCTTTGTCCTCCACCTGTTCGCTGTTCAATCTTCTTTTTATTTTTGTTTGTTTTTGTTTGACTTTTTCTTGTTCCTGTTCTTCCTCCTCCCTAGTATTTCTTTGACTCCTTGTTCCTTCCCTTTATTTTCTTGCTCTCTTTTTCCTTCTTCACTCTCCATTTCCATTCCTCTTCCTTCTTCCCGTTCTTTCCTTCCTTCTTCCCTATTCTTCTTTCTTATGGTTGTCATTCACTGCCTTCATCTCCTCTTCCCTTGTTCCTGTTCTTTCCTTCCTTCTTCCCTTCTTCCTTCTGCTCGTTGCTTCCTACCTTATCTCCTCTTCCCTTGTTCCTGTTCTTTCCTTCCTTCTTTCCCTTCTTCCTTCTGCTCGTTGCTTCCTACCTTATCTCCTCTTCCCTTGTTCCTGTTCTTTCCTTCCTTCTTCCCCTTCTTCCTTCTGCTCGTTGCTTCCTACCTTATCTCCTCTTCCCTTGTTCCGTTCTTCCCTCCCTTTCCTTTCTCCATTCTTCTCTCCTCCCATTTGTTGCTCCCTACCTTCATCTTCCTATTTCTTTGTTCCGTTCTCATCTCCTTTCGCTTCCCTGCCTTTCTTTTCCCCTTTTCCCCTCTCCCTTCTTTCTTCTTGTCCTACTTGTTACTTCCTCTCCCTTGTCCCGTATCACCCCCTTCTCTCCCTCCATCTCTACCCCTCCTCCGCCTCCTCCTCCTCCGCTCCTCTACTCGACTCCAACCTTCAGCAAGAAACACCCGTGCCAGATTTACGTCGAGGCATCAAGGTGTCTCATCAGGGCTCGCGCAGGTGTTCCATTGATTTTATATTTGCTCGCCTCAGTCAATATCGTCCGCTATTAGGGTTCAATTGGACGATGTTTCCTCGAGTAATTTCCTTTATGGTGACGTTTAGCGAGCGTGTTGGTGGCTAAATTACCGGGCGTTAGTTCCCTTAAGATTGTATTTGTTTGGTTTCGAGATTTAGGTCTGTGGGTTTTGTGTGTATCTCTCTCTTGGGTTCTGTAGCGTCGAGGTTTGATTGGGTGACGGCTTGGTGGTGATTTATGGTTTACCTTTGAAGATTTAGCGTCGTGGGTTTGTGAGTCTTTGTCTATCTCTCTTTTGCTCGTGATTTAGGTTCCGTAGCGTCGAGGTGTGATTGGGTGATGGCTCGGTGGTGATTTCTGGTTTGCCTTTGAAGATGTTGCGTTGTGGGTTATTGGGTTTTTCTCTTGCTCGTGATTTGGCTTCTGTAGCGTCGAGGTTTGAGTAGGAGATGGCTCGCTGTGGATTTCTGGCTTGCTTAAAAGAACCGTGTAGTGTGCATTGATATTCTGGGTTGAGAAGTAGATGATAGCGATTTCTTGTCTTATTTGTTTTTAACCACTTTATCATATGAAGCACTACAGATTTTCTCTGATTGGTAGTGTTTTCTATTTAAAAAGGAATGTTATTATATGTGCGGTAGTATATATGCCCGGTCATTGGTATTATTTTCGATTTCTTAAACTATTCCAACGCATAAAGCAGTTTCGGTTATCTTTAAATTATCAACATTAACTTTCATTTTGGTGTCTAAAACCATGAAGTGTAATATATAAAGGAGTAAATAAAGTGTTAGCTTAGTACAAGTGGGAAAGGAATTTAACATAGATATTGTTATATACAGACCGCACAGTAAGTATATTGGAGTGGAAGAATTCACATATTTTACATAACCTACTATCTCATGATCTTTTAAAAATAACAACACTGTCCTACTTGGGATTTTAACATTAATCTCCTAGAACATTCTTCCCATCAACCAACTAACCACTTTTTGAATTCTATGAAGACTTTGAATTATTTCCCGCACATTTCTCGTCCTACTAGATTTCCAGATAATCCTAACCTAGGTCAACCTCACTCGACCACATTTGGACTAACTTCACTCCACCTTCTACCTCTGGAATAATCCACTGCCAATTATCTGACCACCTCCCATATTCCTACATATTGCAGTAATCTCTGATCTTTGCATAAAGCATAAAATAGTCTATCGACACTATAATAGACATCAACATAACCTGTTTACCACTAGTTTATCTGTAAACAATTGGAATGTTACACTTAATTCTAATGACATAAATGTAAACTTCAACAATTTTATGGAAACCTTAGATGAATTATATAACAAGCACTTCCCTAAAGTAGTTAAATTTGTAACTGCCAAACGATTGTCTAACCCATGGTTAACATCAGGAATACTTAACTCGATAAAATACAAAAGTAAATTATTTAACATGTACAAATTAGAAACTGTCAATCACAACGCTTACAAATTATACCGCAACCATCTTACACGATTAATTAGAGGAGCTAAATATAATTACTACATTAGAATTTTCAGTAACTTTAGAAACAATACCAAGAAAATATGGCAAACTATCAATGAATTAGCAGGTCGACATAAACCAAAAACAATGATAACAACATTATCTCATAAAGATTCTACACTTACTAAGCCAGAAGAAATGGCTGAAGCTCTTAATGAACATTTCAGTGAAATTGCAGCCAGGCTCAATGATGCACTGCCTTCTGCTTCTAGAAATGCCACAGATTTCCTCCACGGAAATTACCAAAACTCAACGGTTATCCTGCCAGTCACTTCTGCTGACGTGATGAATGTTATCAAGACTCTAAAAAGTAAAAACTCAAATGTTAATGAAATCTCGGCCCACATAACTAAACATAATATTGAGGAAACTACTTACCCCATTGCATTGCTCTTTAATCAATTAATATCCACTGGCAAATTTCCCTCTGATTTGAAAACTGCAAATATCACGCCAGTGCACAAATCTGGCCCCAGTAGTGTGCCCAACAATTGCCGCCCCATTTCCACCCTCTCCCTTCTCTAAAATAGTTGAATTATTAATGAAAAATAAATTAGTTGCATATCTTGATAGCAAGAAAATCTTGGGTAGATGCCAGTATGGCACTTATGATGCCCTCAGTATGTTTTCTCTTCTGTATTCTTCCCTTAACATTAGACAATCAGTCTTATCCATCTTTGTTGACTTCTCAAAGGCTTTTGATACCGTTAACCACATGATTCTACTCGACAAATTATATTTCTATGGTATACGAGGACCTCTGCACTCCTGGTTTCAAGACTACCTAACAAACAGATCTCAGTGCACAATATATGATGGCCATAAGTCTTCCACTCGAAATATTTCTACTGGTGTCCCACAAGGGAGTGTTTTGGGGCCTATTTTGTTCCTTATATATATTAACGACATCACTAATATCTTCACCTCTGCCAACACCATCCTCTTTGGAGATGACATGACTTTGAATTTCACTGACTCTAATATTGAAACATTATTCCCACAAGCTAACCAAGACCTCAACAAATTATATAATTGGTGTTTAAGCAACCGACTCACAATTAATATTAATAAAACCTTTTATATGTTCTTTTCTTACAAAGTAAATGTTTACTTGCCAGACCTTAAAATCAATAATAACCTTATTAGTAGATCAACTAGTTTTAAGTTTTTGGGAGTTATGTTTAATTAAAACCTTAACTTCAAATCCCATATAAATAATGTTTCGAATAAACTTTCAAGAAGCACTGCTATGCTATATCGCCTAAGAGATTTTATGCCTTGTAAAGTACTAAAAACCTTGTATTATGCACATATATACCCTCACCTTCTGTACTGCAATCCTATCTGAGCAGCACTTATGTCACCCATTTAACTAGCCTGAACTTACTGCATAAAAAGATAATTCGAATTATCACAAACAGTTCTTACCTTGAACACACACCCCACTATTTAAAAACACAAAAATCCTTAAACTACAAGATATCACTAAACTTTCTGTTGCTACCTGTATGTACAAACATCAGATCACTCCCTACTCATCTATATCCCACTAGACACAGAGAGCATATCTGCCTTACATCACATCGCCTTACTCTCTTTCAGCACTCCACTATGTACCGGGGACCTTTGATCTGGAACTCCCTTCCCCAGGATATAAAAAATGCTCCATCTCAACATAAACAAACTACAGCGTCATCTGCTTGATTCTTGTTGATTGTTATCCAGTAAATTCCAATGTCTCGTTAGTCAGATATAACGTCATCTCCCTCACGCTTGTTCCGTAATGAATTACCCAGGTATTTTGTCCTTCCTCTACTACTATTATTATTATTATTATTATTATTATTATTATTATTATTATTATTATTATTATTATTATTATTATTATTATTATTATTATTATTATTATTATTATTATTATTATTATTATTATTATTATTATTATTATTATTATTATTAATATTATTATTATTATTATTATTATTATTATTATTATTATTATTATTATTATTATTATTATTATTATTATTATTATTATTATTATTATTATTATTATTATTATTATCATTATTATCATTGTTATCATTATTTTCATTATTATTATCTCTTATCATTGTCATTGTTATTATCATTATCATTATCATTATCATTATCATTATCATTATTATTATTATTATTATTATTATTATTATTATTATTATTATTATTATTATTATTATCATTATCATTATCATTATTATTATTATTATTATTATTATTATTATTATACTTATTATTATTATCATTATTATCATTATCCTTATCATTATCATTATTAACATTATCATTATCATTATCATTATCATTATTATTATTACTTTTATTATTATTATTATTATTATTATTATTATTATTATTATTATTATTATTATCATTATTATTATTATCATTATTATCATTATTATTATTATTATTATTATTATTATTATTATTATTATTATTATTATTATTATTATTATTATTATTATTATTATTATTATTATTATCATTATTATTATTATTATTATTGTTATTATTATTATTATTATTATTATTATTATTATTATTATTATTATTATTATTATTATTATTATCATTATCATTATTATTATCATTATCATTATCATTATCATTATTATTATTATTATTATTATTATTATTATTATTATTATTATTATTATTATTATTATTATTATTATTATTATTATTATTATTATTATTATTATTATTATTATTATTATTATTATTATTATTATTATTATTATTATCATTATTATTATTATTATTATTATGAACTTTACATTTCTGCCCGAAATCGTGCCAAATCTATTCTCCGACTAACCAAAAATTCTTTCATTAATAGAAAATGTCAAAACCTTGCTTTCTCTAACTCTTCCCGTGACTTCTGGCATCTAGCCAAAAACATCTCCTCCAACTTCACTTCTTCATCTTTCCTCCACTCAGTCCTGACGGCATCACTGCCGTCTCATCTATCTCTAAGGCTGAACTCTTCTCTTAAACTTTTTCTAAAAACTCCACTCTGGACGATTCTGGGCATATTCCTCCTACTCATCCCCCCTCTGACTCCTTTATGCCTGTTATAAAGATTCTTCAAAATGATGTTTTCTATGCCCTCTCTGGCCTCAATCCTCAGAAGGCTTATGGACCTGATGGAGTGCCTCCTATTGTCCTTAAAAACTGTGCCTCCGTGCTGTCACCCTGCCTGGTCAAACTCTTTCGCTTCTGCCTGTCAACATCTACCTTTCCTTCTTGCTGGAAGTATGCCTTACAGCCTGTACCTAAGAAGGGTGACCGCTCCAATCCCTCAAACTACCGTCCTATTGCTTTACTTTCTTGTCTATCTAAAGCTTTTGAATCAATCCTTAACCGGAAGATTCAAGCACCTTTCCACTTCTGACCTTCTATCTGATCGCCAGTATGGGGTTCCGCAAGGGGCGTTCTACTGGTGATCTCCTAGCCTTCTTAACTGACTCTTGGTCATCCTCTCTTAGCTGTTTCGGTGAAACTTTTGCTATTGCTGGACATATCAAAGCTTTTGATAGGGTCTGCACAAATCTTTGCTTTCAAAACTACCCTCCTACGGTTTCTATCCTTCTCTCTGTACCTTTATCTCCAGTTTCCTTCTGACCGTTCTATTTTACTGCCGTGGTAGACGGTCACTGTTCTTCTCCTAAATCTATTAACAGTGGTGTCCCACAGGTTCTGTCCTATCTCCACTATTTTTCTGTTGTTCATTGATGATCTTCTGTCCATAACGATATGTCCTATCCATTCCTACGACGATGGCTCCACTCTGCATTATTCAACTTGCTTTAATAGAAGACCCACCTTCAGGAACTTAACGACTCAAGGCTGGAGACTGCAGACAACCTTAGCCTCAGACTCATTATTATTTCCGATTGGGGCAAGAAGAACCTGGTGTCCTTCAACGCCTCAAAACACAGTTTCTCCACCTATCCACACGACACAATCTTCCAAACAACTATCCCCTATTCTATGACAACACCCAGCTATCACCTGCCTCAGCACTAAACATCCTCGGTCTATCCTTAACTCAAAATCTCAACTGGAAACTTCATATCTCATCTCTTACTAAATCAGCTTCCTCGAGGCTGGGCGTTTGTACCGTCTCCGCCAGTTCTTCTCCTGCACGGTTGCTGTCCATATACAGGGCCTTGTCCGCCCCTCATGGGAGTATGCATCTCATGTGTGTTGGGGGCTCCACTCACACAGCTCTTCTGGACAGAGTGGAGGCTGGTGGCTCTTCGTCTCATCAGCTCTCCTCCTCATACTGATAGTCTTCTACCTCTTAAATTCCGCCGCAATGTTGCCTCTCTTTCTATCTTCTATCGATATTTCCACGCTGACTGCTCTTCTGAACTTGCTAACTGCATGCCTCCCCCTCCCCGCAGCCCCCGCTGCACTCGACTTTCTACTCATGCTCATCCCTATACTGTCCAAACCCCCTTATGCAAGAGTTAACCAGCATCTTCACTCTTTCATCCCTCACGCTGGTAAACTCTGGAACAATCTTCCTTCATCTGTATTTCCTCCTGCCTACGACTTAAACTCTTTCAAGAGGAGGGTATCAGGACACCTCTCCTCCTCCCTTAAGGACTCACAACATGGCTTCCAGGACTCACAACATGGCTTCCGAAACAAAAGATCCTGCCTATCAAATCTATTAACCTTTTATAACGACCTCTTCACTGTTTATGACGTAACCAAATCACTGGACGTAGTCTATCTTGATTTCCAGAAAGCGTTTGATAAAGTCCCGCATCATAAATTACTTTACAAATTAAAGCAAATAGGTATTGACGGTCAGGTAAACCAATGGATCGCGAATTGGTTGAGCAACAGACAACAAAGAGTAGTGATTGACGGATTTAACTCAGAGTGGGCGCCTGTCACTAGTGGCGTCCCTCAGGGCTCGGTTCTTGGCCCAGTGCTCTTCATTATTTACATCAACGACGTGGATGTTGGACTCAATAACCGCATTAGTAAATTTGCAGACGACACAAAGATTGGTAACTCGGTTCTCACTGACGAAGACAGGCAAAGCCTCCAAGAGGATTTGCACAAAAATTTCAGCTTGGTCGGATAGATGGAGATGCCCTTTAACGGTGACAAGTGCCAGGTCCTTCAAGTTGGAACGAGGAATAAAAGTTTGATTACGAAATGCGCGGCGTTAAACTCAAAAGCGTTCAATGCGTCAAGGACTTGGGGGTCAAAATCGCGTCAAACCTCAAATTCTCACAGCAATGCATCGATGCAGCAAATAAAGCGAACAGAATGTTGGGCTTCATTAAAAGACTTTTTATTTAAGAATAAAGATGTAATACTCCCGCTCTACAACAGTTTAGTCAGACCCCACTTGGAATATGCGGTACAGTTTTGGTCTCCCCACCATGCAAAGGATATTGCTAAATTAGAAGGTGTTCAGCGTCGGGCAACGAAAATTATCCCTTCCTTGCGCAACAAATCCTACGAAGAAAGGCTTTCTACCCTTAACATGTTCTCTCTTGAGAAACGTCGCCTCCGAGGAAAACTGATCGAATGTTTTAAAATACTTAATGGTTTCACGAATGTAGACAGATCAACATTGTTTATGATCGATGACACTTTGCGCACGAGGAACAATGGCGTAAAACTCAGATGTAGACGGGAGGCGGTGGCTGAGTCGTCAAAGTAACGGCCTCGTGTTCAGGAGGACGCGAGTTCAATCCCCGCCCGGTGCCACCAAGCTGGGATTTTTCAGCCGCCGCCGAGTGGCTTAAAACTACCCACATGCTGTCCAGAAGACCACCTATCAACCCGGACTCTAGATTCAAGGATCAAAAATGAGCTCTGGGAGGGCAGCATGAGCCAATGCAAGATGGCGCCACTATAAACACTCGCCTGCGCCAGAACGGGCTGGGCCGAGACCACCGAGACTCCAGGCCCCACACATCCCTCGTGACGTCATCAGGACTGGTGTTCAGACATCCCGCGCGCCTATTATGCTGTCTGCTCGCCTCCCCCTTCCTCTCTCTCTCTCTCTCTCTCTCTCTCTCCATTTTTTATATATTTTCATCAGAGAGAGAGAGAGAGAGGAATCTCTCTCTCTCCATTTTCTTATATATTTTTCCATCAGAGAGAGAGAGAGAGAGAGCGAGAGAGAGAGAGAGAGAGAGAGAGAGAGAGAATAACACGAAATGTGGAATCAATCTCTCTTCTCTCACTCTCTCTCTCTCAAAACGCGGCTCGACAAGGTGCTACCTGGATTGTAGATTTTATCTCACCTGGGCATGTCGTTCCAACTTATGTGTCTCACAGTACTCCCTTGTACGGGTCATAAAGCCTTCTGGAGTACTTATCTTCTGCAACTCTTTTTCTTTCTCTCTCTGTTCACACACACACACACAGGAAACAAACAGAGAATTATTTGACCCCTTAGGGCTAGTTTATTGGACACCTGATCACCATCCTGAGTCGGCAGAGTAATAATTAAAAAAAAAAAGTGGCAGGCATCCAAAAGGAAATGCCTCTTTCTTCCTTTAGCAATAGCTGTATAAGAAATTATTCCTTTTGTATCAATTATATATATATATATATATATATATATATATATATATATATATATATATATATATATATATATATATATATATATATATATATATATATATATCTTATCATCTTTTATTGCATGAAACTGAAAGCTTAAATGTATCTCATTGATAATAGTTATAAACACATTTGCTATCCTGTTTTACTTTTTTAAGAGATTAGTATGAAAGGAAGGAAAGAAAAGGCGGCAGTCAAGATGATACATTATGTTTATAAGAGTTAGGAAATAGTGTTGCATTACTAAAAATATATTTTGCAAGAGGTTGTACGGGGAAAAGGGATGATTAGTATGGTTAGATGACATCAAACGTGGAAATCTGATCTGATGTATGAAAATCATTATACCTACGATTAATAGGGGAAGTGCTGAGAGAGAGAGAGAGAGAGAGAGAGAGAGAGAGAGAGAGAGAGAGAGAGAGAGAGAGAGAGAGAGAGAGAGAGAGAGAGAGAGAGAGAGAGAGAGAGAGAGAGAGAGAGAGAGAGAGAGAGAGAGAGAGAGAGAGAGAGAGAGAGAGAGAGAGAGAGAGAGAGAGAGAGAGAGAGAGAGAGAGAGAGAGAGAGAGAGAGAGAGAGAGAGAGAGAGAGAGGAGAGAGAGAGAGAGAGAGAGAGAGAGAGGAGAGAGAGAGAGAGAGAGAGAGAGAGAGAGAGAGAGAGAGAGAGAGAGAGAGAGAGAGAGAAAAGTTGCCACTTGCTAGAGAGAGAGTGCTACTTCATATCATTTTAATAGTGAGTATAATTTTGGTCATGAGGATATCTAATTCTAACAGATACTGTTTCCAAGGTATAAAATCCTATTTCATGAGAACAAACAAAATATATTGCCTTTGGCATGAGCATTTAGAATGAAGCTTAGCTGTAAAATTTACAACACTGAGTATTTCCATCCTATCCCATGTTAATTTGCACTACTTTATGAGAACAAACATAATATATTACCTTTGGCATAAGCATTTAGAATGAAGCTTAGCTGTAATATTTACAACACTGAGTATTTCCATCCTATTCCATGTTAATTTGCACTACTGTACTTTATGAGAACAAACATAATATATTACCTTTGGCATGAGCATTTAGAATGAAGCTTAGCTGTAATATTTACAACACTGAGTATTTCCATCCTATTCCATGTTAATTTGCACTACTGTACTTTATGAGAACATAATATATTACCTTTGGCATGAGCATTTAGAATGAAGCTTAGCTGTAATATTTACAACACTGAGTATTTCCATCCTATTCCATGTTAATTTGCACTACTGTACTTTATGAGAACAAACATAATATATTACCCTTGGCATGAGCATTTAGAATGAAGCTTAGCTGTAATATTTACTACACTGAGTTTTTCCATCTTATTCCATGTTCATTTCTCTACATACTACTTCATTAATGTCTTAGTTTTCGATTCTTTTGCACATCCTTATTAGCTACAATACTGTTATTTTCTAGCACAGAAATTGTTTAGTGAATTGGTAGATGCCCAGATTATCATCTTTTCTACTTTTTCTGTACTATGGCCACCGCCACAGACATCACTGTGGAAAAGAGCATCATCCTCTGCTAAAGCATTTAGGGTAAGCTCTGTTGCCAGATTGCGTTGGTTCATCGAGTGTATAAATAAAGGGTTCTTTGCTAGTTTGTTAATGATTATTTAATTGTACATTACAATGTTTGTTGTGATATCATCTGGATATAAGAGAGAGCCTCTACTAAGTCCTTGAATGTAGCTATGGTTTTCAGGCAGTGTGTCAGCTAAATCAGTACAAGTTACTATATCTTTGCAGAAAAGGCATTTCATTTTTTTGCAGACAGCATAACAGCAGTATCCAGCTAAGTATGTTATGACAGCAAGGACATCTTTACATTTTTAAGTGTCTTACATTGTCACGTCTAAAAGCCCTAAGTCTTCACACGCAGATTATCTTGATTTTCTGCCTTCCCAATTAGTTTCACCCAAATTCTTTAAATTAATGCTGCCTTGGTGTAAGACTGACATCATTCTTAATTTTTTTTCACATTCAAACATTTGTCTTACTGAAATATTATACTGTGCACCTGCAAGTTGACGGTATTTACCAAATCTGGCCTCCAAATTATCAGTTTGAAACTTGCCAGGTAAAACATATTTCAATTTCAATTCATTTATACAGTAACTTGTTAGTTCCACCATTGCATGTGTAGTATGTTTTAAGGCTGCAAATGTTTCTTTTGTTAACTTGCCCGTGGAGTTCTTCATACTATCCCACATTTCAAGCCAGTCACAGAAACTGTTCAGAAACACATACTTTTCATCATCAGCAGCATCAGTTAGGGGAGTGGCATATTCTTTCTTAAGTCTACAGCCTTTAAATGGGGTTTTAACATTCATGATGTCCCACCACTTGCAAAAGATTTTAATATATTCTGCAACATCATCAACTAAGGGTAAGCACTTTGTTTTACCAAATGTTATCAGTGCTTCAATAATATATTCATTAAATATTTGTAAAACTAAGTTTACATTTTGTCTTTCAAGGTTGGATGGAGACAAGGCTTTCAGTGTTAATTTATATGAATGCTTAAGAAGTGACTCAGCTTCAAGGGTGTAAAGTTTCTGCAAGGTGGCAAAGGGAGCATTGAGTATTTTATTACACTTTTGCTATTGCTGCTGAGGTTAAACTGTGGGAATGTCATACATCTGTCTGCATTTTTTATTTAACCAGTTATTCCTGATGCATTTCAATATATGTACAGAGTCAAATAAGAAAACAGAGGCCTTGAACTCTGTGCAGGATGTGGATATACTATGGATACAGTTGGTGGTGAGGCAAAAAATGATAAAGCTTTCTTGTTGATGGCATTGTTGTCTGTCACTACACATATTACTTTGAACCCAATCTCTTCTAAGCCAATGATCACTTGCTTTTAAAAGAGAATGCAGTGTTTCTGCCTTTATCAGCTTTGGAGGAATGATGTGTACTACAGACTTAAAGGTTGAACAAATGCTATTTATCATAAAGACAAATGCACTGGTTGCAGCTTCAGTACTGTTAAATGCTGATCCCACAACATTACCCCCTTTGTAATCAAAGTAAGGCTTCAAATGAATTTCATCCAACATCAGAGTTACAGTTTTGTCAAGTGTAGATAATAACTAAATTTTTGTTTAATATACATAAGGAAATGGCTCTCATTTTGTTCTAGTGCAGGATTCAAGTGAACTGATAAAGTTAGCTTTCTGAGTGAGGTGTAGTTAGGTAAAATAAGTGTTCCTGTGTCCTCAATAGCCTGTACCCTTGAGGAGAGCAGTGGTACAAGAGTGAAGCAAAACCATGAGCTCAGATGAATAATTCAACTTTGTCAGAGTCATTAGGTATAACTGTTCACATACAAATTTTAGAGCACGGATGTGCTTGAAAGACTGATCTTGCAGAAGGGACAGAAATGACAGTACTAGTTGTATCACAGTAATTGCTGACGGTGGATTATCTTTTTGTTCACCAGTGTCAAGAGTACGCAATTTTCCCAGTAAGTGCTCAAGAACATTAATATCAGTAACAGATGAAGGAACTGCATAATCTCCTATCTTTTGAATTTGTACATCACCAGTAAATGCATGCACTTTGCAATCAGCTTTGACCAAGAGTGACTGTATAAGTTTAGGATGTGGAGCATATATGATGTGACAGATCAGAAGGTTTTCCTCTTGTTTGATCACTGACCAATAGCTTCTATCCAAAGAGTCTAACTTTCCAAGGAGTTCATCAATGGTACTAAATTTTTTTTCTTCCCAGTAGTTTTCATGATCTGCTGCACTTTGTGCAAATGCAGCCTGAAGTGCAGACTCCTCAATTCGTTTCCTTTTGGAGTCTGGGGACTCTCTTGACCGAGTTGTTTTAGACAAATATGATGGGCAGCCTGGTAAGAGTGAAGGAACTGCTCCATCATGAAGATAAGGCTTTTCCAACCTAACTGAAACCTTTCTACCAGTGTTCTGATCAAAGTAAGAAGTTTCCCACCTAATGTCCTCTGGCTTGAAATGTAACTCACAGACCTGCAAGGGTGATATTAGTGCATGAACGTTTTGCAAAGTGACAAGAAATTCCCAGAAAACACAGCACAGAGCAGGACAGAAAACTGCATCTCACAATTTTAAATGTAAGGCCAAACACACATTGAGACACAAGCGACGGACACATATTGCAACACAGATAACGCAGGCGACACAGCACAGAGCATGACAGAAAACAGCATCTTGCATTTTTAAATGTAAGGCTGGATACACATTGTAACAACAGGTGACACAGCACAGAGCATGACAGAAAACAACATCTTGCATTTTTAAATGTAAGGCCAGACACACTGCAACACAGGTGACACAGCAGAGCAGGGCAGAACACTGTATCCATTGTATCTCACAATTTTAAATGTAAGGACAGACAGCAGACATACATTGTAACAGCACAGAGCAAGTCAGAAAACTGCATCCTACAATTTTAAGTGTAACGCAAGACACATTGCAACACAGGTGACACAGAACAGAGCAGGACGGAAAGCAGCATCTTACAATTTAAATGCAAGGCCGGACACTCATTGTGACACATTAAAGAGCAGGGAAAAAATGGTATCTCACAGTTTTAAATGTAAAGCCAGACACACATTGTAACACAGTGCAGAGCAGAACAGGAAAATGCATGATACAGTATGAATATAAGACAGGGCACACATTTAGAATAAAAAATCTATATAATTGGGATACTATGCCTTTATGTATGTAGAATACCTATAATTAATTTACAAAGCCTTGAAGACTCATACATAAATGTAAAGTGAGTTGTCAGCATAAGCAGCATAAGAAATGGTAGTTATTGATGATGTTTCAAAATCAGTAAGAAAATCTGACATGTCACTACCTAACAATACTGGGTAAAAACCAATATGAAGTACCTACCTACATACAAACACAGTAGGTAAGAATAATAAGTCGATAGGTTATGTAGAGATTAGGTGTGATAGTTCAGATACGTTAACCCCATGGGGTCGAGGGCAGCCCCCTGTTAGTTGTTAGGTTATGTAGAGATTAGGTGTGATAGTTCAGATATGTTATTTAACCAAAAATGCCTTCAAGTGACTACATTTAGTGATGAGGATTTTTGCAAAGACTGGGGTGATCAAGGAGTCTTTTTAATGGTTTGCCCAGGAAAAGTCTCCAAAATGAAAACCACCTGTTGAAAGGAAAATTAATTATGGTCTGTCCAGAAAAACAGTGGCAGTCATGCACGGAAGTTTTACCTCATACAGAATTTGACATAATGCCGAGTTACGCTTGTGTTGACATCCTGGACCAAGTACTTACGCTAGGTAGGTCATATTGCTGATGAGGGCACACCCTGTCTGCCAACTCATACATACAATTAATAAATTCACCAATAGCAAGAAATTTTATACAAGGGACCATCTCAAAACCAATTACCTTGCTATATTTGCTGGGAAAGAAGTTTTCCCTCCGAATAGCTCGTATCCACTTCTCTTTACAGTCACTGTCTGTTGGAAACCCAAACACATGCACTTTAGGACCTTTCTTATAGTTTCCCTTGCACCTTGGGACAACACAAGCACTGGGCATATTGAATATCCATGCACAAATAGACTGGCCGCCGCCGGAGTCGCTGGTCGCTGTGTTTAAACTTGGTATGTTTGCTGCGCTGCAACGGGGACTGAACACCAGTCCTGATGACGTCACGCCCCGGCTGGCGGGGATGTGTGGGGCCTGGAGTCTCGGTGGTATCGGCTGGGCCGACCATCAGGAGCCACCGGAATGAAGCCTTGGACCGACCATCAGGATCCACCGGGAAGAAGCCTACCGGCGCAATAGGCAGCAATGTTAAAAAAAAAAAAAAAAAAATTCAGACTGCACCAAATTTTTCTTCACCAACGTTGTAGTGCGAGAATGGAATAAGCTCCCATCATCAGTGGTCCAGTGTAACACGATTGACTCCTTCAAAAATAAGCTCGACCGTCACTTCCTTCAACTTAATATCAACTAGAGTAGAAATGCAACGTTTTGGAGTCTTCTGATTAATGTAAAATCACTTAGGTTTAAGGACAGACCACCAAGTCTGGACCATGGGGTCTGTGTGGTCTGATTTTCTATGTAAATCTATGTAAATCTATGTAAAACTGACCTATCTTTCGGCCACCTCTTTGGATTCTTTTTAGGAGCAGTGAGTAGCGGGCTTTTTTTTAAATTAATGTTTGCTTTTTCTGTGCCCTTGAACTGTCTCCTTTGCTGTAAAAAAAAAAAAATAATAATAATAATATCATTATTATTATTATTATTATTATTATTATTATTATTATTATTATTATTATTATTATTATTATTATTATTATTATTATTATTATTATTATTATTATTATTATTATTATTATTATTATTATTATTATTATTATTATTATTATTATTATTATTATTATTATTATTATTATTATTATTATTATTATTATTATTATTATTATTATTATTATTATTATTATTATTATTATTATTATTATTATTA
>NC_066509.1:30193158-30210658 GCF_024679095.1 Eriocheir sinensis | reverse complement strand
CACGGGACTTGAAGATCCGCGTCTTTGTACACCTGCACAGGTATCGACAACGCCATATACTCGTGTTGAGCGAGTCCATAGCACCGTGGGCCAGACCAATCCGCCGTAAGACTTCCTGGCCAGACTCACCGTTGTTATGAACTACTCTACCAAGATACGTGAAACTTTCCGAGATTTCAACGTCCTCGCCACACGCATGAACAGACTGTACTGTGTCATCCAGCAAGCCTCCAAACACCTGTACCTTGGTCTTGGCCCAGGAGACCTGGAGTCTCAAGGGCTTCGCCGCCTCGTGCAGTGCCTCGAGAGCCATCACCAAGACCTCCAGCGACTCCGCCAGGATTACTGCATCATCGGCAAAAACAAGGACCCTGGTATTGCCAATGGATGCTCCGCAGGTCCACAACTCTGCCCAGTACCCAGTCCATACAAGTGTTGAAAAGCGCTGGGGCAAGGTCACAGCCCTGCCTCACTCCCGCATTCACGGGAAAGAGGCTGGACAAGCCCCCCCCCACACACACACACACACACACACACACTTCACAGCACTCTCTGTCCCAGAATACAGGCCAGTCAGCAAACCAATAGTCCTCGCAGGAATCCCACGGAGTCGCAGAAGATCCCAGAGTGCCTCACGATCGATGCACTGAATCAAACGCCTTCCTGAGATCGACACAGGCTGCAAGCATCCCCTGTCGAAACTCACCTCGGCGCTCCACCACTCGTAAACCTTCTATCAGTCGATCAATCTCATTCAATCATTCAGTCAGTCAGTCAACCAGTTTGTCTGTCAGGCAATCGGTCAGTCTGTCAGACAGTCAATCCATCATTCATTCAGTCAGTCAGTTAACCAGCTATATAGTCAGTCAGTATATCATGCGGTCAGGCAGTCAGTCAGTCAATTAGTCAACCAGTCAGTCAGTCAAGCAGTCAGTCAGGCAGTCATTCAGTTAGTTAGTCAATTAGTCAACCAGTCAGTCAGTATATCATGCGGTCAGGCAGTCAGTCAGTCAATTAGTCAACCAGTCAGTCAGTATATCATGCGGTCAGGCAGTCAGTCAGTCAATTAGTCAACCAGTCAGTCAGTATATCATGCGGTCAGGCAGTCAGTCAGTCAATTAGTCAACCAGTCAGTCAGTATATCATGCGGTCAGGCAGTCAGTCAGTCAATTAGTCAACCAGTCAGTCAGTATATCATGCGGTCAGGCAGTCAGTCAGTCAATTAGTCAACCAGTCAGTCAGTATATCATGCGGTCAGGCAGTCAGTCAGTCAATTAGTCAACCAGTCAGTCAGTATATCATGCGGTCAGGCAGTCAGTCAGTTAGTCAGTCAGTCAATTAGTCAACCAGTCAGTCAGTCAGTTAATCAAGCAGTCAGTCAGGCAGTCAGGCAGTCATTCAGCTAGTCAGTCAATTAGTCAACCAGTCAGTCAGTCAGTTAATCAAGCAGTCAGTGAGTCAGTCATTAGAGGAAACAAGAACAGTTTTGTGGTGAGGAAGGTGCTTGAAAAATAGTGTCAGTGGAATGCAGCACTTATATTTACCGGGGTGCTGTCAGCAAGGAGAGTCAATTAACAGTTTAACTGGAGCACACGAGTTTAGCAACTAGACGAATACAAATGAATAATAGATAAATTTACACATCATAGATAGACAACTATAATATAAGGTAAGTACAATGTTCCAAGTACGACAATTTCGTATCGCTGGCGAGTCACACGGGCGTGAAGTTGCCAGCTCGGTACAGTCAGCCTGTTATATTTGCCGATCTCCCACCCAAAACCTGTCTCTGGCGCCCAATAACGAGACTCAGATATAGTTATCACTAAAACCGTTGATTCCTGATGTGTTTTGGCAATGGTTAAGCGTCGAAAACCGGTACATGCACGAGGGCGAGATGATGAAGGCAAGTTATCCCAGCATCGTTTCCAGATTGTCGTACTCGGAGCATTACATTTACCAGCTTCTCCCGCATAAATATCACCAGGAAACATGAATAATAAACCATTTCAACAATAACTACAAATAAATATCGTTATTGTGACCCAGGAAACAGTTTTGGGGATGGAAATTGGGAAACATGAGAAACTGAGTACGACAATCTGGCAACGTTGTACAATAATCCCAGCCATCAGCTGTTCAGTGTTTGTTTACCTCGCGCGGGGGAGAGAGGAAGGGACGCTGTGCTCCGTGCTTCCCTTGTTATCCCTGCTATCCACGTGCCCCCCCTTGTTATCCTCGTGCTCCCGGCCTTGTAGCGGTGCCGTGGCGGGGCGTGTAGGCGTTGACATGTAAGCCCCGGTCGTCTACCCTCCGTGCCCTATGGGGGTCCGTGCCACTCCGTGGACGGGGCAGGTAGTTTGGGTTAACCCGTCCGCTGCGGTTGGCACGGGTTTGGATTTCACTGTTAGCCTAGTATCATATATATAGTTTCATGTCTTTCTCTGTCTCTGTGGTGGATAGTGGAGTGTTTCCCATGTGGTATTGGTGTGCTGGATATCCTCTCCCAAGGTGCAGGACTACATTTTCTTCATTGAATTGTAGCAGCCACTTTTTGTTCCACTCCTGTAGCTTGATGAGGTCTTCTGCTAGGAAATGCACATTCAAGGGGACAAATATACTTTTCCCATTTCATTTCAACAGAGTAAATTTTAATGTAAGTGGAATTTTTCCATGTTGAGAATATGCTAACAGCTCCTCATTTTCATTTTCCATTTCCATCTTGCAGCACTCACGGTCAACGGCACTGCCCATACACTCAGTCCACCCTGGCGGGGACCTCACCAATGACCTCCATGAAAACAGGGTCCCAGACAAGCCAGTTGGTCTGAAGGGTGAGTGTTTCCCTCAGTGTTGTGATTTACATCCTCTGTCCCCTTCAAATTGTCCCTCCTACCTCCTACCTCCTTATCCATCACTTACATTCTTAATTCCCAACAAACAGTATAAACCTAATATATGTGTTGTGCATAGAATTCAGGATAACTTACAGGTACAATACATTTGTATAATTTTGTTTTCATGGTACAAAATATTCATGTTTGGAAGCCATGATAAAACCTACATAGTGATCATGATGGTGGAGTCACTGTGTTATCTGTAGTGTCTTGTGGTCCATTACAGCCGTGGCGCTGACTGACCACATCAGGGTGTGCTGGCAGCCCCCCACACAGCACAATGTGCTGCTGTGCGGCTACACCATTGCCTGGGACCAAGGCGTGGCGGACATCTACTCCAAGATCGTGGACAGCAAGCAGCACGGTTACATCATTTATAAGCTGGGTGTGTAAGATGATCATTTGTGACTAATTCTCCATTTTCTGGCCCAGTAGTATGCAGACCTGCAGTGTGATTCTCCACAAGACAGGGATTTTGAATTAGCCACTTCTACATTTGTGTTGAGCCAAGAGAAGGTAAAGATTTTGTTAGCCTGTCAAATGCGATTGGCACGGATTTGCCCTCACTGTTAGTCTGGTAACCTTTCTCTGCCTCTCTGGTGGACAGTGGAGTGTTTCCCATGTGGTATTGGTGTGCTGGATATCCCCTCTCCAAGGTGCAGGACTACATTTTTCTTCACTGAATTTTAGTAGAAACATTTTGATCCATTTCTATAGCTTGGTGAGGTCTTCTGGTAGGAAATCCACAGTCAATGGGTTAAATGATATCATAGTTAACCATTTATTGAGTCTGGAGTTAACATTACATTCACCCCTCCAAAAAAAATGATGATGGAGTCCATAACAAGTTTTCATTTAAGCAAAGTAAAGTGAAGGTAGAGATCTTGCTAAGTAGATCATAGTTAAACATTTATTGAGTCTGTTAACATTTCACACACACACACACACACACAAACACACACAGAAAAGTATTTACACACCATCATAAAGTTAGCTCTCCATATTGTGAAGACCATGAGAGCAATTATTGAGGGAAAGGAGGTGGTATTCTGAGTTGCCATTTTCAGACTCATCATCGTTCAGGCTCATTCCTCTGTCTGCCCTGAACTCTCAGATATTTCCTGGGTGGTCATAATGTTAGTCAGGTTATTCATTGGTTATCCGTGGCCTGTTATCTGTCTTTCTACCTGTTGTCTGTAAGTCTATCTCATTTGTTATCTGTTCTGCCCAGTTTAACCCCTTGACTGCGGATTTCCTAGCAGCAGACCTCGCCAAGCTACAGGAATGGAACAAAAAGTGTCCGTGGCTACAATTCAGTGAAGAAAAGTGTAGTCCTGCACCTTGGGAGGGGATATCCAGCACACCAATACCACATGGGAAACACTCCACTATCCACCACAGACAGAGAGAGAAAGACCTGGGACTATGTTACCAGGCTACCAGTGAAGGCAAAATCCGTGCCAATCGCAGCGGACGGGTTAAGGGTCGTGAAAAAATTGTTGTATTGTTACGATTAGGTCCATAACAAGTTCTCCATCTCCTCAGAACCCAACATGGAGTTTGTGATAAGCCTGCGAGCCTTCAACAACGTGGGTGACGGGCAACCGGTGTACCAGCAAGTCCACACCCAGCCAGAGGAGGAGGAGGTGGTGGCACCCACGCTGGACCCGGCGGTGTGGGTGAAGGCCGTGGTGTTGACACCCTTCACCGTGGTGCTGCAGTGGCGGACACCATGCTGAGCCAGAACCAGGTGATTTATTTATTTATTTTTTATTATTACTTTTTTTTTTTCAAGGAGGCAACTCAAGGTAAACAAATTAAACAACAATTAAAAGGCCACTAGATGCCGTTCCAAACACAAGCATGAAGAATGGGAGGTCAAAAGAGGTCAGTTTTGGGTAGTGTTGCTGGGCTGCTTCAGGGAGGGCAGTCATCAGCTGGAAAATATATGTTTTATCTCATGTTCTTTGTGCACTGTGTCACAGACTTGCCACTTGCATCAACACAGCAGCGGAAAAGTTAGTCATTCGTCAAGGAACTTATTCACCACTTACACATTCTTGTTTCCCTGCACACACTCCCTTATTCACCTCATATCCACCTCTCCACATCCTTATTCGTAACTTGCAACCTTCTCCCTCCTACAAACAGCCCCTCATTCACCTCATATCTTCCTCTCTATATCCTTATCCATTACTTACTCATACTCTCGTCCCAGCAAACTCCCTTATTCACCTCACGCCCACCTCACACATCCTTATCCATAACTCATGCATCCTCTTTTTCCTGCAAACAGTCCCTTATACACCTCATATCCTCCCTCATACATCCTTATCCTTCACTTACACATCCTCTTTTTCCTGCAAGCACTCCCTCACACCCTTCCTATCCTCCTGTCATTCATGTCTCATTTCACAAGCCAGTCCTTCATCCAGTGACCTTTCTTATGTTTTCCTTCCGTCCTTGTACCTGACTCCCTGTTAATACTGACCTTTGACTCCTGCAGTACAACAGCTGCACCACCTTCTCGTCCTCATCCTCCAGCCGCTACGTCAACGCCACGGATGTGACCTGCCTCATTGACAGCCTCAAGCCATCAACAGTGTGTGAGTTTGCTGTGAAGACCATCAGGGTGAGACCACAGTGCTGGAAGCCTTCGTTCTTCTTTCAGTAAATATTCACTCAGTCCTGCAACACTTCTCAAGGAAATCCTGCACAGCTGAATCCTTGCTGTGATGAGGCACAGAGAAATTATGACTCATAGGGTGAGCTATTATTAGTGTTTGAGATATTGATTTTTTCATTGACCTTTTGCAAATACTTAAAAATGAACCTTACATAATGGTATTAGAAACAGCACAGCAGGGTTGGCAATGATTTAATCAAATTGATTTAATCAAATGATTAAATCATTGACTTTATTTGTATTTTTTCTGAGTAAAAGTATTCCATAGGTTAAATGATGTGCTCCAAAGATGATAAAGTAAAACAACCTATTCATGTGCAATGATTCATTTATTCTCTTCAAAGTATAAAAAAAAGATTCCTACATTATTATATCCTCCTGCGCTAATGTTGCCAACTTGACATGTTTTTTACTAGGTAAAAAATCAGCCTCCTCTAGTCTTTACTAACTTGGCCGGCAATGTATCATAATAGCAACCAAGGTTTGCAACCAAACCGTAACAGAATAGAAGTAGATATTCTTCTGTATGGTAATAATATAATATTCTGCCATGAAAATGACAACTTCAGGCAACTCTATCTGTCCTAAACCTGCTCCTGTACCAACTACAAACAAGTACTGAACAAGTATGTATCTGGATCCTTGACTGTGCTTAGACTTACTAGCCTAAACTTAAACGTAAAGTAACCTTTAGAAACTTATGAATCACTCACCAGGATATATATATAAATATATATATATATATATATATATATATATATATATATATATATATATATATATATATATATATATATATATATATATATATATGTATAAAATGCATGATGGGGGAACTTTGAAGTTTTGGTGTGCCAAAATCACACTTTTTCCCACACACTTGTCCCCATCAGGTTTGGTGTGAGTCCCCCTATAGCCTGGTGGCCTCCAACACCCTGCTGGTGGCCCGGCCGTCCTGGCCCTCCCTGGCCAGCCGTCCACCACCACCTTCACCCGGCAGCCGTCCACCACCACCTTCACCCGGCAGCCGTCCACCACCACCTTCACCCGGCAGCCGTCCACCACCACCTTCACCCGGCAGCCGTCCACCACCACCTTCACCCGGCAGCCGTCCACCACCACCTTCACCCGGCAGCCGTCCACCACCACCTTCACCCGGCAGCCGTCCACCACCACCTTCACCCGGCAGCCGTCCACCACCACCTTCACCCGGCAGCCGTCCACCACCACCTTCACCCGGCAGCCGTCCACCACCACCTTCACCCGGCAGCCGTCCACCACCACCTTCACCCGGCAGCCGTCCACCACCACCTTCACCCGGCAGCCGTCCACCACCACCTTCACCCGGCAGCCGTCCACCACCACCTTCACCCGGCAGCCGTCCACCACCACCTTCACCCGGCAGCCGTCCACCACCACCTTCACCCGGCAGCCGCTGCAGCGGAACAATGGGAGGATCACAGGTGAGCTGATGGGTTACCAGGATGGCATCTTCAAATTATAAAAATAAAAAAGAGTCAGTGTGCCAAACCACAGTGATGTACTAGACTACATAGTTAAGGGAACACACCTTCACTGACGTGGAAAAGACCTGGATATATAGTAAATAAACAGTGACTTAGGTCATGGTGGTGGGCCAGGCAGGAAGCAAGAACCATACATCTTGTCAGCCACTATAAATACAATTTGCCTGAGCCACTACTGGGCTGGGGTCATCCAAGAGGCCCCTCCAAAGAGCCTACTGGAGCTATGGGCAGCACTTAACCCAGTAGCTGCAGGGATCATGTTTCTGAAAGGCCACTCTAAGCACTGCCTTGGGCCGACCATCAGGACCCACCGGGAAGAAGCCTACCGGCGCAATAGGCCGCGACGTAAAAAAGAGAGAGAGAGAGAAAATCATCACTCAGGCAAACCTTTTTATAATATATATTAATGCATTTGTGATCAGTTTATGCATCATCTATTTAGGCCCGTCGCTGCTACACGGTAAAGCCACAAATTTTGCCTGTCACTGGTACACGGTTAAAAAAAGATTATTGAGGGAGTAATTTTGTTTGTTCCAGGCTACTTGATATTCCTCACCATGGACCAAACCGTCAGTGACTGGGTGACGGGGGAAGTGACAGGGGACTGGCTCACCCTTACCGTCCATGGACTGACGCCTTCAAGGAAGTATTTGCACAAGATGCACTCTCACAATGTCAAAGGTTTTGGTCCATTCTCCTCCGTGGAAAGCTTCACGACTCTTCCAGGTAAGGAAGTGTTAGTTTTAGGGAGCCGTCATTGCTGTGGTGCATCAGTCACTGTTCTCCCAGTTATGCACATGTTGTGTCCCACCACACTGTCCCTCATCATGGAGCACTCCCTCCCTGAGGCTGACTTGAGGCCCATTACCTGCATGCTGTGTGCTGTGGTGCATCAGTCACTGTTCTCCCAGTTATGCACATGTTGTGTCCCACCATACTGTCCCTCATCATGGAGCACTCCCTCCCTGAGGCTGACTTGAGGCCCATTACCTGCATGCTCTGTGAATGCCACCTCTGGCTCTGTGGGCATGTGGGTAAACCCTGCTTACCAGGTTGTTTATGTAAGAGACAATCCTTAGTAAAGAGTGTGCCCAGAAAGTTGGGTTAGAGCAGGTTGATGGATCCTGCTGGGAGGTACATGGTATGGGAAGGTGCCTGCATGGGGACCTGCACAGAGGAACCCCAAGAATGGTGTCATAGTATGGGTGAGGCAGGCTGGCAGAGGCCCCCATTGATTGACTGATTGATTAAGCCAATGTTAAAAATATTATACATCTGCTCCTGTGTTCCAGCTGTTGACAAGAGCATCGGTGAGCCCCAGGCTGGTGTGTGGAGCGAGAGGCCTGATTGTGCTGGTGATCGCTGGCGTGGCAGGAGCCATGACCAGCTGGGGGCCTTCTTGGCCACCACACTGTACTGTCGCGGGTCAAGGCGGAGCCCAGGCCAAGCATTGTGTAAGGTGGCAGGACAGTTTCTTGTTGGTGTGTTTCATCCCATGACTCATTTCAGCAATCCTTTACACTGACTGCAGGAACTTTATTCACTTGGTAATATGGAGAACAAGGCTGCAGGGCATAGTCCACAAAGACTTAAGTTTGCCAAGATTAGAGAAAGAAAAAGAAAGGTAAACTTGTTCTTAGGAAATGTTCAAGATGGACTTTCATTTTGTGCTATACATAGTTGCAGGGTAACAAGTGACCTCTGTTTGTGATATCTGTGTCTCTTGGTGGAGCAGCTAACACGTGTTTCTAACTTGTGATTGCTTGCAGTGTGCTGGCTGGGAGCTATTTCTTTAAATGAATTCAAATATGCTTTGTTGAACTCAAACCTCATACCTTTAACATCCATCCTGTTTTGAAGATTGCATGTGCCCTTCCATCTCCCTCTGGACAGCCCTGCGAGGTACAGCAGCAGCACTCAGTAGTATTTAGCAGCTAGTAAGATGCATCACTTCCTTGCAGTGTTGGCGGCAGCTGCAGTGAGAGCAACAAGCCTGGCGTCCAGCCTCCAGACCTGTGGATCCATCACGGCCACTTGGAGCTGAAGAACTTTGACAAGGGTGAGCGCAGCAACTCCCCCAACCACGCCTCCATCATCCAGCACACAGGTGGGTGTCTTTGTCAGTCAGTGAACAGTGTGCAGCTCATGGGAGTCCTGTCATTTGTGTGGTATTTTTTGTAATATTTGGTTGCTGGTGTTTTGTTGCCAGTCACTGCTGCGTTGTAGTGTGCCAGTGACGCCACACACAACCTTACACAACCCCCGGACACTCCAGTATGAGAGTCATCACACATTACAGAGTTTCCATCTCTCTCTATCCAGACACTCCCTCCGTGCCTGCTCAAAGTTTCTCAAAGATCTTTCCCCCCTCTCCCTAACGTACTCTTGCACCCTATCCCTCCATTTCACTGGAGGTCGTCCTCTAGCATTCCCTCCCTCTATCTCACTCACATACACCCTTCTGGTCATCTTACTCTCCTTCATTCGCTCCATGTGGCCAAACCACTTTAAAGTCTGTCGCTTCACTTCTTCCACCACTCCACGCTTCTTCCCTTCACCCCCGTGACACATTCCAAAACGCTCGTACACACTTTCATTACTCATTCCATCCATTCTACTCACACCACAAGCACTCCTCAAATAACTCATTTCCACTGCCTGCACTCTAGACCTCTGACTTTCATTGCAGGCCCTCGTTTCACTTGCATATGTGAGGGTTGGTACTATTATTGTATTTCTCAAATCCCTCTTTACCTCCATGCTCACACTTCTGCCATTCATGATTTGTCTCAAAGACCCTACCACCCTTCTTCCTTGCAATGCCCTTTCTCTTGTCACTCTCTCTGCACCACCATGCTTACACATAACTGATCCTTGTTGAAAGCTTGTTAACTTAATTTCAGGGACTGGAGTTTCCAAAGCGGGTCCACAGTAACCGTCGGCTTTGAAGTTCCGGATAGCTTCCTCACTTTCCTTATTAAAAAGTCAACAAACATGTTAGCCTAGGTAACTAATTTCCTAACCTAACCTAAACTAGCTAAACTAACCTAATCTAACCAAACTAACCTAACCAAACTAACTTAACCTAATCTTTATATATCGCTGTCAGCATTATAAATACTTTTTGGAGTGTATATATGGGGTTAAAATTAATCTAAATAAGAAGCTCCTTCTGGTGAGAAGGGTAAGGCCTCTCACACTTGCGGGCGAGACCCGTGTCCGCGCTTATAATGCGTACGCGAGCCTTCCCGCGTATCCATTCAGACGGCGCCGGTGAAAACTGGCCACCACCCGCATGGAGGTGGAAGGAGGCAGGAGAAAGACAGGAAAATGTAATGAAAGCCAGGGAAGGCACGGCCATCTGGAGGAAAGGAGAGACAAAAATACAGCTGGAGGAGGAAGGGAGATAAAGGAATAAAATTGATAAAATGAAAGACCAAAAATTAAGATAGCTGGCAGAGTAAAAAGAGAAAATGGGATAAAGGAGAGAAGGGAGCGGGAAGATGAGGAAGTAAACACAAGGGAGAAGAGCATCAAAATTCTTCCTACAAATAAAGTTAAAAATAAAAGTGAAACAGGAAAATGAACGCCGACTACCAAACTTTCCAACTTGCTATCAAGGCATAACACACAGGTCAGGTTAGATTAGTTAATATTTAGTGTTTTAGGTTGTTAGGTAAGGGCAGGCTATTTATTTGTATATTTTTGTTTGGTCCATAGTGCTGGTGGGCTTTCATGATGGGGCCTGTTGGCTGGCCCCAGCCTGTTAGTGGTGCTGGCAAGTGTTTTATAGTGGTGCCATCTTGCCTGGCCCATACTGTCCCCTGGAGGAGCTCCACTTGATCCTCTTGGAGAGTGTCCCCATAGTCTGGGTTGACAGGCGGGCACCAGGACAGCATGCGGGTAGTCTTGTGCAATGACTGAACAGTGTCAGCTTGTAGGGGGGGAGGGAACTTGATCCCAGGTCATCCAGCACACTGTGCCCACACGCTGTCCACCCAGCCACCGCCTCCCAGACTGAATTTGGTACAGCCATTCCTTGGTGTACGAGCTTAATTCCTTCCGGAATTTGACTCTTAAATCAAAACAAACGCAGACTGTTCTGCTGAAAACCCAAAGATCACACCCTAGAGCACAAACGTGAGCAGGCCTGAGCATGCAGGTGCCGCCTCTGTGAGCGTACAATGTGGACTGAGACCCCGCTCCCATTGTTTTCCGCTCTGGTCCTGCGGTGAACAAAGGGAACGTGTCCTCCACTCGTACAAACAGGATGCTCCTAAACCAGGTCACCACTCCTAAAGCAAGCCATTGTTTGTGATCTTTTTTTGCTAGTAAATCAAAACACTTATGTGTAGGGCACTTGAAAACCAAGGTGTTACTGTACTTACAGACAAACCTTGGGTATTGAACAGTCTTTTTGAACAAATTGGATCACAAACATAATGAACAATGCTCCAGTTTTCTCTCTCGGCCTGGGTTCAGGAACAAGCTAAACGGTAACAGCCTCAGGAATCTGTGAACGCCCACATTTGTGCTTTTTATCTTTTGGTTCTGTCAGTAAGCCGCCGTGACTTCTCTCTCTTTATTTTTACTCCTTCCTATCCCTTACTTCTCTCCTCTTTCCTCCCTTGCTGCACATCACTTTATACTCTAGCTCATCCCTATACAGTCCAAACCCCTTATGCAAGAGTTAACCAGCATCTTCATTCTTTCATCCTTGTGTTGTCCAAACCCCTTATGCAAGAGTTAACCAGGATCTTTATTCTTTCATCCTTGTGCTGGTGAATTCCTGAACATCTTTCCTTGGCCTCTTTCACAAGGAGAGTACCAGGACACCTCTCCTCCCGAGATTGATATTTCTTTTGGCCTCTCTTTTGTTGGAGCAGCGTCTAGCGGGCTTGTTGTTGTTGTTTTCGTCCCTTGCTGTAAAAGATGAAAGCAGTTTGCCAGTGGCAGTGTTTCTGAGGCTATGACAAGCCAGACATTGGCATGAGGATTTGGCCAAGAAAATCCCAGACACTGGTAGAGAAGCCTTCATTTGGGGTCAGGCTTGTATCACATTGTGTGTCATGGGAAAGTTGGCTTCACTTTACAAACAGTTCACTTTAAGAACATCATTTAGGAGCCAATTGGGTAAAGGTTCCGCTGAAGTATTTCTTTTCTGCCCACTTCACACTCTGTGGTGTTTTCTTCTTAAGTTCATATGAGTGTTTGTTTTGAGGCCTCATTGAGTTGTGCCAATGAACAATAACCATAGCACTGCACGGCTTCCTGTACATCAGGTGACCGGGGCTGACAGTGAGAGAAGAGGAGATGAGGAGGAGGAAAAGAGAGCAGCATGGAAGAGAGGAACGATTAAGAGAATAAAAATAAAAGTAAAATAATGACGGAAAAATGGAAGAAAAATTAATAGGAAAAAAGAAAGGGAATAAGAGAGAGAGAGAGAGAGAGAGACCAACTTTCTATACAACAAAGTGAGGTAATTCCTTGTTGATTTATACCATAGGGTGCTGGCCATCATGTGTTGAAAGATATCCTGAATTTAACCTAACTTAACAAAACCCAGTCACTATATAGGTCTTGACTCAGAAAACTCATCTATGCTTCCTTACTAATGAGACTTTCTATAAAACAAAGTGGGATCATTCTTTGTTGATTTATACCATAAGGTGCTGGCTATCATGTGTTTGAAGATACCCTGAATTTAACCTAACATAATTTAACAAAACCCAATCGCTACGCATCTTGACTCAGAAAACTCATCTATGCGTCCTTACTAATGAGACTTTCTACACAACAAAGTGGGGTTATTCCTGGTGGCAGTTTAACCCTTCTCCTCAACCATGGACTAAAAATACCACTCCTAAATACCTGACTGATCTCCTTCTTTGCCCAACCATAAATTACCTTACCTTACCTTACCTACCTTACCTTACCATCTACCTTACCTTTGCCCTACCTTACCCTACTTCTAATTTTATATTGATTTACATTACAGGAATTAGTAGTGATGTTAGTAAATTTGCAGATGATACCAAGATCGGTGAGTAATTGAGTCGGATCAGGACGCTAGTATTCTCCAAGGTGAACTCAACAGATTATATGACTGGGCGGATAAATGGCAGATGGAGTTCAATGTAGGGAAGTGCAGTATTCTGAGTGTAGGTAGGAACAACCCCTCACACAACTATTGCTTAAATGACACTCATAAGTAGGTCTGGGTGCGAGAGGATTTAGGGGTCTTAGTGAGCTCTGATCTCCGTCGAAGGGCACAATGCATTCAAGCTAGAAATCGAGCTAATAGGGTACTGGGATTTATTTCAAGGAGCGTAAGCAACAGAAGCCCCGAAGTCTTCCTCAAACTATATTTAGCATTAGTTAGACCTCATCTTGACTATGCGGCTCAGTTCTGGTCACCCTACTATAGAATGGATATCAAAGGTTAGAATCAGTGCAGAGGAGGATGACTAAGATGATTCAGGGTTGAGAAACTTGGCATACGAGAAAGACTCAAACAGTTAAACTTGCATTCTCTAGAAAGGCGAAGGGTGTGTGGAGACATGATCGAGGTTTATAAATGGATGAAGGGCTTTAATAAGGAGACATTCATAGGTTTTGTGGTAAGAGAACCGGGTAGGACACGAAGTAACGGGTTTAAACTGGATAAATTCAGATTCAACAGGGACATAGGCAAAAATTGGTTTACTAACAGGGTGGTGGATGAGTGGAATAGGCTTAACAGTCATGTGGTGAGTGCCAATACAATTGTCACATTCAAAAATAGACTAGATAAATTCATGGACAGCGATATTAGGTGGGGTTAGATACACGGGAGCTTAGGGTTTCTGCCTCCAGGCCTCTACCTCTTGCGAACTCCTGCGTTCTTATGTTCTTATGTTCTTATTATCTAACTTTGCCTTGCCACACCTTAACTTTCCTTAGTTTTTCCATACCTTACCTTACCTGACCTGACCCTGCCTTGCTTTACCTTACCTTACCCTACCTTACCTTACCTTACCTTACCTTACCTTGCCCTACCTTACCTTACCTTACCTTGCCCTACCTTACCTTACCTTACCCTACTTCTAATTTTATATTGGTTTACATTATCTAACTTTGCCTTACCACACCTTAACTTTCCTTAGTTTTTCCATACCTTACCTTACCTGCCTTACCTTACCCTTGCCTTACCTTACTTTTCCTTACCTTACCCTACCCTGTACCTTACCTTACCTTACCCCTACCTTACTCCACCTTACCTTACCTTACCTTACCTTTTACCTTACCTTGCCTTACACCCTACCTTACCCTACCTTACCTTACCTTACCTACTCCCTACACCTTTACCTTACCTTACCTCCACCTTACCTTACCCCTACCTTACCTTACCCTACCCTACCCTACCTTACCTTACCTTACCCTACCTTACCCTACCTTACCTTACCTTACCTTTTACCTTACCTTACCTTACCTTACCCTACCTAATTTTACCTTGTTTACCTTATCTAACTTTACCTTACTACCTTACCTTTCCTTATTCCTTACCTTACCTTACCTGACCTGACCCTACCTTGCTTTTTACCTTACCTTACCTTGCCCTACCTTACCTTACCTTACCTTACCTTACCCTACCTTACCTTACCTTACCTTGCCCTACCTTACCTTACCCTACCTTACCTTACCTTACCTTACCTTACCCTACTTCTAATTTTATATTGGTTTACATTATCTAACTTTGCCTTACCACACCTTAACTTTCCTTAGTTTTTCCATACCTTACCTTACCTGACCTGACCCTGCCTTGCTTTGCCTTACCTTACCTTACCCTACCTTACCTTATCCTACCTTACCTTGCCCTACCTTACCTTACCTTACCTTTACCTTACCCTCCATACCTTACCTTACCTTACCTTACCTACCTTACTCTTTTATATTGGTTTATTTTATCTAACCTTAACTTTCCTTAGTTTTTCCATACCTTTTTACCTGACCTGACCTGCCTTGCTTTTACCTTACCTTACCTTACCTTACCATACCTTCCTGTCACATTACCACTTTCCCTTACCCTTACCCTACCTGCAATACCATACCATACCTTACCTCACCTAAATCAACCCTTCCTTACCTTACTACCTTATCAAGCATTCTCAACCTCCATTCCTTACCTTAAAACCTTTTACCTTACTTTACCGTACCCTACCCTGCAATACCATACCTTACCTTGCTCCACCTAAATCAACCTTTCCTTACCTTACCTTATCAAGCATTCTCAACCTCCATTCCTTACCTAACTAACCTTACCTTACATACCTTACCGTACCCTACCCTGCCCTGCAATACCATACAATACCTTACATTACCTAACCTAAATAAAACATTCCTTACATTACTCTACCTTATCAATCATTCTCAACCTTTCCTTACCTTACCTCACCTTACCTTGCCTTTCCTTACCTTACCTTACCTCCTGAAGTTGATCTCCCCTGTGGGCATAAATAAGAAGTATGAGTGTAGCAATCTGTTTATGAAGGTGATTTTTTTTTTTAAGTAAGGGCAGTTCTGTACAAACCCAGAGCACCAAAACTCTCTCAGTAAGGGCCAGGGACTATCTGGAGCACTCTGGATAAGCACAGCAGTGTCCTGGACAGCAGCAGCCGGCCACTCCACCTGCAGGAAAGGTGTGGCCTGTGGGTTATAAAGTCACCCCTAGAGTACCCCTGTGTGCTGGGGAGTACTCCAAGATGGCACGTCACTTTCTTCACAGCAAACACTGACAGCCTACGACTCATTCCTCCACTCTTATATCATGCTTGCATCAGTGGTTATGACAACTTTAAATATACAGGCTTAAAATCTAATGCCTCTGTGTTTCCTGCAGCTGAAGATCAACAACAAGGAGATGACGGCGCTAGACCAGATGCTTGGGGCACTCCTGGAGGCTCTGCAGGACAAGGCCAAGGAAACAAAGAGTGGCCAGGCTCTGGGACCGAGGCACAGAGAGCCAAGACGGCCGAGGGTTTATCAAGACTGACAACAACGTGACGGTCAAAGTGTTAGAGGTAAGAAACTTACGTGATGAAACATTGTGGAAGCCTTGCCAGAGTATACGGTCCCACAACATGTCCTGTAGCTTCTGAATGAGTGCCTTCAAGCTCTGGTGCTGCTTCCCTTCCTTTTTTATGATTGTTTCCATACTTACTGCTAAAGATCTTCAACACAAGCTCATACCGGTGGCCTCATACTCTCTAATTCAAGAGTTGAAGTGTTTCTAATTATTCCATTTCTTGAAATTCTTTATTTCTGGTATTCTAGCACTTAAGTACTGTTACTAAAAGACCTCTTGAACTATTAAAGTTGATACCCTCTTGGCATCTTCTAGTCTGAAAACTCACAGTCCTTTCTTCCTTCCCATGACTTAAGCTTCTTCAGAATGGGAGTCCCAAAAGTCTTCCAGTCTCCCTAATGTGGCATTCCTCTCCCAGTCTTCATCAGTCCTTTCTTCCTTCCCCATGGCTTAAACGTCTTCAGAATGGAGGCAAAGTCTTCCAGTCTCCCCTGTGGTACATTCCCTCCTCCCAGTCTTCATCACAGTCCTTTCCTCCTTCCCATGACTTAAGCTTCTTCAGAATGGGAGTCCCAAAAGTCTTCCAGTCTCCCCTGTGGTACATTCCCTCCTCCCAGTCTTCATCACAGTCCTTTCCTCCTTCCCATGACTTAAGCTTCTTCAGAATGGGAGTCCCAAAAGTCTTCCAGTCTCCCCTGTGGTACATTCCCTCCTCCAGTCTTCATCCTGATCCTTTCTTCCTTCCCATAGGTTAAACTTCTTCCAGAATAGAATGTAAAAGTCTTGCAGTCTCCTGTGGTACATTCCCTCCTCCCAGTCTTCATCACAGTCCTTTCTTCCTTCCCATGAGTTAAACTTCTTCAGAATGGGAGTCCCAAAAGTCTTCCAGTCTCCCCTGTGGTACATTCCCTCCTCCCAGTCTTCATCACAGTCCTTTCTTCCTTCCCATGAGTTAAACTTCTTCAGAATGGGGTGCCAAAGTCTTCCAGTCTCCCCTGTGGTACATTCCCTCCTCCCAGTCTTCATCACAGTCCTTTCTTCCTTCCCATGAGTTAAACTTCTTCAGAATGGGAGTGCCAAAGTCTTCAGTCTCCCCTGTGGTACATTACCTCCTCCCAGTCTTCATCACAGTCCTTTCTTCCTTCCCATGAGTTAAACTTCTTCAGAATGGGAGTGCCAAAAGTCTTCCAGTCTCCCCTGTGGTACATTCCTCCTCCCAGTCTTCATCACAGTCTTTCTTCCTTCCCATGAGTTAAACTTCTTCAGAATGGAGTGCCAAAGTCTTCAGTCTCCCTGTGGTACATTCCTCCTCCAGTCTTCATCACAG
>NC_066509.1:30022465-30193058 GCF_024679095.1 Eriocheir sinensis | reverse complement strand
ATCAGAAAAGAATGTGTATTTGAATGAAAATAGATATACAAAATACACATAAAATAACCTAAATTTGTATAAAACTATAAACAAAAATACACAAAAATAATTTAAACTTGTATGAAAATAAATATACAAAAAACATATAAAATTAGGTAAATTTGTATTGAAATACATATACAAAATACACAAAAAATAATGGAAATTTACAAAAATCCAAAAATACGAATTTAGATTATTTCATAGGTATTTTGTATACATATTTTTATACTCATTTACATTATCTAAGTTGTGTTTTGTATATATTTTTTTATGCAAACTAATTTTATGTGCATTTTTGTACATATATTTTTATTGAAACTTAAAACGTTATTATATGTGTATTTTGTATATGTTTTCTCATACAAATTTACATTATTTAATTACTTTTTTATTTAATTATTTTGATACGAATGACTTGATTATTTGTGTATTTTGTAAATATTTTTTTAAACGTATTTACATTACTTAATGTGTATTTTGTTTATATATTTTTTTACAAATTTACGTTATTATATGTGTATTTGTTAAGAATATTTTGAAACGAATTTACTTTATTTTATGTATTTTGTATATATATTTTAATTCAAATTTAGCTTATTTTGTGTGTATTTTGTATATCTATTTTCATACAAATTTAATTACTTCACTGTATTTTTGTATATAGTTTTATACAAATTTACGTTATTTTATGTGCATTTTGTATATTTATATTTATACAAATACACACTCTCTTATTGGTATTTTGTTTATTTATATTTATACGAATTTACATTATTTTATGTGTATTTTGTATACATTTTTTATTCGTATTTACTTAATTTTATTTGTATTTTGTATATATATATTTATAAAAATCTACGTTATTTTATGTGTATTCGTATATATATTTTGAAACAAATTTACATTGTTTTATATGTATTTTGCATATCTATTTCAATACAAATTTACCTTATTGTATGGGCATTTTGTATATTTATTTTAATACAAATTCAAATATTTTATGTGTATTTTGGTATATATAATTTTATAAAAAATGCGTTATTTTATAGTTGTTTTGCATCTTAGTTTTCATACAAATGTACATTATGTTATTAATATTCTGTGTATATATTTTGATACGATTTTATATTATACTATTTGTGTTTTGTATATATTTTTTTATACATATTATCATTATTTAATGTGTATTTTTTATATATTTTTTATACAAATTAACGTTATTTTAAGTGTATTTGTATATATTTTCATTCAAATTTACATTATTTTAGGTGAATTTGTATATGTATTTCAATACAAATTTACCTAATTTTATGTGTATTTTGTATATTTATTTTCATACAAATTTAAATTATTTTTGTGTTTTTTTTTTATAAATATATAGAATAAATTTCTATGAAAATATATATTCAAAATACATATAAAATTATGTAAATAAGTATAAAAATATATATATCCAATTCACCTAAAAAATTTCGTATCTAAATAAATAAACAAAATTCAGATAAAAGAACATATATTTGTAGGAAAATAAATTTACAAAATACACATATAATTAGTTAAATTTGTATTTGAATACATGTACAAAATACACATTAAATAATGTAAATTTGTATGAAATGAAAACAAATTCACATAAAATAACGTACATTTGTATAAAATAGATATACAAAATATACATAGAATAATGTAAAATCGTATCAAAATAAATACACAGAATATCAATAAAATAATGTAATTTTGTATGAAAATAAAGATGCAAAATACCCATAAAATAAAACATATTATTTTAAAAATACATATATAATAATTAAAATACACATAGAATAATTAAATTTGTATTAAAATTAATATACAAAATGCACGCACAATAAGGTATATTTGTATTGAAAAAATATACAAAATGCACATAAAAGTGTAAATTTGTTTAAAAATCTCTATACGAATACACATAAAATAACGTAGATTTCTATAGAAATATATATACAAAATACACATGAAATGATGTAAATACGTAAAAAATATATATATATATACAAAATACACATTAAATAATTTAAATTCTCGTCAAAATAAATAAACAAAATATCAATAAAAGAATGTTTATTTGTATGAAAATAGATATACAAAATACTTATAAAATAACCTAAGCTTGTATAAAACTATATACAAAAATACACAAAAATAATTTAAATTTGTATGAAAATAAATATACAAAATACACATAAAATTAGGTAAATTTGTATTGAAATACATATACAAAATACACATAAAATAATGGAAATTTGAATGAAAATATATAAACATATACACTTAAAATAACGTAAATTTGTATCAAATATATATACAAAATACACATTAAATAATGTAAATATGTATAAAAAATATATATACAAAACACAAATAGAATAATGTAAAATCGTATCAAAAATAAATACACAGAATATTAATAAAATAATGTAAATTTGTATGAAAATAAAGATGCAAAATAGCCATAAAATAACGCATTTTTTATAAAAATATATATACCAAAATACACATAAAATATTAAAATTTGTATTAAAATAAATATAAAAAATGCACATACTATAAGGTAAATTTGTATTGAAATAGATATGCAAAATACATATAAAACAATGTAAATTTGTTTCAAAATATATATACGAATACACATAAAATAACGTAGATTTCTATAAAAATATATACAAAATACACATAAAATGAAGTAAATTCGTATTAAAAAATGAATACAAAATACACATAAAAATCGTATCAAAATAAATAAACAAAATACCAGTAAAAGAATGAATGAAAATATACAAAATACACATAAAATATCGTAAATTTGTATAAAACTATATAGAAAAATATACGAATACTCATAAATCAACGTAGATTTCTACAGAAATATATATACAAAATACACATCAAATGATGTAAACACGTTTAAAAAAAAAAATATATATATATATATATATATATATATATATATATATATATATATATATATATATATATATATATATATATATATATATATGTATATATATATATATATATATATATATATATATATATATATATATATATATATATATATATATATTATATATATATATATACATATATATATATATATATATATATGTATATATATATATATATATATACATATATATATATGTATATATATATATATAAATAAACAAAATATCAATAAAAAGAATGTGTATTTGTATGAAAATAGATATACAATATACACATAAAATCACCTAAATTTGTTTAAAACTATATACAAAAATACACAAAAATAATTAAAATTTGTATGAAAATAAATATACAAAATACACATAAAATTTGGTAAATTTTTATTGAAATACATTTACAAAATACACATAAAATAATGTAAATTTGAATGAAAATATATAAAGAAATACACTTAAAATAACGTAAATTTGTATAAAATATATATAAAAAATACACATTAAATAATGTAAATATGTATAAAAAATATATACAAAACACAAATAGAATAATATAAAATCGTATCAAAATAAATACACAGAATATTAATAAAATAATGTAAATTTGTATGAAAATTAAGATGCAAAATACCCATAAAATAACGCATTTTTTATAAAAATATATATACCAAGACACACATAAAATATTTGAATTTGTATTAAAATAAATACACAAAATGCACATACAATAAGGCAAA
Source organism: Eriocheir sinensis (assembly GCF_024679095.1). Taxonomy (NCBI): domain Eukaryota; kingdom Metazoa; phylum Arthropoda; class Malacostraca; order Decapoda; family Varunidae; genus Eriocheir; species Eriocheir sinensis. The sequence continues at coordinate 30,189,307 of NC_066509.1, read as the reverse complement.
TTTGTATTGAAATAGATATGCAAAATACATATAAAACCATGAAATTTTTTTTCAAAATATATATACGAATACATATAAAATAACATAGATTTTTATGAAAATAAATATACAAAATACACATAAAATTAAGTAAATACGTATGAAAATAAAGAAGCAAAATTCCCATAAAATAACGCATTTTTTTTATTTATAAAAATATATATCCAAAAATACACATAAAAAAATTAAATTTGTGTTAAAAGAAATATACAAAAAACACATACAATAAGGTAAATTTGTATTGAAATAGATATGCAAAATACATATAAAACAATGCAAATTTGTTTCAAAATATATATACGAATACACACAAAATAACGTAGATTTCTATAAAAATATATATACAAAATACACATAAAATGAAGTAAATACGTATAAAAAAATGTATACAAAATACACATAAAATAATGTTAATTCGTATCAAAATAAATAAACAAAATACCAATAAAAGAATGTGTATTTGTATAAATATAAATATACAAAATACACTTAAAATAACGTAAATTTATATAAAACTATATACAAAAATACACAGAAGTAATTAAATTTGTATGAAAATATATACAAAATATTCACAAAATAAGCCAAATCAGAATTGAAATATATATACAAAAAACATGAAATAAAGTAAATTTGTATCAAAATATTTATACAAATACACATATAATAACGTAAATTTGTATGAAAATATATAAACAAAATACACATTAAATAATGTAAATACGTATAAAAAATTTGTACAAAATACACATATAATCATGTAAATCGTATCAAAATAAATAAACAAAATACCAATAAAATAATATAAATTTGTATGAGTAAACGTGTATGTTGCATATTTTTTCTTTACAAATTTACCTTATTATATACGCATTTTGAATATTAATCTTAATACAAATTTAATTATTCGATTTGTATATATGTATCTCTATTTTTATAAACATATGCTTTATTTTTTGGGTATTTTGCATCTTTATTTTCATACAAATTTACATTATTTTATTGATATTCTGCTCATTCATTTTGATACGAATTGACATTATTCTATGTGTATTTTGTATTTATTTTTCATACAAATTTACGTTATTTTATGTGTATTTGTTTATATATCTTGACTCAAATTTACAATATTTTATGGGTATTTTGTATATACATTTCAAAAGAAATTTACCTAGCTTTATGTGTATTTTGTATATCTATTTTCATACAAACTCAAATTATTTCTATGTATTTTTGTATATATTTTAATACAAATTTTAGTTATGTTATGTGTATTTTGTAAATTTATTTTCATTCAAATATATATTATTTTATTGGTGTTTTGTTGATTTATATTGATACGAATTCAGTTTATTTTATATGTACTTTGTATATATATTCTTATACGCTTTTACATTATTTAATATTTATTTTGAATATATATTTTTATACAAATTCATGGTATCTTATGTGTATTTGTATATATATTTTCATATAAATTTACTTTATTTTATGTGTATTTTGTACATATATTTTATTATAAATCTACCTTATTTTATGTTTATTTTGTATGTGTATTTTGTATATTTATATTTATCCAAATACACATTCTTTTATTGGTATTTTGTTTATTTATTTTAATTCGAATTTACATTATTTTATGTGTATTTTGTATACATTTTTTATACGTATTTACTTAATTTTATGTGTATTTTGTATATATATTTTTATAGAAATCTACGTTTTTTTTATTTGCATTCGTATATATATTTTGAAACAATTTTACATTGTTTGATATGTATTTTAGCTTATCTCTTTCAATACAAATTTACCTTATTGTATGTGCATTTTGTATATTTATTTCAATACAAATTTAAATATTTTATGTGTATTTTGGTATATATATTTTTATAAGAAATGCGCTATTTTATGGGAATTTTGCATCTTTATTTTTATACAAATTTACTTTATTTTATTAATATTCGGTGTATTTATTTTGATACGATTTTACATTATTCTATTTGTTTTTTGTATATACTTTTTTATACATATTTACATTATTTAATGTGTATCTTGCATATATATTTTATACAAATTAATTATCTATTATCTATTTTCATACAAATACACATTCTTTTCATAATATTTTGTTGATTTATTTTGACACGAATTTACATTATTTGATATGAATTTTGTATATATATTTTTATACGTATTTACATAATTTCATATGTATTTTGTATATATATTTCTATAGAAATCTACTTTATTTTATGTGTATTCGTATATATATTTTGAAACAAATTTACATTGTTTTATATGTATTTTTGAATATCTCTTTCAATACAAATTTACCTTACTGTATATGCATTTTGTATATTTATTTCTATACAAATTTAAATATTTTATGTATTTTGCTATATATATTTTTATAAAAAATGCGATAATTTCTGGGAATTTTGCATCTTTATTTTCACACAAATTTACATTATTTTATTGATATTCTGTGTATTTATTTTGATACGATTTTACATTATTCTATTTGTTTTTTGTATATATTTTTTTATACACATTTACATTATTTAATGTGTATCTTCCATATATATTTTATACAAATTTACGTTATTTTAGGTGTATTTGTTTATATATTTTCATTCAAATTTACATTATTTGATGAGTATTTTGTATATGTATTTCAATACAAATTTACCTAATTTTATGTGTATTTTGTATATTTCTTTTCTTTGCTATTTTGTTTATTTATTTTGATACGAATTACATGATTATATGTGTATTTTGTACATATTTTTTATACGTATTTACATTACTTAATGTGTATTTTGTTTATATATTTTTAAACAAATCTACGTTATTATATGTATTTGTGTAAATATTTTGATACAGATTTACATTATTTTATGTATTTTGTATGTACATTTCAATTCAAATTTAGCTTATTTTAGCTGTATTTTGTATATATATTTTCATACAAATTTAATTACTTTTTTGTATTTTTCTATATAGTTTTATACAAATTTACGATATTTTATGTGCATTTTGTATATTTATATATATACAAATACACATTCTTTTACTGGTATTTTGTTTATTTATTTTGATACGATTTTTATGTGTATTTTGTATTCATTTTTTAATACGTATTTACTTCATTTTATGTGTATTTTGTATATATTTTTATAGAAATTCGTATATATATTTTGAAACAAATTTACATTGTTTTATATGTATTATGCATATCTATTTCAATACAAATTTACCTTATAGTATGTGCATTTTTTATATTTATTTTAATACAAATTTTATTATTTTATGTGTGTTTTGGTATATATATTTTTATAAAAAATGCGTTATTTTATGGCTATTTTGCATCTTTATTTTCATACAAATTTACATTATTTTATTAATATTCTGTGTATTTATTTTTCATACGATTTTAGATTATTCTATTTGTGTTTTGTATATATTTTTTTATACATATTTACATTATTTAATGTGTATTTTGCATATATATTTGATACAAATTGACGTTATTTTAAGTGTATATGTTTATATATTTTCATTCAAATTTCCATTATTTTATGTGTGTTTTGTATATGTATTTCAATACAAATTTACCTAATTTAATGTGTATTTTGTATATCTATTTTCATACAAGTTTAAATTATTTTTGTGTATTTTTGTATATAGTTTTATACAAACTTAGGTTATTTTATGAGTATTTTGTATATCTATTTTCATACAAATACACATTCTTTTATTGATATTTTGTTTATTTATTTTGACGAGAATTTAAATTATTTAATGTGTATTTTGTATATATATATTTTTATACGTATTTACATCATTTCATGTGTATTTTGTATATATATTTCTATAGAAATCTACGTTATTTTATGTGTATTCATATATAGATTTTTAAACAAATTTACCCTTTCATGTGCATTTTGTATATTTTTTCAATACAAATTTACTTTATTGCACGTGCATTTTGTGTATTAATTTTAATACAAATTTGATTATTCTATGTGTATTTTTGTACATGTATTTTTAAAAAAATATATAAATACAAAAATATAAAATCGTATCAAAATAAATACACAGAATATTAATAAAATAATGTAAATTTGTATGAAAATTAAGATGCAAAATACCCATAAAATAACGCATTTTTTATAAAAAATATATATACCAAGACACACATAAAATATTTGAATTTGTATTAAAATAAATATACAAAATGCACATACAATAAGGTAAATTTGTATTGAAATAGATATGCAAAATACATATAAAACCTGTAAATTTTTTTCAAAATATATATACGAATACACATAAAATAGCACAGATTTCTATGAAAATAAATATACAAAATACACATAAAATAAAGTAAATACGTATAAAAAAAAGGTATACAAAATACACATAAAATAATGTAAACTCGTATCAAAATAAATAAACAGAATACTAATAAAAGAATGTGTATTGTATAACTATAAATATACAAAATACAAATAAAATAACGTAAATTTATATAAAACTATATGCAAAAATACACAAAAGTAATTAAATTTGTGTGAAAATAGATATACAAAATACATGTGTATTTTGTATATTTATTTTCATACAAATTGAAATTATTTTTGTTTATTTTTTTATATATTTTCATACAAATTTTCGTTATTTTACGTGTATTTTGTATATTTATTTTTTCTACAAATATACGTTCTTTTATCTGAATTTTGTTTATTGAATTTAAAACGAATTTACCTTATTTTGTATATCTATTTTCATACAAATTAAAATACTTCTGTGTATTTTTGTATATAGTTTTATATAAATTTACGTTATTTTATGTGTATTTTGTATGTTTATATTTATACAAATACACATTCTTTTATTGGTATTTTTTTTTTTTTGATACGAATTAGATTATTTTATCTGTATTTTGTATACATTTTTTTATACGTATTTACTTCATTTTATGTGTATTTTGTATATATATTTTTATAGAAATCTACGTTATTTTATGTGTATTCGTATATATATTTTGAAACAAATTTACATTGTTTTATATGTTTTTTGCATATCTATTTCAATACAAATTTACCTTATTGTATGTGTTTTTTATATATTTATTTTAATTCAAATTTAATTTTTTTATGTGTATTTTGGTATATATATTTTTATAAATAAAAAAATGCGTTATTTTATGGGTATTTTGCCTCTTTATTTTCATACAAATTTACATTATTTTATTAATATTCTGTGTATTTACTTTGATACGATTTTACATTATTCTATTTGTGTTTTGTATATATTTTTTTTATACAAATTTCCGATATTTTAAGTGTATTTGTTTATATCTTTTAATTCAAATTTACATTATTTTATGTGTATTTTGTATATGTATTTCAATACAAATTTACCTAATTTGATGTGTATTTTGTATATTTATTTTCATACAAATTTAAAATATTTCTTTGTATTTTTGTATATAGTTTGATACAAATTTTGGTTATTTTATGTGTATTTTGTATATCTATTTTCATACAAATACACATTCTTTTATTGATATTTTGTTTATTTATTTTGACGCGAATTTACAGTATTTAATGTGTATTTTGTATATATATTTTTATACGTATTTACATCATTTCATGTGTATTTTGTATATATATTCCTATAGAAATCATCGTTATTTTATGTGTATTCGTATATATATTTTGAAACAAATTTACACTGTTTTATGTGTATTTTGCGTTTTTTTTCCAATACAAACTTAGCTAATTGTATGTGCATTTTGTATATTAATTTTAATACAAATTTAATTATTCTGTGTATTTTTGTATATGTATTTTTTAAAAAAAATTTGTTTTTTATTATGGGTATTTTGCATCTTTATTTTCATACAAATTTAAATTATTTTATTGATATTTTGTGTACTTATTTTGATACGATTTTACATTTTTCTATGTATAACAAATATAAATACAGAATACACAAAAATAGATATGCAAAATACATATAAACAATGTAATTTTGTTTCAAAATATATATACGAATACACATGAAATAAGGTAGATTTCTATAAAAATATATATACAAAATACACATAAAATTAAGTAAATACGTATAAAAAACGTATACAAAATACACATAAAATAATGTAAATTAGCATTAAAATAAATAAACAAAATACCAATAAAAGAATGTGTGTTTGTATAAATATATATATGCAAAATACACATTAAATAATATAAATTTGTTTAAAACTATACAAAAAACACATGAAATGATGTAAATACGTATAAAAATATATATACAAAATAGACATTAAATAATGTAAATTTGCGTCAAAATAAATGAACAAAATATCAATAAAAGAATGTGTATTTGTATGAAAATAGATATACAAAATACACATAAAATAACGTAAATTTGTATCAAACTATATACAAAAATACACAAAAATATTTTAAATTTGTATGGAAATAAATATACAAAATACACATAAAATTTGGTAAATTTGTATTGAAATACATACACTAAATACACATAAAATAATGTAAATTAGAATGAAAATACATAAACAAATACACTTAAAATTACGTAAATTTGTATAAAAAAATATGTACAAAACACAAATAGAATAATGTAAAATCGTATCAAAATAAATACACAGAATATTAATAAAATAATGTAAATTTGTATGAAAATAAAGAAGCAAAATACCCATAAAATAACGCATTTTTTTTATTTATAAAAATATATATACCAAAATACACATCAAAAAATTAAATTTGTATTAAAATAAATATACAAAAAACACATACAATAAGGTAAATTTGTATTGAAATAGATATGCAAAAAACATATAAAACAATGTAAATTAGTTTCAAAATATATATACGAATACACATAAAATAACGTACATTTCTATAAAAATATATATACAAAATACACATAAAATGAAGTAAATACGTATAAAAAAATGTATACAAAATACACATGAAATAATGTAAACTCGTATCAAAATAAATAAACAAAATACCAATAAAAGAATGTGTATTTGTATAAATATAAGTATACAAAATACACATAAAATAACGTATTTTTTATAAAAATATATATACCAAAATACACATAAAATATTAAAATTTGTATTAAAATAAATAAAAAAAAATGCACATACTGTCAGGTAAATTTGTATTGAAATAGATATGCAAAATACATATAAAACAATGTAAATTTGTTTCAAAATATATATACGAATACACATAAAATAACGTTGATTTCTATATTTATATTTATATTTATACAAATACACTTTCTTTTACTGGTATTTTGTTTATTTATATTGATACGATTTTTATGTGTATTTTGTATTCATTTTTTTATACGTATTTACTTCATTTTATGTGTATTTTACACATAAAATGAAGTAAATACGTATAAAAAAATGAATACAAAATACACATAAAAATCGTATCAATATAAATAAACAAAATACCAGTAAAAGAAAGTGTATTTGTATAAATATAAATATACAAAATACACATAAAATATCGTAAATTTGTATAAAACTATATACAAAAATACACAGAAGTTATTAAATTTGTATGAAAATATATATACAAAATACAGCTAAAATAAGCTAAATTTGAATTGAAACTTTCTTAGTTTTCATACAAATGTACATTATTTTATTAATATACTGTGTATATATTTTGATACGATTTTATATTATACTATTTGTGTTTTGTATATATTTTTTTTACATATTTTCATTATTTAATGTGTTTTTTTATATATATTTTATACAAATTAACGTTATTTTAAGTGTATTTGTTTATATAATTTCATTCAAATTTACATTATTTTAAGTGTATTTTGTATATGTATTTCAATACAAATTTACCTGGTTTTATGTGTATTTTGTATATTTATTTTCATACAAATTAAATTATTTTTGTGTTTTTTGTATATACATATAGAGTAAATTTCTATGAAAATATATGTTCAAAATACATATAAAATTATGTAAATAAGTATAAAAATATATATATCAAATACACCTAAAAAAATGAAAATTCGTATCAAAATAAATAAACAAAATTCCGATAAAAGAACGCATATTTGTAGGAAAATAAATATACAAAATACACATAAAATTACGAAAATTTGAATAAAAATATATACAAAAAAACAAAAAAATATATTTCAATTTGTATGCAAATAGATATACAAAATACACATATAATTAGTTAAATTTATAGTTAAATACATGTACAAAATACACATAAAATAATGTAAATTTGTACGTTCTTTTATCGAAATTTTGTTTATTGATTTTGATACGAATTTTCATTATTTTAGGTGTATTTGATATATATATATATATATATATATATATATATATATATATATATATATATATATATATATATATATATATATATATATATATATATATATATATATATATATATATTTATAAATTTACATAATCTTATATGTATTTTTAATATATATTTTCATAGAAATTTACTCTATTTTATGTGTATTCGTATATATATTTTGATACAAATTTACATTATTTATGTGTATTTCGCATATCTATTTCAATACAAATTTTCTTTATTGTATGTGCCTTTTGTATATTTATTTTGATACAAATTTAATTATTTTATGTGTATTTTTGAATATATATTTTTAAACAAATATGCGTTATTATATGGGTATTTTGCATCTTTATTTTCATACAAATTTACATTATTTTATTGATAGTCTTTATTTATTTTGATACGATTTTACGTTATTCTGTGTATTTTGTATCCATATTCTTAGACATTTTTACATTATTTAATGTATATTTTGTACATATATTTTATGGAAATTTACGTTATCTTATGTGTATTTGTTTATATAGTTTCATACAAATTTACATTATTTTATGTGTATTTTGTATATGTATTTCAATAAAAATTTGCCTTATTTCATGTGTATTTTGCATATCTATTTTCAAACAAAATAAAAAAAAAATTGTGTATTTATGTATATATTTTTATACAAATTTTTGTTATTTTATTTGTATTTTGTATATATTTTCCTACAAATATACATTCTTTTAGAGGAAATTTTGTTTATTAATTTTGATACGAATTTACATTATTTTATGTGTATTTTGTATATATATTTATCTATGTATTTACATTATTTAATATGTATTTTGTATATATATTTTCATAAAAATTTACGTTATTTTATTGTGTGTATTCGTATATATTTTGATACAAATTTACTTTATTTTATGTGTTTTTTCATATCTATTTCAATAAAAATCTACCTTATTGTATGTGTATTTTGTATATTTATTTTAATACAAATTTAATTATTTTATGAGTATTTTTGTGTATATTTTTTTTTTTAAATATGAGTTATTTTATTTTAAATGTGTATTTTTACATATTTTTCATTACAAATTTACTTTATATTATGATTATTTTTTATATTTATTTCATTCAATTTTAAACTATTTTATGTGTATATTTGTATTTGGATTTACGTAATTTTATATATTTTTATACAAATTTTAGTTATTCTATTTGTATTTTGTATATATATTTTCCTACAAATATACATTCTTTTATTGGAATTTTGTGTATTTATTTTTTTACGGATTTACATTATTTTATGTGTATTTTGTACACATATTTTTCTACGTGTTTAAATTATTTTATGTGTATTTTATATATACATTTTCATAAAAAATTACGTTATTTTATTGTGTGTATTCGTATATATTTTGAAACAGATTTTATACAAATTCATGTTATTTTATGTGTGTTTGCATACATATTTTCATACAAATTTAAATTATTTTATGTGTATTTTTACATATATTTCATTACAAATTTACCTTATTTTATGTTTATTTTGTATATTTATTTTATTCAATATTAAATTATTTATTGTGTATATTTGTATTTGTATTTAGGTTATTTTTGTGTGTTTTCTATATATATTTTCATCCAAAACTATATTATTTTATTGGTATTTTCTTAATTTAACTCGATACGAGTTTAGATTATTTCATAGGTATTTTGTATACATATTTTTATACTCATTTACATTATCTAATATGTGTTTTGTATATATTTTTTTTATGAAAATTAATTTTATGTGCATTTTTGTACATATATTTTTATAGAAATTTGCGTTATTTTATGTGTATTTTCTATATGTTTTCTCATACAAATTTACATTATTTTATTGTTTTTTTGTTTATTTATTTTGATACGAATTACATGATTATATGTGTATTTTTTACATATTTTTTATACGTATTTACATTACTTAATGTGTATTTTGTTTATATATTTTTATACAAATTTACGTTATTATATGAGTATTTGTTAAAAATATTTCGATACAAATTTACTTTATGTATTTAGTATATATATTTCAACTGAAATTTAGCTTATTTTGTGTGTATTTTGTACATATATTTTCATACAAATTTAATTACTTCTGTGTATTTTTGTATATAGTTTTATATAAATTTACGTTATTTTATGTGCATTTTGTATATTTATATTTATACAAATACACATTCTTTTATTGGTATTTTGTTTACATTATTTTGTGCATTTTGTATACATTTTTTATACGTATTTACTTAATTTTATGTGTATTTTGTATATATATTTTTATAGAAATCTACGTTATTTTATTTGTATTCGTATATATATTTTGAAACAAATTTACACTGTTTTATATGTTTTTTGCATATCTATAGAAATGCATATATAGTAAGGTAAATTTGTATTGAAAGAGATATTAAAAAATACATATAAAACAATGTAAATTTGTTTCAAAAAATATATACGAATACACATAAAATAAAGTAGATTTCTATAGAAATATATATACAAAATACATATGAAATTATGTAAATACGTATAAAAATATATATACAAAATACATATCAAATAATGTAAATTCGTGTCAAAATAAATAAACAAAATATCATGAAAAGAATGTGTATTTGTATGAAAATAGATTATAGATAATAAATTTGAATGAAATATATATGGAAGATACACATTAAATAATGTAAATATGTATAAAAAAATATATACAAAAGACAAATATAATAATGTAAAATAGTATCAAAATAAATACACAGAATATTAATTAAATAATGTAAATTTGGATGAAAATAAAGATGCAAAATACCCATAAAACAACGCATTTTTTATGAAAATATATATACCAAAATACACATAAAATATTTAAATTTGTATTACAATAAATATACAAAATGCACATACAATAAGGTAAATTTGTATTGAAATAGATATGCAAAATACATATAAAACAATGTAAATTTCTTTCAAAATCTATATACGAATACACATAAAATAACGTAGATTTCTATAAAAAATATATATACAAAATACACATAAAATGATAAATACGTATAAAAAATGTATACAAAATACACATAAAATAATGTAAATTCGCATCAAAATAAATATTCAAAATACCAATAAAAGAATGTGTATTTGTATAAATATAAATATACAAAATACACATAAAATAACGTAAATTTATATAAAACTTTATACAAAAATACACAGATGTATTTTAATTTGTATGAAAATAAATATACAAAATAAGATAAATTCGTTTCAAATTCAATAAACAAAATTCAGATAAAAGAACGTATATTTGTAGAAAAAATAAATATGCAAAATACACATAAAATAACGAAAATTTGTATGAAAATATATAAAAAAATAAACAAAAATAATTTCAATTTGTATGAAAAAAAATATACAAAACACACATGTATTTTGTATATCTATTTTCACACAAATTTAATTACTTTTGTGTATTTTTGCATATAGTTTTATATAAATTTACGTTAGTTTATTTGTATTTTGTATATTTGTATTTATACAATACATATTCTTTTATTTGTATTTTGTTTATTTATTTTGATACGAGTTTACATTATTTTATGTGTATTTTGTATATTTATTTTCATAGAAATCTACGTTATTTTATGTGCATTCGTATATATATTTTGAAAAAAAATTACATGGTTTTATATGTATTTTGCATATCTATTTCAATACAAATTTACCTTATTGTACATGCATTTTGTATATTTATTTTAATACAAATTCAAATATTTTATGTGTGTCTTGGTATATATATTTTTATAAAAAATGCGTTATTTTATGGGTATTTTGCATCTTAGTTTTCATACAATTTTACATTATTTTATTAATATTCTGTGTATTTATTTTGATACTATTTTACATTATTCTATTTGTCTTTTGTATATATTTTTTTATACATATTTACATTATTTAATGTGTATTTTTTATATATATTTTATACAAATTTACGTTATTTCAAGTGTATTTGTTTATATATTTTCATTCAAATTTACATTATTTTATGTGTATTTTGTAAATGTATTTAAATACAAATTTACCTAATTTTATGTGTATTTTGTATATTTATTTTCATACAAATTAAAATTATTTTTGTGTATTTTTGTATATAGTTTCATACAAATTTGGTTGATTTTATGTGTATATTGTATATCTATTTTCATACAAATACACATTCTTTTATTGATATTTTGGTTATTTATTTTGACGCGAATTTACATTATTTAATGTGTCTTATATATATATATATATATATATATATATATATATATATATATATATATATATATATATATATATATATATATATATATATATATATATATATATATATATATATATATATATATATATATATATATATATATATATATATATATATATATATATATATATATATATATATATATATATATATATATATATATATATATATATATATATATATATATATATATATATATATATATATATATATATATATATATATATATATATATATATATATATATATATATATATATATATATATATATATATATATATATATATATATATATATTTATACGTGTTTACATCGTTTGATGTGTATTTTGTATATATATTTCTATTGAAATCTACATTGATTTATGAATATTCGTATATAGATTTTGAAATAAATTTACACTGTTTTATATGTATTTTGCATATTTTTTCAATACAAATTTACCTTTTTGTATATGCATTTTGTATATTAATTTTAATACAAATTTAATTATGCTGTGTGTATTTTTGTATATGTATTTTTTATAAAAATATGCTTTATTTTATGGGTATTTTGCATTTCTATTTTCATACAAATATACATTATTTTATTTATATTCTGTTTATTTTTTTAAACAATTTTACATTCTTCTATGTGAATTTTGTATATCTATTTATACGTATTTACTTAATTTTATGTGTATTTTGTATATATATTTTTATATAATATACGTTATTTTATGTGTATTCGTATATATATTTTCAAAAAAATTTACATTGTTTTATATGTATTTTTGCATATCTCTTTCAATACAAGTTTACCTAATTTATTTCAATACAAATTTAAATATTTTATGTGTATTTTGGTATATATATTTTTATAAGAAATGCGCTATTTGATGGGAATTTTGCATCTTTATTTTTATACAAATTTACATTATTTTATTAATATTCAGTGTATTTATTTTGATACGATTTCACATTATTCTATTTATTTTTTGTATATATTTTTTTTATACATATTTACAATATTTAATGTGTATCTTGCATATATATTTCATACAAATTTATTATCTATTATTTATTTTCATACAAATACTCATTCTTTTCATGATATTTTGTTTATTTATTTTGACACGAATTTACCAAGATATGTATTTTGTATATATATTTTTATACGTACTTACATAATTTCATGTGTATTTTGTATATATATTTCTATTGAAATCTACGTTATTTTATGTGTATTCGTATATATATTTTGAAACAAATTTACTTTGTTTTATATGTATTTTTGAATATCTCTTTCATTACATATTTACCTTACTGTATATGCATTTTGTATATTTATTTCAATACAAATTTAAATATTTTATGTGTATTTTGTTATATATACTTTTATAAAGACTGCGCTATTTCATGGGAATTTTGATCTTTATTTTCATACAAATTTACATTATTTTATTGATATTCTGTGTATTTATATTGATAGGATTTTACATTATTCTATTTCTTTTTTGTATATATTTTTTTATACACATTTACATTATTTAATGTGTATCTTGCATATATATGTGATACAAATTTACGTTATTTTAAGTGTTTTTATTTTTACATATTTTCATTCAAATTTATATTATTTTATGTGTATTTTGTATATGTATTTCAATACAAATTTACCTAATTTTATGTGTATTTTGTATATTTCTTTTCATACAAATTTTAAATATTTTTGTGTATTTTTTGTATATAGTTTTATACAAATTTAGGTTATTTTATGTACGCATTTACAATATTTAATGTGTGTTTTATATATATATATATATATATATATATATATATATATATATATATATATATATATATATATATATATATATATATATATATATATATATATATTTTTTTTTTTTATGCAAATTTACTTTAGTTTATGTGCATTTTTGTACATATATTTTTTTAGAAATTTGCGTTATTTTATGTGTATTTGTATATGTTTTCTCATACAAATTTACATTATTTTATTACTATTTTGTTTATTTATTTTGATACGAATGAAAATAGATATATAAAATATACATAAAATAAACTAAATTTGTATTGAAATATATATACACAATACATAAAATAATGTAAATTTGTATCAAAATATTTTAACAGATGCGCATAAAATAACGTAAATTTGTTTTAAAATATACAAAATACACATTAAATAATGTAAATATGTATAACAAAATATACACAAAAACAAATAGAATAATGTAAAGTCGTATTATAATAAATACACAGAATATTAATAAAACAATGTAAATTTGTATGAAAATAAAGATGCAAAATACCCATTAAATAACGCATTTTTTATAAAAATATATATACCAAAATACACATGAAAAAATGAATTTGTATTAAAATAAATATACAAAATACACATACAATAAGGTAAATCTGTATTGAAATAGATATGCAAAATACATATAAAACAATGTAAATTTGTTTCAAAATATATATACGAATACACATAAAATAACGTAGATTTGTATAAAAATATATATACAAAATACACATAAAATTAAGTAAATACGTATAAACAAATAATGTAAATTCGTATCAAAATAAATAAACAAAATACCAATAAAAGAATGTGTATTTGTATAAATATAAATATACAAAATACACATAAAATAACGTAAATTTGTATAAAACTATATACAAAAATACACAGAAGTAATTAAACTCGTTTGAAAATAGATATACAAAATACAGATAAAATAAGCTAAATTTGAATTGAAATGTATATACAAAATACATAAAATATCAAATATCAAAATATTAATAAAAATACATATAATAACGTAAATTTGTTTAAAAATATATAAAAAAATACACATTAAGTAATGTAAATACGTATAAAAAATATGTACAAAATACACATATAATCATGTAATTCGTATCAAACTAAATAAAAAAAATATCAATAAAATAATGTAAATTTGTATGAGAAAACATATAAAATAACGCTAATTTCTTTAAAAATATATGTCCAAAAATGAACATAAAATAAAGTAACTTTGGATAAAAATATATATACAAAACACACATTAAATAATGTAAATGCGTACGTAAAATAACCTAAATTTGTATAAAACTATATACAAAAATACACAAAAATAATTTAGATTTGTCTGAAAAGAAATATACAAAATACACATAAAATTAGGTTAATTTGTATTGAAATACATATACAAAATACACATAAAATAATGTAAATTTGAAAGAAAATATATAAACAAATACACATATAATAACGTAAATTTGTATGAAATATATATACAAAATACACATTAATCGTATCAAAATATATACACAGAATATTAATAAAATAATGTAAATTTCTATGAAAATTAAGATGCAAAATACCTATAAAATAACGCATTTTTTATAAAATTATTGATACCAAAATACACATAAAATATTTGAACTTGTATTAAAATAAATATACAAAATGCACATACAATAAGGTAAATTTGTATTGAAATAGATATGCAAAATACATATAAAATATTGTAAATTTGTTTCAAAATATATATACGAATACACATAAAATAATGTAGATTTCTATACAAATACATATTCAAAATACACATAAAATTAAGTAGATACGTATAAAAAAATGTATACAAAATACACATAAAATACTGTAAATTCGTATAAATGTAAATAAACAATATACCAATAAAAGAATGTGTATTTGTATAAATATGAATATATAAAATGCACATAAAATAACGTAAATCTATATAAAACTATATACATAAAATAACGCAAATTTCTATAAAAATATATGTACAAAAATAAACATTAAATAAATTTGCATAAAAAATATATATACAAAACACACATTAGATAATGTAAATGAGTATAAAAATATGTATACAAAATCCCTATGAAATAATCTAAATTCGTATCGAATTAAATTAAGAAATACCAATAAAATAATGTAATTTTGGATGAAAATATATATACAAAATACACATAAAATAACCTAAATACAAATACAAATATACACATAAAATAGTTTAAAATTGAGTGAAATAAATATACAAAATAAACATAAAATAAGGTAAATTTGTAATGAAATATATGAAAAAATACACATAAAATAATATAAATTTGTATGAAAATATATATACAAATCCACATTAAATAACATGAATTTGTATAAAATTTCTATCAAAATATATACTTATACACACAATAAAATAACGTAATTTTTTTTATGAAAATGTATATACAAAATACACATAAAATAATTTAAATACGTAGAAAAATATATATACAAAAAACATAAAATAATGTAAATATGTATGAAAATATATAAACAAATACACATAAAATAATGTAAATTTGGATAAAATATATATACAAAATGAACATTATATAATGTAAATATATATATAAAAAAATATATACAAAAAACACATAGAATAATGTTAAATCGTATCAAAATAAATAAAGAGAATATCAATAAAATAATGTAAATTTGTATGAAAATAAAGATGCAAAATATCCATATAATAACGCATATTTGCATAAAAATATATATACAAAAATACATATAAAATAATTAGATTTGTATTAAAATAAATATACAAAATGCACGTACAATAAAGTAAATTTGTATTGAAATAGATATGCAAAATACACATTAATAATGTAAATTTGTATCAAAATATATATACCAATACTCATAAAATAGAGTAAATTTCTATGAAAATATACATACAAAATAGATATACAAAAACCACATATAACTAGTTAAATTTGTATTTAAATACATGTACAAAAAACACATAAAATAATGTAGATTTGTATGAAATGAAAACAAATACATTTTATATAAAATATATATACAAAATACACATAGAATAATGTAAAATCATATCAAAATAAATACACAGAATATCAATAAAATAATGTAAATTTGTATAAAAATAAAGATGCAAAATACCCATAAAATAAAGCATATTTTTATAAAAATACATATACAAAAATACACATAGATTAATCAAATTTGTATTAAAATTAATATTCAAAATACACATAAAATAAGGTAAATTTGTATTGAAAAAATATGCAAAATACACATAAAACAATGTAAATTAGTTTCAAAATATATATACGAATACACAAAATAACGCAGATTTCTATAGAAATATATATACAAAATACACTTGAAATAATGTAAATACGTATAAAAATATATATACAAAATACACATTAAATAATGTTAACTCGTGTCAAAGTAAATAATCAAAATATCATGAAAAGAATGTGTATTTGTATGAAAGTAGATATACAAAATACACATAAAATAACCTAAATTTGTATAAAACTATATACAAAAATACACAAAAATAATTTAAACTTGTATGAAAATAAATATACAAAAAACATATAAAATTAGGTAAATTTGTATTGAAATACATATACAAAATACACATAAAATAATGTAAATTTGATTGAAAATATATAAACATATAGACTTAAAATAATGTAAATTTGTATCAAATATATATACAAAAAACACATTAAATAATGTAAATATGTATAAAAAATATATACAAAACAAAAATAATAATGTATAATCGTATCAAAATAAATACAGAAAATATTAATAAAATAATGTAAATTTGTATGAAAATTAAGATGCAAAATACCCATAAAATAACGCATTTTTTATAAAAATATATATACGAAAAAACATAAAGTATTCGATTTTGTTATAAAATAAATATATATAGAAAATATACATAAAAAAAGCTAAATTTGAATTGAAATATATATACAAAATACATAAAATAATGTTAATTTGTATCAAAATTCTTATACAAATACACATATAATATCGTAAATTTGTATAAAAATATATAAACAAAATACACATTAAATAATGTAAATACGTATAAAAAAATGTACAAAATACACAAATAATCAAGTAATTCGTATAAAAATAAATAGACAAAATACCAATAAAATAATGTAAATTTCTATGAGAAACATATACAAAATACACATAAATAACGCAAATATCATTAAAATATATATAATATAATATATTTTTATACATATTTAAAATATTTAATGTATATTTTGTATATATATTTTATCCAAATTTACGTTACTTTATATGTATTTGTTTATATATTTTCATACAAATTTACATTATTTTATGTGAGTTTTGTATATGTATTTAAATACAAATTTGCCTAACTTTATGTGTATTTTGCATATCTATTTTCAAACAAATTTAAATTATTTTTGTGTATTTTTGTATATATTTTTATACAAATTTTAGTTTTTTTTTTTGTATATATATTTTCCTACAAATATATATTCTTTTAATGGAATTTTGTGTATTTAAGTTTTACAATTTACATTATTTTATGTATTATTTTATATATATTTTCGTATTTAAATTATTTATGTGTATTTTATATATACATTTTCATAAAATTTACGTTATTTTATTTTGTGTATTCGTATATATTTTGAAACAAATTTTATACAAATTCATGTTATTTTATGTGTATTTGTATATATTTTCATACAAATTTATATTATTTTATGTGCATTGTTACATATATTTTATTACAAATTTACCTTATTTTATGTTTATTTTGTATATTTATTTCATTTAATATAATCAAATTTAAATTTATTGTATATTCATTTTGTATATTAATTTTAATACAAATTTAATTATTCTATATGTATTTTTCTATATGTATTTTTATAAAAATATGCTTTATTTTATGGGTATTTTGCATCTTTATTTTCATACAAATTTACGTTATTTTATTGATATTCTGCTCATTCATTTTGGTACGATTTGACATTATTCTATGTGTATTTTGTATATATTTTTCATACAAATTTACGTTATTTTATGTGTATTTGTTTATATATTTTGACACAAATTTACAATATTTTATGGGTATTTTGTATAAATATTTCAAAAGAAATTTGTATTTGTATTTGTATTTGTATATATATCTTAATTTTCATACAAATTTACATTATTTTATTAATATTCTGTTTATTTATTTTGATACGATTTTACATTCTTTTATTTGTGTTTTGTAATATTTTTGTATACATATTTACATTATTTAATGTGATTTTATATATATCTATATAGATATATATATATATATATATATATATATATCTCTATATATATATATATATATATATATATATATATATATATCTATATATATATATATAGATATATATATATATATATATATATATATATATATATATATATATATATATATATATATATATATATATCTTAATTCAAATTAACACTATTTGTTGTGTATTTTGTAAATGTATTTAAATACATTGTTTATATATTTTCATATAGATTTACATTATTTTATGAGTGTTTTGTATATGTATTTCAATCTAAATTTGCCTAATTTTATGTGTATTTTGCCTATCTATTTTCAAACAAATTTAAATTATTTTTGCGTATTTTTGTATAAATTTTTATACAAATTTTAGTTATTTTATTAGTATTTTGTATATATATTTTCCTACATATATACATTCTATTATTGCAATTTTGTTTATTTATTTTGATACGAATCTCCATTTCTTTATGTGTATTTTGTATATATATATAAATATATATATATATATATATATATATATATATATATATATATATATATATATATATATATATATATATATATATATATATATATATATATATATATATATATATATATATATATATATATATATATATATATATATATTTCTCGGTTTTTTCATTATTTTTTGTGTATTTTGGTTATATATTTTCATAAAAATTTTGGTTATTTTATTGTGTGCTCTCGTATATATTTTGATACAAATTTTATACAAATTCATGTTATTTTATGTGTATTTGAATACATATTTTCATACAAATTTAAATTATTTTATGTGTATTTTTTCATATATTTCATTACAAATTTACCTTATTTTATGTGTGTTTCATATATTCATTTCATGCAATTTTAAATTATTTTATGTGTATATTTGTATTTGTATTGAGGTTATTTTATTTGTATTTTCTATATACATTTTCATCCAAAACTACATTATTTTATTGGTATTTTGTTAATTTAACTCGATACGAATTTAGATTATTTCAAAGGTATTTTTTATACATTTTTTTATACGCATTTACATTATTTAATGTGTGTTTTGTATATATATTTTGATGCAAATTTACTTTATTTGATGTGCATTTTTGTACATATATTTTTAAAGAAATTAGCGTTATTTTATATGTATTTTTTATATGTTTTCTCATACAAATTTACAGAATATTATTGGTATTTTGCTTATTTATTTTGATACGAATTACATGATTATATGTGTATTTTCTACATATTTTTTTTATACGTATTTTCATTATTTAATGTGTATTTTGTTTATGTGTTTTTGTTCAAATTTACGTTATTATATGTGTATTTGTATAAATATTTTGATACAAATTTACATTATTTGATGTATTTTGTATATATATATATATATATATATATATATATATATATATATATATATATATATATATATATATATATATATATATATATATATATATATATATATATATATATATATATATATATATATATATATATATATATATATATATATATATATATATATATATATATATATATATATATATATATATATATATATATATATATATATATATGAATTCAAATTTAGTTTATTTTATGTGTATTTTGTATATCTGTTTTCATAAAATTTAACTACTTTTGTGTATTTTTGTATATAGTTTTATATAATTTTACGATATTTTATGTGTATTTTGTATATTTATTTTTATACAAATACACATTTTTTATTGGTATTTTGTTAATTTATTTTGATACGAATTTACATTATTTTATGTGTATTTTGTGTACATTTTTTTATACGTATTTACTTCATTTTATGTTTATTTTGTATATATATTTTTATAGATATCTACGTTATTTTATGTGTATTCGTATATATATTTTGAAACAAATTTTACATTGTTTTATATGTATTGAAATACATATAAAAATACACATCAAATAATGTAAATTTGAATGAAAATATATAAACAAATACACTTAAAATAACGTAACTATTTGGGTTTTGTATATATTTTTTTATACATATTTTGTATATATATTTTATACAAATTTACGTTATTTTAAGTGTATTTGTTTATGTATTTTCATTAAAATTTACATTATTTTATGTGTATTTTGTAAATGTATTTCAATACAAATTTACCTAATTTTATGTGTATTTTGTATACTTATTTTCAAACAAATTTAAATTATTTTTGTTTATTTTTGTATATAGTTTTATACAAATTTACATTATTTTATGTGCATTTTGTATATCTATTTTCATACAAATACACATTCTTTTATTGATATTTTGTTTATTTATTTTGACACGAATTTACATTATTTAATATCTATTTTGTATATATATTTTTTTACGTATTTACAGCATCTCAAGTGTATTTTGTATATATATTTCTATAGAAATCTGCGTTAGTTTATGTTTATTCGTATACATATTTTGAAACAAATTTACATTGTTTTATGTGTATTTTGCATATTTTTTTAATAAAAATTTATCATATTCTATGTGCATTTTGTATATTAATTTTACTACAAATTTAATTATTGAATGTGTATTTATGTATTGTATTTTTATAAAAATATGCTTTATTTTATGATATTTTGCATCTTTATTTTCATACAAATTTACATTATTTTATTGATATTTTGTATATTTATTTTGATACGATTTTACATTATTTTCTATGTGTATTTTGTATATACATTTAATACAAATGTAGTACGTTATTTTATGTGTATTTGTTTTCCTTTCATACAAATTTTCATTATTTTATGTGTATTTTGTACATGTACAAATTTGTACAAATTTAACTAATTATATGTGTATTTTATATATCAATTTTCATAAAATTTGAAATTATTTTTGTTTTTTTTGTAAATATTTTTATACAATTTTTTTTGACATATATTTTTATAGAAATTTATTTATTTTATGTCTATTTTGTATATGTTTTCTCATAAAAATTTACATTATTTTATTGGTATTTTGTTTATTTATTTTGATACGAATTACATGATTATATGTGAATTTTGTATATGTTTTTATACGTAATTACATTATTTAATGTGTATTTTGTTTATATATTTTTATATAAAATTTACGTAATTATATGTGTATTTGTAAAAAATATTTTGATACAAATTTACTTTATTTTATGTATTTTGTACATATATTTCAATTCAAATTAAGCTTACTTTGTGTGTATTTTGTATATCTATTTTCATACAAATTTAATTACTTTTGTGTATCTTTGTATATTGTTATATATAAATTTACCTTATTTTATGTGCATTTTGTATATTTATATTTATACAAATATGCAAAATACATATAAAACAATGTAAATTTCTTTCAAAATATATATACGAATACTTATAAAATAACGTAGATTTCTAAAAAAATATATATACAAAATACACATAAAATGAAGTAAATACGTACACGAAAATGTATACAAAATACACATAAAATAATGTAAACTCGTATCAAAATAAATAAACAAAATGCCAATAAAAGAATGTGTACTTATATAAATATAAATATACAAAATACACATAAAATAACGTAAAATTGTATAAAACTATAAACAAAAATAAACAAAAATAATTAAATTTGTATGAAAATAGATATACAAAAGACACATAAAATAAGCTAAACTAGAATTGAAATAAATATAGAAAATACATAAAATAATGCAAATTTGTATCAAAATATATATTCAAATATATATATATATATAGATATATATATATATATATATATATATATATATATATATATATATATATATATATATATATATATATATATATATATATATATATATATATATATATATATATATATATATATATATATATATATATATATATATTTACATTATTTAATGTATATTTTGTACATATATTTTATGGAAATTTACGTTATCTTATGTGTATTTGTTTATATAGTTTCATACAAATTTATATTATTTTATGTGTATTTTGTATATGTATTTCAATAAAAATTTGCTTAATTTCATGTGGATTTGGCATATCTATTTTCAAACAAATTAATAAAAAATTTGTGTATTTTTGTATATATTTTTATACAAATTTTTGTTATTTTATTTGTATTTTGTATATATATTTTCCTACAAATATACATTCTTTTAGAGGAAATTTTGTTTATTTATTTTGATACGAATTTACATTATTTTATGCGTATTTTGTATATATATTTTTCTATGTATTTACTTTATTTAATGTGTATTTTGTATATATATTTTCATAAAAATTTTCGTTATTTTATTGTGTGTATTCGTATATATTTTGATACAAATTTACTCTATTTTATATGTTTTTTGCATATCTATTTCAATAAAAATCTACCTTATTGTATGTGTATTTTGTATATTTATTTTAATACAAATTTAATTATTTTATGTGTATTTTTGTATATATTTTTTTTTAAATATGAGTTATTTTATGGGTATATTGCATCTTTAATTTCATAAATTTTTACATTACGTACATATCTTTTATACGTATTTACATTATTTAATGTGTATTTTGTTTATATATTTTTATACAAATTTTCGTTATTATATTTGTATTTGAATATATATTTTGATAGAAATTTACATTATTTTATGTATTTTCATTATTTATCTCAATTCAAATTTAGCTTATTTTATGTGTCTTTTGTATATCTATTTTTACACAAATTTATTTTTTTTGTTTATTTTTGTATATAGTTTTATACAATTTTACGTTATTTTATGTGTATTTTGTATATTTATATTTGTACAAGTGCACATTCTTTTATTGGCATTTAGTTTATTTATTTTGATACGAATTTACATTATTTTATGTGTATACAAAATACACATAAAATAATGTAAATTCGAATTAAAATAAATAAACAAAATACCAATAAAAGAATGTGTATTTGGATAAATATAAATATACAAAATACACATACAAAATAAATATAAAATAAGGTAGATTTGTAATAAAATATATGTACAAAATACACATAAAATAATGTAAATTTATAAAAAAATATATATTCAAATACACATAAAATACCATGAATTTGTATAAAAATATATATTCAAAATAAATATTAAATAATGTAAAAGCGTATAAAAATATATATACAAAGTACATATAAAATAATGTAAATTCGTATCAATATAAATCAACAAAACACCAATAAAATAATATATATTTGAATGAAAATAAATTTACAAAATACACATAACATAACTAAAATTTGTATTAAAATATATTCAAAAATACATAGAAATAATTTGAGTTTGTATGAAAATAGATATACAAAATACACATAAAACTAGGTAAATTTCTTTTGAAATGTATATACAAAATAGCCATAAAATATTGTAAATTTGTGTCAAAATGTATAAAGAAATACACATAAAATAACGTAAATTTGTATGAAAAATATATACAAAATACACATAGAGTAATGTCAATTCGTATCAAAATGAATGAGCAGAATATAAATAAAATAATGTAAATTTGTATGAAAATAAAGATGCAAAATACCCAAAAAATAAGCATATGTTTATAAAAATACAGATACAAAAATACACATCGAATAATTAAATTTGTATTAAAATTAATATACAAAATGCGTATATAATAATGTAAATTTGTATTGAAAAAATATGCAACATACACGTTTACTCATACAAATTTATATTATTTTATTGGTATTTTGTTTATTTTGATACGAATTACATGATTATATGTGTATTTTGTACATATTTTTTTATACGTATTTACATTATTTAATGTGTATTTTGTTTATATATTTTCATACAAATTTACGTTATTATATGTGTATTTGTATAAATATTTTGATACAAATTTACTTTATTTCATGTATTTTGTATATATATTTCAATTCAAATTTAGCTTATTTTGTGTGTATTTTGTATATATTTTCATACAAATTTAATTACTTCTGTGTATTTTTGTATATAGTTTTATATAAATTTACTTTATTTTATGTGTATTTTGTATATTTATATTTAAACAAATACATATTCTTTTATTGGTATTTTGTTTATTTATTTTGATACGAATTTACATTATTTTATGTGTATTTTGTATACATTTTTTTTATACGTATTTACTTCATTTTGTGTGTATTTTCTATATATATTTTTATAGAAATCTACGTTATTTTATGTGTATTCGTATATATATTTTGAAAGAAATTTACATTGTTTTATATGTATTTTGCATATCTATTTCAATACAAATTTACCTTATGGTATGTTCATTTTGTATATCTATTGTAATACAAATTTAAATATTTTATGTGTATTTTGGTATATATATTTTCATAAAAAATGCGTTGTTTTATGGGTATTTTACATCTTTATTTTCACACAAATTTATATTATTTCATTAATATTCTGTGTATTTATTTTGATAATATTTTACATTATTCTATTTGTCTTTTGTATATATTTTTTTATACATATTTACATTACTTAATGTGTATTTTATATATATATTTCATACAAATTTACGTTTTTTTAAGTTTATTTGTTTATATATTTTCATTCAAATTTACATTATTTTATGTGTATTTTGTATATGTATTTCAATAAAAATTTACCTAATTTTATGTGTATTTTTTTTATTAATTTTCATACAAATTTACATTATTTTTTGTGTATTTTTGTATAGGGTTTTATACAAATTTACAATATTTAATGTGTATTTTGTATATCTATTTTCATACAAATACACATTCTTTTATTGATATATTGTTTTTTTATTTTGACACGAAATTACATTATTTAATGTGTATTGTGTATATCTATTTTTATACGTATTTACGTCATTTCATCTATTTTTTGTATATATATATTTCTATAGAAATCTACGTTATTTTATGTGTATTCGTATATATATTTTGAAACAAATATACATTGTTTTGTGTGTATTTTGCATATTCTTTCAATACAAATTTACCTTATTGTATGTGCATTTTGTATATATATATATATATATATATATATATATATATATATATATATATATATATCTATATATATATATATATATATATATATATATATATATATATATATATATATATATATATTTTCCTACAAATATACATTTTTTTATTGGAATTTTGTTTATTGATTTTTATACGAATTTATATTATTTTGTGTATTTTGTATATATATTTTTCTACGTTTTCACATTATTTTAATTATTATTTTGTATATATATTTTCATTAAAATTTATGTTATTTTAATGTGTGTATTCGTATATATTTTGATAAAAATTTACATTATTTTATGTGTATTTTACATATCTATTTCAATAGAAATTTACCTTATAGTATGTGTTTTTTGTACATTTATTTTAATACAAATTTAACTATTTTATGTTTTTTTTTGTATATATTTTTTTTAAATATGAGTTATTTTATGTCTTTTGTACATCTATTTTCATACAAATTTAATTACTTCTGTGTATTTTTGTATATACTTTTATATCAATTTACGTTATTTTATGTGTATTTTGTATATTTATATTTATACAAATACACATTCTTTTATTAGTATTTTCTTTATTTATTTCGATACGAGTTTACATTATTTTATGTGTATTTTGTACACATTTTTTTATACGTATTTACTTCATTTTATGTGTATTTTGTATATATATCTTTATAGAAATCTGCGTTATTTTATGTGTTTTCGTATATATATTTTGAAACAAATTTACATTGTTTTATATGTATTTTGCAAATCTATTTCAATACAAATTTACCTTATTGTGTGTGCATTTCGTATATTTATTTTAATACCAGTTCAAATATTTTATTTTTATAAAAAAATGCGTTATTTTATGGGTATTTTGCATATTTATTTTCAAAAATTTATATTATTTTATTAATATTCTGTGTATTTATTTTGATACGATTTTACATTATTCTATTTGTGTTTTGTATATATTTTTTATACATATTTACATTATTTAATGTGTATTTTGTATATATATTTCATACAATTTTACGTTATTTTAAGTGTATTTGTTTATATATTTTCTTTCAAACTTACATTATTTTATGTGTATTTTGTATATTTATTTCAATACAAATTTGCCTAATTTTATGTGTATTTTGCATATCTATTTTCAAACAAATTTAAATAATTTTTGTGTTTTTGTATATATTTTTATACAAATTTTACTTATTTTATTTGTATTTTCTATATATATTTCCCTACAAATATACATTATTTTATTGGAATTTTATCTATTTATTCTGATACGAATTTACTTTATTTTATGTGTATTTTGCATATATATTTTTCTACGTATTTACATTATTTTATGTGTATTTTGTATATATATTTTAATAAAAATTTACCTTATTTTATTGTGTGTATTCGTATATAATTTTAAACAAATTTTATACAAATTCATGTTATTTTATGTGTATTTGTATATATATTTTCAGACAAATCTACATTATTTTATGTGCATTTTTACATATATTTCATTACAAATTTACTTTATTTTATGCTTATTTTGAATATTTATTTCCTTCAATTTCAAATTATTTTATGTGTATATATGTATTTGTATTTAGGTTATTTTATGTGTATTTTCTATATATATTTTCATGAAAAATTACATTATTTTATTGGTATTTTGTTAGTTTAATTCGATACGAATTTAGATTATTTCATAGGTATTTTGTATACATATTTTTATACGCTTTTACATTATTTAATGTGTGTTTTGTATATTTATTTTTATGCAAATTTACTTTATTTTATGTGTATTTGTATAAATATAAATATACAAAATGAACATAAAATAAGGTAAATTTATGTAAAACAATATATAAAGATACACAAAAGTAATAGATTTACAAAATACACACAAAATAAGATTAATTTGAATTGAAATATATGTACAAAATACATAAAATAAAGTAAATTTGTATCAAAATATTTTTACAAATACTTATATAATTACGTAAATTTTATATAAAAATATATTAACAAAATACACATTAAATAATGTAATTACGTATAAAAAATATATACAAAATACACATATAATCATGTAATTCGTATCAAAATAAATAAACAAAATGCCAATAAAATAATGTAAATTTTTTTGAGAAAATATATACAAAATACACATAAAATAAATAAATTTCTATAAAAATATATGTACAAAAATGGACATAAAATAAATTTGCATTAAAAAATATATACAAAACACACATTACATAATGTAAATGAGTATAAACATATGTAAACAAAATACCTATGAAAAAATCTAAACTCGTATCGAGTTAAATAAAGAAAATAACAATAAAATAATGTAATTTTTGATGAAAATATATATAGAAAATACACATAAAATTACGTAAATACAAATACAAATATACACATAAAATAATTTAAAATTGAATGAAATAAAATTACAAAATAATCATAAAATACGGTAAATTTGTAATGAAAAATATGTAAAAATACCCGTAAAATAACATAAATTTGTATGAAAATATATATACAAATACACATAAAATAACATGAATTTGTGTAAAATTTTTATCAAAATAAATAGGAATACACACAATAAAATAATGTAAATTTTTATTAAAATATATATACAAAACACACATAAAATAATGTAAATACGTAGAAAAATATCTATACAAAATACACATAAAATAATGTAAACTCGTATCAAAATAAATAAACAAAATTATAATAAAAGATTGTATATTTGTAGGAAAATATATATACAAAATACAAATAAAATAACTAAAATTTGTATAAAAATAAATACAAAAATACACAAAAATAATTTAAATTTGTTTGAAAATAGATATGCAAAATACACATAAAGTTAGGCAAATTTGTATTGAAATACATATACAAAATACACATAAAATAATGTAAATTTGTATGAAAATATATAAACAAATACACATAAAATAACGTAAATTTGGATAAAATATATATACAAAATATACATTAAATGATGTAAATATGTATAAAAATAGTTATACAAAATACACATAGAATAATGTTAAATCGTATCAAAATAAATCAACAGAATATCAATAAAATAATTTAAATTTGTATGAAAATAAAGATGCAAAATACCCATATAATAACGCATATATGCATAAAAATATATATACAAAAATACACATGAAGTAATTAAATTTGTATTGAAATAAATATACAAAATGCATATACAATAAAGTAAATTTGTATTGAAATACATATGCAAAATACACATCAATATTGTAAATTTGTATCAAAATATATATACGAATACACATAAAATAGAGTAAATTTCTATGAAAATATACATACAAAATACATATAAAATGATGTAATTAGTATAAAAATATATATACCAAATACACCTAAAATAATGTAAATTCGTATCAAAATAAACAAACAAAATTCCGTTAAAGAACGTATATTTGTAGGAAAATAAATATACAAAATACACATAAAATAACGAAAATTTGTATAAAAATATATACAAAAAAAAAAAAATTTCAATTTTTATGAAAATTGATATACAAAATACACATATAATTAGTTAAATATGTACAAATTTGTACATGTACAAAATACACATAAAATAATGAAAATTTGTATGAAATGAAAACAAATAAACATAAAATAACGTACATTTGTATTAAATATATATACAAAATACACATAGAAAATAATGTAAAATCGTATCAAAATAAATACACAAAAATCTTTATTTTCATACAAATTTACATTATTTTATTGATATTCTGCTCATTCATTTTGATACGAATTGACATTATTCTATGTGTATTTTGTATATATTTTTCAAACAAATTTACGTTATTTTATGTGTATTTGTTTATATATTTTGACACAAATTTACAATATTTTACGGCAATTTTGTACATACATTTTAAAAGAAATTTACCTAGTTTTAGGTGTATTTTGTATTTCTATTTTCATACAAACTCAAATTATTTCTATGTATTTTTGTATATATTTTAATACAAATTTTAGTTATGTTATGTGTATTTTGTAAATTTATTTTCATTCAATTATATATTATTTTATTGGTGTTTTGTTGATTTATATTGATACGAATTTACATTATTTTATATGTACTTTGTATATATATTTTTATACGCTTTTACATTATTTAATATTTATTTTGAATATATATTTTTATACAAATTCATGGTATTTTATGTGTATTTTTATATATATTTTCATATAAATTTACATTATTTTACGTGTATTTTGTACATATATTTTATTACAAATCTACCTTATTTTATGTTTATTTTGTATATGTATTTTGTATATTTATATTTATCCAAATACACATTCTTTTATTGGTATTTTGTTTATTTATTTTAAATCGAATTTACATTATTTTATGTGTATTTTGTATACATTTTTTTTATACGTATTTACTTAATTTTATGTGTAATTTGTATATATATTTTTATAGAAATGTACGTTTTTTTATTTGTATTCGTATATATATTTTGAAACAAATTTACATTGTTTTATATGTATTTTTGCATATCTCTCTCAATACAAATTTACCTTATTGTATGTGCATTTTGTATATTTATTTCAATGCAAAATTAAGTATTTTATGTGTATTTTGGTATATATATTTTTATAAGATTACGAAAATTTGAATAAAAATATATACAAAAAAACAAAAAAATAAATTTCAATTTGTATGAAAATAGATATACAAAATACACATACAATTAGTTAAATTTGTATTTAAATACATGTACAAAATACACATAAAATAATGTAAATTTGTATGAAATGAAAACAAATTCACATAAAATTCGCGTCAAAATAAATAAACAGAATATCAATAAAAGAATGTGTATTTGTATGAAAATAGATATACAAAATACACATAAAATAACCTAAATTTGTATCAAACTATATACAAAAATACACAGAAATATTTTAAATTTGTATGAAAATAAATATACAAAATACACATAAAATTAGGTAAATTTCTATTGAAATACATAAACAAATACACTTAAAATAACGTAAATTTGTATAAAAAATATGTACAAAACACAAATAGAATAATGTAAAATCGTATCAAAATAAATACACAGAATATTAATAAAATTATGTAAATTTGTATGAAAATAAAGAAGCAAAATACCCATAAAATAACGCATTTTTTTTATTTATAAAAATATATATACCAAAATACACATCAAAAAATTAAATTTGTATTAAAATAAAGATACAAAAAACACATACAATAGGGTAAATTTGTATTGAAATAGATATGCAAAATATATATAAAACAATGTAAATTTGTTTCAAAATATATATACGAATACACATAAAATAACGTAGATTTCTATAAAAAAAAGTATATACAAAATACACATAAAATGATGTAAATACGTTTAAAAAAATGTATACAAAATACACCTAAAATAATATAAATTCGTATCAAAATAAATACACAAAATACCAATAAAAGAATGTCTATTTGTATAAATATAAATAAACAAAATACACATAAAATAACGTAAATTTATATAAAACTATATACAAAAATACACAGAAGTAATTAAATTTGTATGAAAATAAATACAAAATACACACAAAATAGGCTAAATTTGAATTCAAATATATATACAAAATACATGAAATAAAGTAAATTTGTATCAAAATATTTATACAAATACACATATAATAACGTAAATTTGTATGAAAATATATAAACAAAATACACATTAAATAATGTAAATACGTATAAAAAATATGTACAAAATACACATATAATCATGTAATTCGTATCAAAATAAATAAACAAAATACCAATAAAATAAAATAAATTTGTATGAGTAAACGTGTATGTTGCATATTTTTTCAATACAAATTTATCTTATTATATACGCATTTTGTATATTAATTTTAATACAAATTTAATTATTCGATGTGTATTTTTGTATCTGTATTTTTATAAACATATGCTTTATTTTTTGGGTATTTTGCATCTTTATTTTTTATACAAATTTACATTATTTTATTGATATTCTTCTCATTCATTTTGATACGAATTGACATTATTCTATGTGTATTTTGTATATATTTTTCATACAAATTTACGTTATTTTATGTGTATTTGTTTATATATTTTGACACAAATTTACAATATTTTATGGCTATTTTGTATATACATTTCAAAAGAAATTTACCTAGTTTTATGTGTATTTTGTATATCTATTTTCGTACACACTCAAATTATTTCTATGTATTTTTGTATATATTTTAATACAAATTTTAGTTATGTTATGTGTATTTTGTTAATTTATTTTCATTCAAATATATATTATTTTATTGGTGTTTTGTTGATTTATATTGATACGAATTTACATTATTTTATATGTACTTTGTATATATATTTTTATACGCTTTTACATTATTTAATATTTATTTTGAATATATATTTTTATACAAATTCATGGTATTTTATGTGTATTTGTATATATATTTTCATATAAATTTACATTATTTTATGTGTATTTTGTACATATATTTTATTGCAAATCTACCTTATTTATTATATTTATTTTGTATGTGTATTTTGTATATTTATATTTATCCAAATACACATTTTTTTATTGGTATTTTGTTTATTTATTTTAATTCGAATTTACATTATTTTATGTGTATTTTGTATACATTTTTTTATACGTATTTACTTAATTTTATGTGTATTTTGTATATATATTTTAATAGAAATCTACGTTTTTTTATTTGTATTCGTATATATATTTTTAAACAAATTTACATTGTTTTATATGTATTTTTGCATATCTCTTTCAATACAAATTTACCTTATTGTATGTGCATTTTGTATATTTATTTCAATGCAAATTTAAATATTTTATGTGTATTTTGGTATATATATTTTTATAAGAAATGCGCTATTTTATGGGAATTTTGCATCTTTATTTTCATACAAATTTACATTATTTTATTAATATTCGGTGTATTTATTTTGATACGATGTTACATTATTCTATTTGTTTTTTGTATATACTTTTTTATACATATTTACATTATTTAATGTGTATCTTGCATATATATTTTATACAAATTTATTATCTATTATCTATTTTCATACAAATACACATTCTTTTCATGAAATTTTGTTTATTTATTTTGACACGAATTTACATTATTTGATATGTCTTTTGTATATATATTTTTATACGTATTTACATAATTTCAAATGTATTTTGTATATATATTTCTATAGAAATCTTCTTTATTTTATGTGTATTCGTATATATATTTTGAAACAAATTTACATTGTTTTATATGTATTTTTGAATATCTCTTTCAATACAAATTTACCTTACTGTATATGCATTTTGTATATTTATTTCAATACAAATTTAAATATTTTATGTGTATTTTGGTAAATATATTTTTATAAAAAATGCGATAGTTTTTGGGAATTTTGCATCTTTATTTTCATACAAATTTACATTATTTTATTGATATTCTGTGTATTTATTTTGATACGATTTTACATTATTCTATTTGTTTTTTGTATATATTTTTTTATACACATTTACATTATTTAATGTGTATCTTGCATATATATTTTATACAAATTTACGTTAATTTAAGTGTATTTGTTTATATATTTTCATTCAAATTTACATTATTTGATGTGTATTTTGTATATGTATTTCAATACAAATTTACCTAATTTTATGTGTATTTTGTATATTTCTTTTCAAACAAATTTAAATTATTTTGTATATTTCTTTTCAAACAAATTAAAATTATTTTTGTGTATTTTTGTATATAGTTTTATACGAATTTAGGTTATTTTATGTACGGATTTACATTATTTAGTGTGTGTTTTGTATATATATTTTTATGCAAATTTACTTTATTTTATGTGCATTTTTGTACATATATTTTTATAGAAATTTGCGTTATTTGTATATGTTTTCTCATACAAATTTACATTATTTTATTGCTATTTTGTTTATTTATTTTAATACGAATTACATGATTATATGTGTATTTTGTACATATTTTTTATACGTATTTACATTACTTAATGTGTATTTTGTTTATATATTTTTAAACAAATCTACATGATTATATGTATTTGTACAAATATTTTGATACAGATTTACATTATTTTATGTATTTTGTATGTACATTTCAATTCAAATTTAGCTTATTTTAGCTGTATTTTGTATATATATTTTCATAAAAATTTAATTACTTCTGTGTATTTTTGTATATAGTTTTATACAAATTTACGATTTTTTTTGTGTATTTTGTATATTTATAATTATACAAATACACATTCTTTTACTAGTATTTTGTTTATTTATTTTGATACGATTTTTATGTCTATTTTGTATTCATTTTTTTATACGTATTTACTTCATTTTATGTGTATTTTGTATATATTTTTATAGAAATCTACGTTATTTTATGTGTATTCGTATATATATTTTGAATCAAATTTACATTGTTTTATATGTATTTTTGAATATCTCTTTCAATACAAATTTACCTTACCATATATACCAAAATACTCATAAAAAATTAAATTTGTATTAAAATAAATATACAAAAACACATACAATAAGGTAAATTTGTATTGAAATAGATATGCAAAATACATATAAAACAATGTAAATTTGTTTCAAAATATATATACGAATACACATAAAATAACGTAGATTTCTATAAAAATATATATACAAAATACACATAAAATGAAGTAAATACGTATAAAAAAATGTATACAAAATACATATAAAATAATGTAAATTCGTATCAAAATAAATATACAAAATACCTATAAAAGAATGTGTATTTGTATAAATATACAAAATACACATAAAATAACGTAAATTTATATAAAACTATATACAAAAATACACAGTATTTTAATTTGTATGAAAATAGATATACAAAATAAGGTAAATTCGTTTCAAATTCAATAAACAAAATTCACATAAAATAGCGTATATTTGTAGAAAAAATAAATATACAAAATACACATAAAATAACGAAAATTTGTATGAAAATATATAATAAAATAAACAAAAATAATTTAAATTTGAATGAAAATAAATATACAAAATACACATGTATTTTGTATATCTATTTTCACACAAATTTAATTAATTTTGTGTATTTTTGCATATAGTTTTATATAAATTTACGTTATTTTATTTGTATTTTGTATATTTATATTTATACAATACACATTCTTTTATTAGTATTTTGTTTATTTATTTTGATACGAGTTTACATTATTTTATGTGTATTTTGTATACCTTATTTTATACGTATTTACCTCATTTGATGTGTATTTTGTATATTTATTTTCATAGAAATCTACGTTATTTTATGTGTATTCGTATATATATTTTGAAAAAAATTTACATGGTTTTATATGTATTTTGCATATCTATTTCAATACAAATTTACCTTATTGTATGTGCATTTTGTATATTTATTTTAATACAAATTCAAATATTTTATGTGTGTCTTGGTATATATATTTTTATAAAAAATGCGTTATTTTATGGGTATTTTGCATCTTAATTTTCATACAAATTTACATTATTTTATTAATATTCTGTGTATTTATTTTGATACGATTTTATATTATTCTATTTGTGTTTTGGATATATTTTTTTATACATATTTGCATTATTTAATGTGTATTTTTTATATATATTTTATACAAATTTACGTTATTTTAAGTGTATTTGTTTATATATTTTCATTCAAATTTACATTATTTTATGTGTATTATGTAAATGTATTTCAATACAAATTTTCCAAATTTTGTGTATTTTGTATATTTATTTTCATACAAATTAAAATTATTTCTGTGTATTTTTGTATATAGTTTTATACAAATTTAGGTGATTTTATGTGTATATTGTATATGTATTTTCATACAAATACACATTCTTTTATTGATATTTTGTTTATTTATTTTGACGCGAATTTACATTATTTAATGTGTATTTTATATATATTTTTTTATACGTGTTTACATCATTTGATGTGTATTTTGTATATATATTTCTATAGAAATTTACGTTGATTTATGAGTATTCGTATATAGATTTTCAAATAAATTTACACTGTTTTATGTGTATTTTGCATATTTTTTCAATACAAATTTACCTTATTGTATATGCAATCTGTATATTAATTTTAATACAGATTTAATTATGCTATGTGTATTTTTGTATATGTATTTTTATAAAAATATGCTTTATTGTATGGGTATTTTGCATTTTTATTTTAATACAAATTTACATTATTTTATTTATATTGTTTATTTTTTTTAAACAATTTTACATTATTCTATGTGTATTTTGTATATCTATTTTTATACGTATTTACTTAATTTTATGTGTATTTTGTATATATATTTATATATATATACAAAATATTTATTTATATATATATTTATATATTATTATTTTATGTGTATTCGTATTTTGAAACAAATTTACATTGTTTTATATGTATTTTTGCATATCTCTTTCAATACAAGTTTACCTTATTGTATGTGCATTTTGTATATTTATTTCAATACAAATTGAAATATTTTATGTGTATTTTGGTACATATATTTTTATAAGAAATGCGCTATTTGATGGATGTTTTGCATCTTTATTTTCATACAAATTTATATTATTTTATTAATTTTCGGTGTATTTATTTTGATACGATTTAACATTATTCTATTTGTTTTTTGTATACATTTTTTTTTATACATGTTTACATTATTTAATGTGTATCTTGCATATATATTTCATACAAATTTATTATCTATTATTTATTTTCATACAAATACACACTTTTTTCATGATATTTTGTTTATTTATTTTGACACGAATTTACCTAGATATGTATTTTGTATATATATTTTTAAACGTATTTACATAATTTCATGTGTATTTTGTATATATATTTCTATAGAAATCTACGTTATTTTATGTGTATTCGTATATATATTTTGAAACAAATTTACTTTGTTTGATATGTATTTTTGAATATCTCTTTCAATACATATTTACCTTACTGTATATGCATTTTGTATATTTATTTCAATAAAAATTTAAATATTTTATGTGTATTTTGTTATATATATTTATATATATACAAATTTACGTTATTTTATTGATATTCTATGTATTTATATTGATAGGATTTTACATTTTTATATTTCTTTTTTGTATATATTTTTTTATACACATTTACATTATTTAATGTGTATCTTGCATATATATTTTATACAAATTTACGTTATTTTTAGTGTATTTGTTTATATATTTTCATTCAAATTTAAATTATTTTATGTGTATTTTCTATATGTATTTCAATACAAATTTACCTAATTTTACGTGTATTTTGTATATTTCTTTTCATACAAATTTTAAATATTTTTGTGTATTTTTGTATATAGTTTTATACAAATTTAGGTTATTTTATGTACGCATTTACATTATTTAATGTGTGTTTTATATATATATTTTTATGCAAATTTACTTTATTTTATGAGCATTTTTGTACATATATTTTTTTAGAAATTTGCGTTATTTTATGTGTATTTGTATATGTTTTCTCATACATATTTACATTATTTTATTGCTATTTTGTTTATTTATTTTGATACGAATGAAAATAGATATACAAAATATACATAAAATAAACTAAATTTGTATTGAAGTATATATACAAAATACATAAAATAATGTAAATTTGTATCAAAATATTTTAACAGATGCCCATAAAATAACGTAAATTTGTTTTAAAATATACAAAATACACATTAAATAATGTAAATATGTTTAAAAAATATATACAAAACACAAATAGAATAATGTAAAATCGTATCAAAATAAATACACAGAATATTAATAAAACAATGTAAATTTGTATGAAAATAAAGATGCAAAATACCCATTAAATAACGCATTTTAAAAAAAAATATATATACCAAAATACACATGAAAAAATTAATTTGTGTTAAAATAAATATACAAAATACACATACAATAAGGTAAATCTGTATTGAAATAGATATGCAAAATACATATAAAACAATGTAAATTTGTTTCAAAATATATATACGAATACACATAAAATAACGTAGATTTGTATGAAAATATATATACAAAATACAATAAAATGAAGTAAATACGTATAAGAAAATGTATACAAAATACACATAAAATAATGTAAATTCGTATCAAAATAAATAAACAAAATACCAATAAAAGAATGTGTATTTGTATAAATATAAATATACAAAATGCACATAAAATAACGTTAATTTGTATAAAACTATATACAAAAATACACAGAAGTAATTAAATTCGTATGAAAATAGATATTTAAAATACAGATAAAATAAGCTAAATTTGAATTGAAATGTATGTACAAAATACATAAAATAATGTAGATTTGTATCAAAATATTTATAAAAATACATATAATAACGTAAATTTTGATACGATTTTACATTATTCTATTTGTGTTTTGTATATATTTTTTATACATATTTACATTATTTAATGTGTATTTTGTATATATATTTCATACAAATTTACGTTATTATATGTGTATTTGTTTATATATTTTCTTTCAAATTTACCTTATCCTATGTGTATTTTGTATATGTATTTCAATACAAATTAACCTAATTTTATGTGTATTTTGTATATTTCTTTTCATACAAATTTAAAATATTTTTGTGTATTTTTGTATATAGTTTTATACAAATTTAGGTTATTTAATG
The DNA here is from genome assembly GCF_024679095.1 of Eriocheir sinensis. NCBI lineage: Eukaryota > Metazoa > Arthropoda > Malacostraca > Decapoda > Varunidae > Eriocheir > Eriocheir sinensis. The sequence continues at coordinate 30,149,447 of NC_066509.1, read as the reverse complement.
TACGCATTTACATTATTTAATGTGTGTTTTGTATATATATTTTTTATTCATAGTTACTTTATTGTACGATCATTTTTGGACATATATTTTTATAGAAATTAGCGTTATTTTATATGTATTTGTGTATGTTTTCTCATACAAATTTACATTATTTTATTGATATTTTGTTTATTTAGTTAGATACGATTTTAATGATTATATGTGTATTTTGTACATATTTTTTATACGTATTTACATTACTTAATGTGTATTTTGTTTATATATTTTTAAACAAATTTACGTTATTATATGTATTTTTATAAATATTTTGATACAAATTTACATTATTTTATGTGTTTTGTATATACATTTCAATTCAAATTTAGCTTATTTTATCTGTATTTTATATATCTTATTTCATACGAATTTAATTACTTCTGTGTATTTTTGTATATAGTTTTATATAAATTTACGTTATTTTATGTGTATTTTGTATATTTATATTTATACAAATACACATTCTTTTATTGGTATTTTGTTTATTTATTTTGATACGAATTTACATTATTTTATGTGAATTTTGTTTTCATTTTTTTATACGTATTTACTTCATTTTATGTGTATTTTGTATATATATTTTTATAGAAATCTACGTTATTTTATGTGTATTCGTATATATATTTTGAAACAAATTTACATTGTTTTATATGTATTTTGCATATCTATTTCAATACAAATTTACCTTATTGTATGTGTTTTTTGTATATTTATTTTAATACAAATTTAATTTTTTGAGGTGTATTTTGGTATATATATTTTTATAAATAAAAAAAATGCGGTATTTTATGGGTATTTTGCTTCTTTATTTGCATACAAATTTACATTATTTTATTAATATTCTGTGTATTTATTTTGATACTATTTTACATTATTCTATGTGTGTTTTGTACATATTTTTTTTATACAAATTTACGTTATTTTAAGTGTATTTGTTTATGTATTTTCATTCAAATTTTTATTATTTTATGTGTATTTTGTGTATGTATTTCAATACAAATTTACCTAATTTTATGTGTATTTTGTATATTTATTTTCATACAAATTTAAAATATTTTTGTGTATTTTTGTAAATAGTTTGATACAAATTTAGGTTATTTTATGTGTATTTTGTATATCTATTTTCATACAAATACACATTCTTTTATTGATATTTTGTTTATTTATTTTGACGCGAGTTTACATTATTTAATTTGTATTTTGTATATATATTTTTATACGTATTTACATCATTTCATGTGTATTTTGTATATTTATAAACAAATTTATATTATTTAATGTGTATTTTGTATATATATATTTATACAAATACACATTCTTTTATTGGTATTTTGTTTATTTATTTTGATACTAATTTACATTATTTTATGTGTATTTTGTATACATTTTTTATACGTATTTACTTAATTTTATGTGTATTTTGTATATATATAGTTTTATAGAAATCTACCTTATTTAATGTGTATTCGTATATATATTTTGAAACAAATTTACATTGTTTATATGTATTTTGCATATCTTTTTTTGTGTATTCTGTATTTATTTTTGTTATACATAGAATAATGTAAAATCATATCAAAATAAGTACACAGAATATCAATAAAATAATTAAATTTGTATGAAAATAAAGATGCAAAATACCCATAAAATAAAGCATATTTTTTTTAAAAATACATATACAAAAATACACATAGAATAATTAAATTTGTATTAAAATTAATATACAAAATGCACATACAATAAGGTAAATTTGTATTGAAAAAAAATGCAAAATACACATAAAACAGTGTAAATTTGTTTCAAAATATATATACGAATACACATAAAATAACGTTGATTCTAAAGGAATATATATACAAAATACACATGAAATGATAAAAATACGTATAAAAATATATATACAAAATACACATTAAATAATGTAAATTCGCATCAAATAAATAAACAAAATATCAATAAAAGAATGTGTATTTGTATGAAAATAGATATACAAAATCCACATAAAATAACCTAAATTTGTATCAAAATATATATAAAAAATACAAAAAAATAATTTAAATTTTTATGAAAATAAATATACAATAAAATATAAATATACAAAATACATAAAATAACGAAAATTTTATGAAAATATATAAAAATAAACAAAATAATTTCATGTATTTGTATGAAAATAAATATTCAAAATACATCATGTATTTTGTATATCTATTTTCACAAATTTAATTACTTTTGTGTATTTTTGCATATAGTTTTATATAAATTTACGTTATTTTATGTGTAGTTTGTATATTTATATTTATACAATACACATTCTTTTATTAGTATTTTGTTTATTTATTTTGATACGAGTTTACATTATTTTATGTGTATTTTGTATACCTTTTTTTATACGTATTTACTTCATATGATGTGTATTTTGTATATTTATTTTCATAGAAATCTACGTTATTTTATGTGTATTCGTATATATATTTTGAAAAAAATTTACATGGTTTTATATGTATTTTGCAAACGTATTTACTTCATTTTATATGTATTTTGAATACGTATTTACTTCATTTGATGTGTATTTTGTATATTTATTTTCATAGAAATCTACGTTATTTTATGTGTATTCGTATATATATTTTGAAAAAATTTACATTGTTTTATGTGTATTTTGTATATATTTTTATACAAATTTACGATATTTTATGTGTATTTTGGTATATATAATTTTATAAAAAATGCGTTATTTTATAGTTGTTTTGCATCTTAGTTTTCATACAAATGTACATTATGTTATTAATATTCTGTGTATATATTTTGATACGATTTTATATTATACTATTTGTGTTTTGTATATATTTTTTTTATACATATTATCATTATTTAATGTGTATTTTTTATATATTTTTTATACAAATTAACGTTATTTTAAGTGTATTTGTATATATTTTCATTCAAATTTACATTATTTTAGGTGAATTTGTATATGTATTTCAATACAAATTTACCTAATTTTATGTGTATTTTGTATATTTATTTTCATACAAATTTAAATTATTTTTGTGTTTTTTATTTATAAATATATAGAATAAATTTCTATGAAAATATATATTCAAAATACATATAAAATTATGTAAATAAGTATAAAAATATATATATCCAATTCACCTAAAAAATTTCGTATCTAAATAAATAAACAAAAATCAGATAAAAGAACATATATTTGTAGGAAAATAAATATACAAAATACACATATAATTAGTTAAATTTGTATTTGAATACATGTACAAAATACACATAAAATAATGTAAATTTGTATGAAATGAAAACAAATTCACATAAAATAACGTACATTTGTATAAAATAGATATACAAAATATACATAGAATAATGTAAAATCGTATCAAAATAAATACACAGAATATCAATAAAATAATGTAATTTTGTATGAAAATAAAGATGCAAAATACCCATAAAATAAAACATATTATTTTAAAAATACATATAGAATAATTAAAATACACATAGAATAATTAAATTTGTATTAAAATTAATATACAAAATGCACGTACAATAAGGTATATTTGTATTGAAAAAATATACAAAATGCACATAGAAGTGTAAATTTGTTTAAAAATCTATATACGAATACACATAAAATAACGTAGATTTCTATAGAAATATATATACAAAATACACATGAAATGATGTAAATACGTAAAAAATATATATATACAAAATACACATTAAATAATTTAAATTCTCGTCAAAATAAATAAACAAAATATCAATAAAAGAATGTGTATTTGTATGAAAATAGATATACAAAATACTCATAAAATAACCTAAGTTTGTATAAAACTATATACAAAAATACACAAAAATAATTTAAATTTATATGAAAATAAATATACAAAATACACATAAAATTAGGTAAATTTGTATTGAAATACATCTACAAAATACACATAAAATAATGGAAGTTTGAATGAAAATATATAAACATATACACTTAAAATAACGTAAATTTGTATCAAATATATATACAAAATACTAATTAAATAATGTAAATATGTATAAAAAAAATATATACAAAACACAAATAGAATAATGTAAAATCGTATCAAAATAAATACACAGAATATTAATAAAATAATTTAAATTTGTATGAAAATAAAGATGCAAAATAGCCATAAAATAACGTATTTTTTATAAAAATATATATACCAAAATACACATAAAATATTAAAATTTGTATTAAAATAAATAAAAAAAAATGCACATACTGTCAGGTAAATTTGTATTGAAATAGATATGCAAAATACATATAAAACAATGTAAATTTGTTTCAAAATATATATACGAATATACATAAAATAACGTTGATTTCTATATTTATATTTATATTTATACAAATACACTTTTACACATAAAATGAAGTAAATACGTATAAAAAAATGAATACAAAATACACATAAAAATCGTATCAATATAAATAAACAAAATACCAGTAAAAGAAAGTGTATTTGTATAAATATAAATATACAAAAAACACATAAAATATCGTAAATTTGTATAAAACTATATACAAAAATACACAGAAGTTATTAAATTTGTATGAAAATATATATACAAAATACAGCTAAAATAAGCTAAATTTGAATTGAAACTTTCTTAGTTTTCATACAAATGTACATTATTTTATTAATATACTGTGTATATATTTTGATACGATTTTATATTATACTATTTGTGTTTTGTATATATTTTTTTTACATATTTTCATTATTTAATGTGTATTTTTATATATATTTTATACAAATTAACGTTATTTTAAGTGTATTTGTTTATATAATTTTATTCAAATTTACATTATTTTAAGTGTATTTTGTATATGTATTTCAATACAAATTTACCTGGTTTTATGTGTATTTTGTATATTTATTTTCATACAAATTAAATTATTTTTGTGTTTTTTGTATATACATATAGAGTAAATTTCTATGAAAATATATGTTCAAAATACATATAAAATTATGTAAATAAGTATAAAAATATATATATCAAATACACCTAAAAAAATGAAAATTCGTATCAAAATAAATAAACAAAATTCCGATAAAAGAACGCATATTTGTAGGAAAATAAATATACAAAATACACATAAAATTACGAAAATTTGAATAAAAATATATACAAAAAAACAAAAAACATAATCTCAATTTGTATGAAAATAGATATACAAAATACACATATAATTAGTTAAATTTATATTTATATACATGTACAAAATACACATAAAATAATGTACATTGGTACGTTCTTTTTTTGAAATTTTGTTTATTGATTTTGATACGAATTTTCATTATTTTAGGTGTTTTTTATATATATATATATATATATATATATATATATATATATATATATATATATATATATATATATATATATATATATATATATATATATATATATATATATATATATATATATATATATATATATATATATATATATATATATTATACTTATTTACATAATCTTATATGTATTTTTAATATATATTTTCATAGAAATTTACTCTATTTTATGTGTATTCGTATATATATTTTGATACAAATTTACATTATTTATGTGTATTTCGCATATCTATTTCAAAACAAATTTTCTTTATTGTATGTGCCTTTTGTATATTTATTTTGATACAAATTTAATTATTTTATGTGTATTTTTGTATATATATTTTTAAACAAATATGCGTTATTATATGGGTATTTTGCATCTTTATTTTCATACAAATTTACATTATTTTATTGATAGTCTTTATTTATTTTGATACGATTTTACGTTATTCTGTGTATTTTGTATCCATATTTTTAGACATTTTTACATTATTTAATGTATATTTTGTACATATATTTTATGGAAATTTACGTTATCTTATGTGTATTTGTTTATATAGTTTCATACAAATTTACATTATTTTATGTGTATTTTGTATATGTATTTCAATAAAAATTTGCCTTATTTTATGTGTATTTTGCATATCTATTTTCAAACAAAATTAAAAAAAATTTGTGTATTTATGTATATATTTTTATACAAATTTTTGTTATTTTATTTGTATTTTGTATATATTTTCCTACAAATATACATTCTTTTAGAGGAAATTTTGTTTATTAATTTTGATACGAATTTACATTATTTTATGTGTATTTTGTATATATATTTATCTATGTATTTACATTATTTAATATGTATTTTGTATATATATTTTCATAAAAATTTACGTTATTTTATTGTGTGTATTCGTATATATTTTGATACAAATTTACTTTATTTTATGTGTTTTTTCATATCTATTTCAATAAAAATTTACCTTATTGTATGTGTATTTTGTATATTTATTTTAATACAAATTTAATTATTTTATGAGTATTTTTGTGTATATTTTTTTTTTAAATATGAGTTATTTTATTTTAAATGTGTATTTTTACATATTTTTCATTACAAATTTACTTTATTTTATGATTATTTTTTATATTTATTTCATTCAATTTTAAACTATTTTATGTGTATATTTGTATTTGGATTTACGTAATTTTATATATTTTTATACAAATTTTAGTTATTTTATTTGTATTTTGTATATATATTTTCCTACAAATAAACATTCTTTTATTGGAATTTTGTGTATTTATTTTTTTACGGATTTACATTATTTTATGTGTATTTTGTACACATATTTTTCTACGTGTTTAAATTATTTTATGTGTATTTTATATATACATTTTCATAAAAAAATACGTTATTTTATTGTGTGTATTCGTATATATTTTGAAACAGATTTTATACAAATTCATGTTATTTTATGTGTGTTTGCATACATATTTTCATACAAATTTAAATTATTTTATGTGTATTTTTACATATATTTCATTACAAATTTACCTTATTTTATGTTTATTTTGTATATTTATTTTATTCAATATTAAATTATTTATTGTGTATATTTGTATTTGTATTTAGGTTATTTTTGTGTGTTTTCTATATATATTTTCATCCAAAACTATATTATTTTATTGGTATTTTCTTAATTTAACTCGATACGAGTTTAGATTATTTCATAGGTATTTTGTATACATATTTTTATACTCATTTACATTATCTAATATGTGTTTTGTATATATTTTTTTATGCAAATTAATTTTATGTGCATTTTTGTACATATATTTTTATAGAAATTTGCGTTATTTTATGTGTATTTTCTATATGTTTTCTCATACAAATTTACATTATTTTATTGTTTTTTTGTTTATTTATTTTGATACGAATTACATGATTATATGTGTATTTTTTACATATTTTTTATACGTATTTACATTACTTAATGTGTATTTTGTTTATATATTTTTATACAAATTTACGTTATTATTATGAGTATTTGTTAAAAATATTTCAATACAAATTTACTTTATGTATTTAGTATATATATTTCAACTGAAATTTAGCTTATTTTGTGTGTATTTTGTACATATATTTTCATACAAATTTAATTACTTCTGTGTATTTTTGTATATAGTTTTATATAAATTTACGTTATTTTATGTGCATTTTGTATATTTATATTTATACAAATACACATTCTTTTATTGGTATTTTGTTTACATTATTTTTTGCATTTTGTATACATTTTTTATACGTATTTACTTAATTTTATGTGTATTTTGTATATATATTTTTATAGAAATCTACGTTATTTTATTTGTATTCGTATATATATTTTGAAACAAATTTACACTGTTTTATATGTTTTTTGCATATCTATAGAAATGCATATATAGTAAGGTAAATTTGTATTGAAAGAGATATTAAAAAATACATATAAAACAATGTAAATTTGTTTCAAAAAATATATACGAATACACATAAAATAAAGTAGATTTCTATAGAAATATATATACAAAATACATATGAAATTATGTAAATACGTATAAAAATATATATACAAAATACATATCAAATAATGTAAATTCGTGTCAAAATAAATAAACAAAATATCATGAAAAGAATGTGTATTTGTATGAAAATAGATTATAGATAATAAATTTGAATGAAATATATATGGAAGATACACATTATATAATGTAAATATGTATAAAAAAAATATATACAAAAGACAAATAGAATAATGTAAAATAGTATCAAAATAAATACACAGAATATTAATTAAATAATGTAAATTTGGATGAAAATAAAGATGCAAAATACCCATAAAACAACGCATTTTTTATGAAAATATATATACCAAAATACACATAAAATATTTAAATTTGTATTACAATAAATATACAAAATGCACATACAATAAGGTAAATTTGTATTGAAATAGATATGCAAAATACATATAAAACAATGTAAATTTCTTTCAAAATCTATATACGAATACACATAAAATAACGTAGATTTCTATAAAAAATATATATACAAAATACACATAAAATGATAAATACGTATAAAAAATGTATACAAAATACACATAAAATAATGTAAATTCGCATCAAAATAAATATTCAAAATACCAATAAAAGAATGTGTATTTGTATAAATATAAATATACAAAATACACATAAAATAACGTAAATTTATATAAAACTTTATACAAAAATACACAGATGTATTTTAATTTGTATGAAAATAGATATACAAAATAAGATAAATTCGTTTCAAATTCAATAAACAAAATTCAGATAAAAGAACGTATATTTGTAGAAAAAATAAATATGCAAAATACACATAAAATAACGAAAATTTGTATGAAAATATATAAAAAAATAAACAAAAATAATTTCAATTTGTATGAAAAAAAATATACAAAACACACATGTATTTTGTATATCTATTTTCACACAAATTTAATTACTTTTGTGTATTTTTGCATATAGTTTTATATAAATTTACGTTATTTTATTTGTATTTTGTATATTTGTATTTATACAATACATATTCTTTTATTAGTATTTTGTTTATTTATTTTGATACGAGTTTACATTATTTTATGGGTATTTTGTATATTTATTTTCATAGAAATCTACGTTATTTTATGTGTATTCGTATATATATTTTGAAAAAAAATTACATGGTTTTATATGTATTTTGCATATCTATTTCAATACAAATTTACCTTATTGTACATGCATTTTGTATATTTATTTTAATACAAATTCAAATATTTTATGTGTGTTTTGGTATATATATTTTTATAAAAAATGCGTTATTTTATGGGTATTTTGCATCTTAGTTTTCATACAAATTTACATTATTTTATTAATATTCTGTGTATTTATTTTGATACTATTTTACATTATTCTATTTGTCTTTTGTATATATTTTTTTATACATATTTACATTATTTAATGTGTATTTTTTATATATATTTTATACAAATTTACGTTATTTCAAGTGTATTTGTTTATATATTTTCATTCAAATTTACATTATTTTATGTGTATTTTGTAAATGTATTTCAATACAAATTTACCTAATTTTATGTGTATTTTGTATATTTATTTTCATACAAATTAAAATTATTTTTGTGTATTTTTGTATATAGTTTCATACAAATTTGGTTGATTTTATGTGTATATTGTATATCTATTTTCATACAAATACACATTCTTTTATTGATATTTTGGTTATTTATTTTGACGCGAATTTACATTATTTAATGTGTCTTTTATATATATATATATATATATATATATATATATATATATATATATATATATATATATATATATATATATATATATATATATATATATATATATATATATATATATATATATATATATATATATATATATATATATATATATATATATTTATACGTGTTTACATCGTTTGATGTGTATTTTGTATATATATTTCTATTGAAATCTACATTGATTTATGAATATTCGTATATAGATTTTGAAATAAATTTACACTGTTTTATATGTATTTTGCATATTTTTTCAATACAAATTTACCTTTTTGTATATGCATTTTGTATATTAATTTTAATACAAATTTAATTATGCTGTGTGTATTTTTGTATATGTATTTTTATAAAAATATGCTTTATTTTATGGGTATTTTGCATTTTTATTTTCATACAAATATACATTATTTTATTTATATTCTGTTTATTTTTTTTTAAACAATTTTACATTATTCTATGTGAATTTTGTATATCTATTTTTATACGTATTTACTTAATTTTATGTGTATTTTGTATATATATTTTTATATAATATACGTTATTTTATGTGTATTCGTATATATATTTTCAAAAAAATTTACATTGTGTTATATGTATTTTTGCATATCTCTTTCAATACAAGTTTACCTAATTTATTTCAATACAAATTTAAATATTTTATGTGTATTTTGGTATATATATTTTTATAAGAAATGCGCTATTTGATGGGAATTTTGCATCTTTATTTTTATACAAATTTACATTATTTTATTAATATTCAGTGTATTTATTTTCATACGATTTCACATTATTCTATTTATTTTTTGTATATATTTTTTTTATACATATTTACAATATTTAATGTGTATCTTGCATATATATTTCATACAAATTTATTATCTATTATTTATTTTCATACAAATACTCATTCTTTTCATGATATTTTGTTTATTTATTTTGACACGAATTTACCAAGATATGTATTTTGTATATATATTTTTATACGTACTTACATAATTTCATGTGTATTTTGTATATATATATCTATTGAAATCTACGTTATTTTATGTGTATTCGTATATATATTTTGAAACAAATTTACTTTGTTTTATATGTATTTTTGAATATCTCTTTCATTACATATTTACCTTACTGTATATGCATTTTGTATATTTATTTCAATACAAATTTAAATATTTTATGTGTATTTTGTTATATATACTTTTATAAAAACTGCGCTATTTCATGGGAATTTTGATCTTTCTTTTCATACAAATTTACATTATTTTATTGATATTCTGTGTATTTATATTGATAGGATTTTACATTATTCTATTTCTTTTTTGTATATATTTTTTTATACACATTTACATTATTTAATGTGTATCTTGCATATATATGTGATACAAATTTACGTTATTTTAAGTGTTTTTATTTTTATATATTTTCATTCAAATTTATATTATTTTATGTGTATTTTGTATATGTATTTCAATACAAATTTACCTAATTTTATGTGTATTTTGTATATTTCTTTACATACAAATTTTAAATATTTTTGTGTATTTTTGTATATAGTTTTATACAAATTTAGGTTATTTTATGTACGCATTTACAATATTTAATGTGTGTTTTATATATATATATATATTTTTATGCAAATTTACTTTAGTTTATGTGCATTTTTGTACATATATTTTTTTAGAAATTTGCGTTATTTTATGTGTATTTGTATATGTTTTCTCATACAAATTTACATTATTTTATTACTATTTTGTTTATTTATTTTGATACGAATGAAAATAGATATATAAAATATACATAAAATAAACTAAATTTGTATTGAAATATATATACACAATACATAAAATAATGTAAATTTGTATCAAAATATTTTAACAGATGCGCATAAAATAACGTAAATTTGTTTTAAAATATACAAAATACACATTAAATAATGTAAATATGTATAACAAAATATACACAAAAACAAATAGAATAATGTAAAGTCGTATCAAAATAAATACACAGAATATTAATAAAACAATGTAAATTTGTATGAAAATAAAGATGCAAAATACCCATTAAATAACGCATTTTTTATAAAAATATATATACCAAAATACACATGAAAAAATGAATTTGTATTAAAATAAATATACAAAATACACATACAATAAGGTAAATCTGTATTGAAATAGATATGCAAAATACATATAAAACAATGTAAATTTGTTTCAAAATATATATACGAATACACATAAAATAACGTAGATTTGTATAAAAATATGTATACAAAATACACATAAAATTAAGTAAATACGTATAAAAAAAATAATGTAAATTCGTATCAAAATAAATAAACAAAATACCAATAAAAGAATGTGTATTTGTATAAATATAAATATACAAAATACACATAAAATAACGTAAATTTGTATAAAACTATATACAAAAATACACAGAAGTAATTAAACTCGTATGAAAATAGATATACAAAATACAGATAAAATAAGCTAAATTTGAATTGAAATGTATATACAAAATACATAAAATATCAAATATCAAAATATTAATAAAAATACATATAATAACGTAAATTTGTTTAAAAATATATAAAAAAAATACACATTAAGTAATGTAAATACGTATAAAAAATATGTACAAAATACACATATAATCATGTAATTCGTATCAAACTAAATAAAAAAAATATCAATAAAATAATGTAAATTTGTATGAGAAAACATATACAAATACATATAAAATAACGCTAATTTCTTTAAAAATATATGTCCAAAAATGAACATAAAATAAAGTAACTTTGGATAAAAATATATATACAAAACACACATTAAATAATGTAAATGCGTACGTAAAATAACCTAAATTTGTATAAATGTATAAAACTATATACAAAAATACACAAAAATAATTTAGATTTGTCTGAAAAGAAATATACAAAATACACATAAAATTAGGTTAATTTGTATTGAAATACATATACAAAATACACATAAAATAATGTAAATTTGAAAGAAAATATATAAACAAATACACATATAATAACGTAAATTTGTATGAAATATATATACAAAATACACATTAAATAATGTAAATATGTATAAAAAATATATACAAAACACAAATAGAATAATGTAAAATCGTATCAAAATATATACACAGAATATTAATAAAATAATGTAAATTTCTATGAAAATTAAGATGCAAAATACCTATAAAATAACGCATTTTTTATAAAATTATTGATACCAAAATACACATAAAATATTTGAACTTGTATTAAAATAAATATACAAAATGCACATACAATAAGGTAAATTTGTATTGAAATAGATATGCAAAATACATATAAAATATTGTAAATTTGTTTCAAAATATATATACGAATACACATAAAATAATGTAGATTTCTATACAAATACATATTCAAAATACACATAAAATTAAGTAGATACGTATAAAAAAATGTATACAAAATACACATAAAATACTGTAAATTCGTATAAATGTAAATAAACAATATACCAATAAAAGAATGTGTATTTGTATAAATATGAATATATAAAATGCACATAAAATAACGTAAATCTATATAAAACTATATACATAAAATAACGCAAATTTCTATAAAAATATATGTACAAAAATGAACATTAAATAAATTTGCATAAAAAATATATATACAAAACACACATTAGATAATGTAAATGAGTATAAAAATATGTATACAAAATCCCTATGAAATAATCTAAATTCGTATCGAATTAAATTAAGAAATACCAATAAAATAATGTAATTTTGGATGAAAATATATATACAAAATACACATAAAATAACCTAAATACAAATACAAATATACACATAAAATAGTTTAAAATTGAGTGAAATAAATATACAAAATAAACATAAAATAAGGTAAATTTGTAATGAAATATATGAAAAAATACACATAAAATAATATAAATTTGTATGAAAATATATATACAAATCCACATTAAATAACATGAATTTGTATAAAATTTCTATCAAAATATATACTTATACACACAATAAAATAACGTAATTTTTTTTATGAAAATGTATATACAAAATACACATAAAATAATTTAAATACGTAGAAAAATATATATACAAAAAACATAAAATAATGTAAATATGTATGAAAATATATAAACAAATACACATAAAATAATGTAAATTTGGATAAAATATATATACAAAATGAACATTATATAATGTAAATATATATATAAAAAAATATATACAAAAAACACATAGAATAATGTTAAATCGTATCAAAATAAATAAAGAGAATATCAATAAAATAATGTAAATTTGTATGAAAATAAAGATGCAAAATATCCATATAATAACGCATATTTGCATAAAAATATATATACAAAAATACATATAAAATAATTAGATTTGTATTAAAATAAATATACAAAATGCACGTACAATAAAGTAAATTTGTATTGAAATAGATATGCAAAATACACATTAATAATGTAAATTTGTATCAAAATATATATACCAATACTCATAAAATAGAGTAAATTTCTATGAAAATATACATACAAAATAGATATACAAAAACCACATATAACTAGTTAAATTTGTATTTAAATACATGTACAAAAAACACATAAAATAATGTAGATTTGTATGAAATGAAAACAAATACATTTTATATAAAATATATATACAAAATACACATAGAATAATGTAAAATCATATCAAAATAAATACACAGAATATCAATAAAATAATGTAAATTTGTATAACAATAAAGATGCAAAATACCCATAAAATAAAGCATATTTTTATAAAAATACATAGATTAATCAAATTTGTATTAAAATTAATATACAAAATACACATAAAATAAGGTAAATTTGTATTGAAAAAATATGCAAAATACACATAAAACAATGTAAATTAGTTTCAAAATATATATACGAATACACAAAATAACGCAGATTTCTATAGAAATATATATATACAAAATACACTTGAAATAATGTAAATACGTATAAAAATATATATACAAAATACACATTAAATAATGTTAACTCGTGTCAAAGTAAATAATCAAAATATCATGAAAAGAATGTGTATTTGTATGAAAGTAGATATACAAAATACACATAAAATAACCTAAATTTGTATGAAACTATATACAAAAATACACAAAAATAATTTAAACTTGTATGAAAATAAATATACAAAAAACATATAAAATTAGGTAAATTTGTATTGAAATACATATACAAAATACACATAAAATAATGTAAATTTGATTGAAAATATATAAACATATAGACTTAAAATAATGTAAATTTGTATCAAATATATATACAAAAAACACATTAAATAATGAAAATATGTATAAAAAATATATACAAAACAAAAATAATAATGTATAATCGTATCAAAATAAATACAGAAAATATTAATAAAATAATGTAAATTTGTATGAAAATTAAGATGCAAAATACCCATAAAATAACGCATTTTTTATAAAAATATATATACGAAAAAACATAAAGTATTCGATTTTGTTATAAAATAAATATATATAGAAAATATACATAAAAAAAGCTAAATTTGAATTGAAATATATGTACAAAATACATAAAATAATGTTAATTTGTATCAAAATTCTTATACAAATACACATATAATATCGTAAATTTGTATAAAAATATATAAACAAAATACACATTAAATAATGTAAATACGTATAAAAAAATGTACAAAATACACAAATAATCAAGTAATTCGTATAAAAATAAATAGACAAAATACCAATAAAATAATGTAAATTTCTATGAGAAACATACAAAATACACATAAATAACGCAAATATCATTAAAATATATATAATATAATATATTTTTATACATATTTAAAATATTTAATGTATATTTTGTATATATATTTTATCCAAATTTACGTTACTTTATATGTATTTGTTTATATATTTTCATACAAATTTACATTATTTTATGTGAGTTTTGTATATGTATTTAAATACAAATTTGCCTAACTTTATGTGTATTTTGCATATCTATTTTCAAACAAATTTAAATTATTTTTGTGTATTTTTGTATATATTTTTATACAAATTTTAGTTTTTTTTTTGTATATATATTTTCCTACAAATATATATTCTTTTAATGGAATTTTGTGTATTTAAGTTTTTACGAATTTACATTATTTTATGTGTATTTTGTATATATATTTTTCTACGTATTTAAATTATTTTATGTGTATTTTATATATACATTTTCATAAAAATTTACGTTATTTTATTTTGTGTATTCGTATATATTTTGAAACAAATTTTATACAAATTCATGTTATTTTATGTGTATTTGTATATATATTTTCATACAAATTTATATTATTTTATGTGCATTGTTACATATATTTTATTACAAATTTACCTTATTTTATGTTTATTTTGTATATTTATTTCATTTAATATAATCAAATTTAAATTTATTGTATATTCATTTTGTATATTAATTTTAATACAAATTTAATTATTCTATGTGTATTTTTCTATATGTATTTTTATAAAAATATGCTTTATTTTATGGGTATTTTGCATCTTTATTTTCATACAAATTTACGTTATTTTATTGATATTCTGCTCATTCATTTTGGTACGATTTGACATTATTCTATGTGTATTTTGTATATATTTTTCATACAAATTTACGTTATTTTATGTGTATTTGTTTATATATTTTGACACAAATTTACAATATTTTATGGGTATTTTGTATAAATATTTCAAAAGAAATTTGTATTTGTATTTGTATTTGTATATATATCTTAATTTTCATACAAATTTACATTATTTTATTAATATTCTGTTTATTTATTTTGATACGATTTTACATTCTTTTATTTGTGTTTTGTAATATTTTTGTATACATATTTACATTATTTAATGTGATATATATATATATATATATATATATAAATATATATATATATATATATATATATATATATATATATATATATATATATATATATATATATATATATTTTTTTTTTTTTTATACAAATTTACGTTAATTTAAGTGTATTTGTATATATATCTTAATTCAAATTAACACTATTTGATGTGTATTTTGTAAATGTATTTAAATACATTGTTTATATATTTTCATATAGATTTACATTATTTTATGAGTGTTTTGTATATGTATTTCAATCCAAATTTGCCTAATTTTATGTGTATTTTTGCCTATCTATTTTCAAACAAATTTAAATTATTTTTGCGTATTTTTGTATAAATTTTTATACAAATTTTAGTTATTTTATTAGTATTTTGTATATATATTTTCCTACATATATACATTCTATTATTGCAATTTTGTTTATTTATTTTGATACGAATCTCCATTTCTTTATGTGTATTTTGTATATATATATAAATATATATATATATATATATATGTTTCTACGTATTTACATTATTTTATGTGTATTTTGGATATATATTTTCATAAAAATTTACGTTATTTTATTGTGTGCTCTCGTATATATTTTGATACAAATTTTATAGAAATTCATGTTATTTTATGTGTATTTGAATACATATTTTCATACAAATTTAAATTATTTTATGTGTATTTTTTCATATATTTCATTACAAATTTACCTTATTTTATGTGTGTTTCATATATTCATTTCATGCAATTTTAAATTATTTTATGTGTATATTTGTATTTGTATTGAGGTTATTTTATTTGTATTTTCTATAAACATTTTCATCCAAAACTACATTATTTTATTGGTATTTTGTTAATTTAACTCGATACGAATTTAGATTATTTCAAAGGTATTTTTTATACATTTTTTTATACGCATTTACATTATTTAATGTGTGTATATATATTTTGATGCAAATTTACTTTATTTGATGTGCATTTTTGTACATATATTTTTAGAGAAATTAGCGTTATTTTATATGTATTTTGTATATGTTTTCTCATACAAATTTACAGTATATTATTGGTATTTTGTTTATTTATTTTGATACGAATTACATGATTATATGTGTATTTTCTACATATTTTTTTATACGTATTTACATTATTTAATGTGTATTTTGTTTATGTGTTTTTGTTCAAATTTACGTTATTATATGTGTATTTGTATAAATATTTTGATACAAATTTACATTATTTGATGTATTTTGTATATATATATATATATATATATATATATATATATATATATATATATATATATATATATATATATATATATATATATATATATATATATATATATATATATATATATATATATATATATATATATATATATATATATATATATATATATATATATATATATATATATATATATATATATATATATATATATATATATATATATATATATATATATATATATATATGAATTCAAATTTAGTTTATTTTATGTGTATTTTGTATATCTGTTTTCATAAAATTTAACTACTTTTGTGTATTTTTGTATATAGTTTTATATAATTTTACGATATTTTATGTGTATTTTGTATATTTATTTTTATACAAATACACATTTTTTTATTGGTATTTTGTTAATTTATTTTGATACGAATTTACATTATTTTATGTGTATTTTGTGTACATTTTTTTATACGTATTTACTTCATTTTATGTTTATTTTGTATATATATTTTTATAGATATCTACGTTATTTTATGTGTATTCGTATATATATTTTGAAACAAATTTTACATTGTTTTATATGTATTTTGCATATCAATATAAATTTGCCTTATTGTATGTGCATTTTGTATATTTATTTTAATACAAATTCTAATTTTTTATATGTCTTTTGGTATATATATTAAAAAAAATGCGTTATTTTATGGATATTTTGCTCCTTTATTTTCATACAAATTTACATTATTTTATTAATATTCTGTGTATTTATTTTTTTACGATTTTACATTATTCTATTTGGGTTTTGTATATATTTTTTTATACATATTTACATTACTTAATGTGTATTTTGTATACATATTTTATACAAATTTACGTTATTTTAAGTGTATTTGTTTATATATTTTCATTCAAATTTACATTATTTTATGTGTATTTTGTAAATGTATTTCAATACAAATTTACCTAATTTTTTGTGTATTTTGTATACTTATTTTCAATCAAATTTAAATTATTTTTGTGTATTTTTGTATATAGTTTTATACAAATTTACGTTATTTTATGTGTATTTTGTATAACTATTTTCATACAAATACAATTTCTTTTATTGATATTTTGTTTATTTATTTTGACACGAATTTACATTATTTAATGTCTATTTTGTATATATATTTTTATACGTATTTACAGCATCTCAAGTGTATTTTGTATATATATTTCTATAGAAATCTGCGTTATTTTATGTGTATTCGTATATATATTTTGAAACAAATTTACATTGTTTTATGTGTATTTTGCATATTTTTTTAATAAAAATTTACTTTATTGTATGTGCATTTTGTATATTAATTTTACTACGAATTTAATTATTGAATGTGTATTTATGTATATGTATTTTTATAAAAATATGCTTTATTTGATTGGTATTTTGCATACAAATTTATATTATTTTATTGATATTTTGTGTATTTATTTTGATACGATTTGACATTATTTTCTATGTGTATTTTGTATATATATTTAATACAAATGCACGTTATTTTATGTGTATTTGTTTTAATTTAATACAAATTTTCATTATTTTATGTGTATTTTGTACATGTACAAATTTGTATAAATTTAACTAATTATATGTGTATTTTGTATATCAATTTTCATAAAAATTGAAATTATTTTTGTTTTTTTTGTATATATTTTTATACAAATTTTCGTTATTTTATGTGTATTTTGTATATTTATTTTCCTACAAATATACGTTCTTTAACGGAATTTTGTTTGTTTATTTTGATACGAATTTACATTATTTAAGGTGTATTTGGTATATATATATTTTTATACTATTTACATCATTTTATATGTATTTGTATGTATATTTTCATAGAAATTTACTCTATTTTATGTGTATTCGTATATATATTTTTATACAAATTTACATTATTGATGTGTATATTGCATATGTATTTCAATACAAATTTACTTTATTGTATATGCATTTTGTATATTTATTTCAATACAAATTTAATTATTTCATGTGTATTTTTGTATATATATTTTTATGCATATATGCGTTATTATATGGGTATTTTGCATCTTTATTTTCATACAAATTTTAAATTATTTTATTGATATTCTGTTTATTTATTTTGATACGATTTAACATTATTCTATGTGTATTTTGTATAACTATTTTTATACATATTTACATTATTTATGTATATTTTTTTATATATATTTTATCCAAATTTACGTTATTTTATGTGTATTTGTTTATATATTTTCATACAAATTTACATTATTTTATGTGTATTTTGTATATGTATTTCAATACAAATTTGCCTAACTTTATGTGTATTTTGCATATCTATTTTCAAACAAATTTAAATTATTTTTGTGTATTTTTGTATTTATTTTTATACAAATTTTAGTTATTTTATTTGTATTTTGTATATATATTTTCCTACAAATATACAATCTTTTATTATAATTTTGTTTATTTATTTTGATACGAGTTTACATTATTTTGTGTATTTTGTATAGATATTTTTCTACGTATTTACATTATTTTATGTGTATTTTGTATATATATTTTAATAAAAATTTACATTATTTTATTGTGTGTATTCCTATTTATTTTGATAAAAATTTTATACAAATTCATGTTATTTTATGTGTATTTGTATATATATTTTCATGCAAATTTATATTATTTCACGGGTATTTTTACATATTTTTCATTACAAATTTACCTTATTTTATGATTATTTTGTATATTTATTTCATTCAATTTTAAATTATTTTATGTGTATATTTGTATTTGTATTTACGTAATTTTATGTGTATTTTCTATATATATTTTCATCAAAAATTACATTATTTTATTGGTATTTTCTTTATTTAACTCGATACGAATTTAGATTTTTTCATAGGTATTTTGTATAACTATGTTTATACTCATTTACATTATGTAATGTGTGTTTTGTATATATTTTTTAATGCAAATTTATTTTATGTCTATTTTTGTACATATATTTTTATAGAAATCTATTTATTTTATGTGTATTTTATATATGTTTTCTCATAAAAATTTACATTATTTTATTGGTATTTTGTTTATTTATTTTGATACGAATTACATGATTATATGTGTATTTTGTATATACTTTTTTATACGTAATTAGATTATTTAATGTGTATTTTGTTTATATATTTTTATATAAAATTTACGTAATTATATGTGTATTTGTAAAAATATTTTGATACAAATTTACTTTATTTTATGTATTTTGTACATATATTTCAATTCAAATTAATCTTATTTTGTGTGTATTTTGTATATCTATTTTCATACAAATTTAATTACATTTGTGTATCTTTATATATTGTTTTACATAAATTTACCTTATTTTATGTGCATTTTGTATATTTATATTTATATAAATACACATAAAATAAAGTAAATTTGCATAAAAATAAATATACAAAATACACATTAAATAATGTAAATGCGTATAAAAATATGTATACAAAATACCTATGAAATAATCTAAATTCGTATTGAATTAAACTAACAAAATACCAATAAAATAATGTAATTTTTGATGAAAATATATATAGAAAATACACATAAAATAACCTAAATACAAATACATATATACACATAAAATAATTTAAAATTGAAGGAAATAAATATTCAAAATAAACTTAAAATAAGGTAAATTTGTAATGAAATATATGTAAAAATGCACATAAAATAAAGTAGATTTGTATGAAAATATATTTACAAATACACATAAATAACATGAATTTGTATAAAATTTGTATATAATTATATACGAATACACACAATAAAATAAAGTAAATTTTTATGAAAATATATATACAAAATACACATAAAATAATGTAAATACGTAGAAAAATATATATACAAAATACACATAAAATAAAGTAAATTCGTATCAGAATAAATAGATAAAATTCCAATAAAAGAATGTATATATGTAGGGAAATATATATAGAAAATACAAATAAAATAACTAAAATTTGGATAAAAATATATACAAAAACACACAAAAATTATTTAAATTTGTTTGAAAATAGATATGCAAATTACACATAAAATTAGGCAAATTTGTATTGAAATACAAATACGAAATATACATAAAATAATGTGTTTGAAAGAAAATATATAAACAAATACACTTAAAATAACGTAAAATTGTATGAAATATATATACAAAATACGCATTAAATAATGCAAATATGTATAAAAAAATAAATACAAAACGCAAATAGAATAATGTAAAATCGTATCAAAATAAATACACAGAATATTAATAAAATAATATAAATTTGCATGAAAATAAAGATGCAAAATACCCATAAAATAACGCTTTTTTTATAAAAATATATATACCAAAACACACATAAAATATTTGAATTTGTATTAAAATAAATATACGAAATGCACACACAATAAGGTAAATTTGTATTGAAATAGATTTGCAAAATACATATAAAACAATGTAAATTTGTTTCAAAATATATATACGAAAACACATAAAATAACGCAGATTTCTATAAAGATATATATATACAAAATACACATAAAATGATGTAAATACGTATAAAAAAATGTGTACAAAATACACATAAAATAATGTAAACTCGTATCGAAATAAATAAAGAAAATACTAATAAAAGAATGTGTATTTGTATAAATATAAATATACAAAATACACATAAAATAACGTAAATTGATATAAAAGTATATACAAAAATACACAAAAATAATTAAATTTGTATGAAAATAGATATACAAAATACACATAAAATAACTTATATTTAAAAAAAATATATACAAAAATACACATGAAATAATTAAATTTGTATTAAAATAAATATACAAAATACACATACTATAAGGTAAATTTGTATTGAAATAGAAATGCAAAATATACATAAAATAATGTAAATTTGTATCAAAATAGATACAAATACACACAATAAAATAACGTAAATTTTTATGAAAATATATATACAAAATACACATAAAATAATGTAAATTTGTATCAAAATATATATATATATATATATATATATATATATATATATATATATATATATATATATATATATATATATATATATATATATATATATATATATATATATATATATATATATATATATATATATATATATATATATATATATATATATATATATATATATATATATATATATATATATATATATATATATATATATATATATATATATATACAAAATGCACATACAATAAGGTAAATTTGTATTGAAAGAATATGCAAAATACACATAAAACAATGTATATTTGTTTCAAAATATATATACGAATACACATAAAAAACGTAGATTTCTATAGAAATATATATACAAAAAATAGATGAAATGACGTAAATACGTATAAAAATATATATACACAATACACATTAAATAATGTAAATTTGTGTCAAAATAAATAAACAAAATATCAATAAAAGAATGTGTATTTGTATGAAAATAGATATACAAAATGCACATTAAATATTGTAAATTTGTATAAAACTCTATACAAAAATGCACAAAAAATAATTTAAATTTGTATGAAAATTAATATACAAAATACACATAAAATTATATATACATATAATTTTATAATTATATATATATACAAAACACTCATTAAATAATGTAAATGCGTACGTAAAATAACCTAAATTTGTATAAAACTATATACAAAAATACACAAAAATAATTTAGATTTGTCTGAAAAGAAATATACAAAATACACATAAAATTAGGTTAATTTGTATTGAAATACATATACAAAATACACATAAAATAATTTAAATTTAAATGAAAATATATAAACAAATACACTTAAAAAAACGTAAATTTGTATGAAATATATATATAAAATACACATTAAATAACGTAAATATGTATGAAAAAATATATACAAAAGACAAATAGAATAATGTAAAATATATCAAAATAAATACACAGAATATTAATAAAATAATGTAATTTTGTATGAAAATAAAGATGCAACATACCCATAAAACAACGCATTTTTTATGAAAATATATATACCAAAATACACATAAAATAATTAAATTTGTATTACAATAGATATACAAAATGAATATACAATAAGGTAAATTTGTATTGAAATAGATATGCAAAATACATATAAAACAATGTAAATTTCTTTCAAAATATATATACGAATACACATAAAATAACGTAGATTTCTATAAAAGTATATATACAAAATACACATAAAATGAAGTAAATACGTATAAGAAAATGTATACAAAATACACTATTTATTATTATTATTTTGTATATATATTTTTATAGAAATCTACGTTATTTTATGTGTATTCGTATATATATTTTGAAACAAATTTACATTGTTTTATATGTATTTTTGCATATGTGCATTTTGTATATTTATTTCAATACAAATATAAATATTTTATGTGTATTTTGGTATATATATTTTTATAAGAAATGCGCTATTTGATGGGAATTTTGCATCTATATTTTCATACAAATTTACATTATTTTATTAGTATTCGGTGTATTTATTTTGATACGATTTTACATTATTCTATTTGTTTTTTCTATATATATTTTTTTATACATATTTACATTATTTAATGTGTATCTTGCATATATATTTCATACAAATTTATTATCTATTATTTATTTTTATACAAATACACATTCTTTTCATGATATTTTGTTTATTTATTTTGACACGAATTTACATTACTTAATATGTATTTTATATGTATATTTTTAAACGTATTTACATAATTTCATGTGTATTTTGTATATATATTTGTATAGAAATCTGCGTTATTTTATGTGTATTCGTATATATATTTTGAAATAAATTTACACTGTTTTATTTGTATTTTGCGTTTTTTTTTCAAAACAAATTTACCTTATTGTATGTGTGCATTTTGTATATTAATTTTAATGCAAATTTAATTATTCTATGTGTATTTTTGTATATGTATTTAAAAAAAATTCTTTATCTTATGGGTATTTTGCATCTTTATTTTCATACAAATTTAAATTATTTTATTGATATTCTGTGTACTTATTTTGATACGATTTTACATTATTCTATATATAACAAAAATAAATACAGAATACACAAAAATAGATATGCAAAATACATATAAACAATGTAAATTTGTTTCAAAATATATATACGAATACACATTAAATAAGATAGATTTCTATAAAAATATATATACAAAATACACATAAAATTAAGTAAATACGTATAAAAAATGTATTCAAAATACACATAAAATAATGTAAATTAGTATCAAAATAAATAAACAAAATACCAATAAAAGAATGTGTATTTGTATAAATATATATATTCAAAATACACATTAAATAATATAAATTTGTTTAAAACTATACAAAATACACATGAAATGATGAAAATACGTATAAACATATATATACAAAATACTCATTAAATAATATAAATTCGCGTCAAAAAAATTAAACAAAATAACAATAAAAGAATGTGTATTTGTATGAAAATAGATATACAAAATACACATAAAATAACCTAAATTTGTATCAAACTATATACAAAAATACACAAAAATATTTTAAATTTGTATGAAAATAAATATACAAAATACACATAAAATTAGGTAAATTTGTATTGAAATACATACACAAAATACACATAAAATAGTGTAAATTTGAATGAAAATACATAAACAAATACACTTAAAATAACGTAAATTTGTATAAAAAAATATGTACAAAACACAAATAGAATAATGTAAAATCGTATCAAAATAAATACACAGAATATTAATAAAATAATGTAAATTTGTATGAAAATAAAAAAGCAAAATACCCATAAAATAACGCTTTTTTTATAAATATATATACCAAAATACACATCAAAAAATTAAATTTGTATTAAAATAAATATACAAAAAACACATACAATAAGGTAAATTTGTATTGAAATAGATATGCAAAATACATATAAAACAATGTAAATTTGTTTCAAAATATATATACGAATACACATAAAATAACGTAGATTTCTATAAAAATATATATACAAAATACACATAAGATGAAGTAAATACGTATAAAAAATGTATACAAAATACACATAAAATAATGTAAATTCGTATCAAAATAAATAAACAAAATACCAATAAAAGAATGTGTATTTGTATAAATATAACTATACAAAATACACATAAAATAACGTAAATTTATATAAAACTATATACAAAAATACACAGAAGTAATTAAATTTGTATGAAAATATATAAAAAATACACACAAAATAAGCTAAATTTGAATTGAAATATATATACAAAATACATGAAATAAAGTAAATTTGTATAAAAATATTTATACAAATACACATATAATAACGTAAATTTGTATGAAAATATATAAACAAAATACACATTAAATAATGTAAAAACATATAAACAAATATGTACAAAATACACATATAATCATGTAATTCGTATCAAAATAAATAAACAACATACCAATAAAATAATATAAATTTGTATGAGTAAACGTGTATGTTGCATATTTTTTCAATACAAATTTTCATTATTATATACGCATTTTGTATATTAATTTTAATACAAATTTAATTATTCGATGTGTATTTTTGTATATGTATTTTTATAAACATATGCTTTATTTTTTGGGTATTTTGCATCTTTATTTTCATACAAATTTACATTATTTTATTGATATTCTGTTCATTCATTTTGATACGAATTGACATTATTCTATGTGTATTTTGTATATATTTTTCATACAAATTTACGTTATTTTATGTGTATTTGTTTATATATTTTGACACAAATTTACAATATTTTATGGGTATTTTGTATATACATTTCAAAAGAAATTTACCTAGTTTTATGTGTATTTTGTATATCTATTTTCATACAAACTCAAATTATTTCTATGTATTTTTGTATATATTTTAATACAAATTTTAGTTATGTTATGTGTATTTTGTAAATTTATTTTCACTCAAATATATATTATTTTATTGGTGTTTTGTTTATTTATATTGATACGAATTTACATTATTTTATATGTACTTTGTATATTTATTTTTATACGCTCTTACATTATTTAATATTTATTTTGAATATATATTTTTATACAAATTCATGGTATTTTATGTGTATTTGTATATATATTTTCATATAAATTTACATTATTTTATATGTTTTTTGTACATATATTTTATTACAAATCTACCTTATTTTATGTTTATTTTGTATGTGTTTTTTGTATATTTATATTTATCCAAATACACATTCTTTTATTGGTATTTTGTTTATTTATTTTACTTCGAATTTACATTATTTTATGTGTATTTTGAATACATTTTTTTTATACGTATTTACTTAATTTTATGTGTATTTTGTATATATATTTTTATAGAAATCTACGTTTTTTTATTTGTATTCGTATATATATTTTGAAACAAATTTACATTGTTTTATATGTATTTTTGCATATCTCTTTCAATACAAATTTACCTTATTGTATGTGCATTTTGTATATTTATTTCAATGCAAATTTAAATATTTTATGTGTATTTTGGTATATATATTTTCATAAGAAATGCGCTATTTTATGGGAATTTTGCATCTTTATTTTCATACAAATTTACATTATTTTATTAATAGTCGTTGTATTTATTTTGATACGATGTTACATTATTCTATTTGTTTTTTGTATATACTTTTTTATACATATTTACATTATTTAATGTGTATCTTGCATATATTTTATACAAATTTATTATCTATTATCTATTTTCATACAAATACACATTCTTTTCATGATATTTTGTTTATTTATTTTGACACGAATTTACATTATTTGATATGTATTTTGTATATATATATATATATATATATATATATATATATATATATATATATATATATATATATATATATATATATATTTATACGTATTTACATAAATTCATATGTATTTTGTATATATATTTCTATAGAAATCTACTTTATTTTATGTGTATTCGTATATATATTTTGAAACAAATTTACATTGTTTTATAATTATGTATTTTTGAATATCTCTTTCAATACAAATTTACCTTACTGTATATGCATTTTGTATATTTACTTCAATATAAATTTAAATATTTCGTGTGTATTTTGGTAAAAATATTTTTATAAAAAATGCGATAATTTTTGGGAATTTTGCATCTTTATTTTCATACAATTTACATTATTTTATTGATATTCTGTGTATTTATTTTGATACGATTTTCCATTATTCTATTTGTTTTTT
Source organism: Eriocheir sinensis (assembly GCF_024679095.1). Classification (NCBI taxonomy): domain Eukaryota; kingdom Metazoa; phylum Arthropoda; class Malacostraca; order Decapoda; family Varunidae; genus Eriocheir; species Eriocheir sinensis. The sequence continues at coordinate 30,121,067 of NC_066509.1, read as the reverse complement.
GTATGTATATTTTTTTTATACCCATTTACATTATTTAATGTGTATCTTGCATATATATTTTATACAAATTTACGTTATTTTAAGTGTATTTGTTTATATATTTTCATTCAAATTTACATTATTTGATGTGTATTTTGTATATGTATTTCAATACAAATTTACCTAATTTTATGTGTATTTTGTATATTTCTTTTCAAACAAATTTAAATTATTTTTGTGTATTTTTGTATATAGTTTTATATAAATTTAGGTTATTTTATGTACGGATTTACATTATTTAGTGTGTGTTTTGTATATATATTTTTATGCAAATTTACTTTAGTTTATGTGCATTTTTGTACATATATTTTTATAGAAATTTGCGTTATTTGTATATGTTTTCTCATATAAATTTACATTATTTTATTGCTATTTTGTTTATTTATTTTGATACGAATTACATGATTATATGTGTATTTTGTACATATTTTTTATACCTATTTACATTACCTAATGTGTATTTTGTTTATATATTTTTAAACAAATCTACGTTATTATATGTATTTGTATAAATATTTTGATACAGATTTACATTATTTTATGTATTTTGTATGTACATTTCAATTCAAATTTAGCTTATTTTAGCTGTATTTTGTATATATATTTTCATACAAATTTAATTTCTTCTGTGTATTTTTGTATATAGTTTTATACAAATTTACGATATTTTTTGTGTATTTTGTATATTTATAATTATACACATACACATTCTTTTACTGGTATTTTGTTTATTTATTTTGATACGATATTTATGTGTATTTTGTATTAATTTTTTTATACGTATTTACTTCATTTTATGAGTATTTTGTATATATTTTTATAGAAATCTACGTTATTTTATGTGTATTCGTATATATTTTTTGAAACAAATTTACACTGTTTTATATGTATTTTTGAATATCTCTTTCCATACAAATTTACCTTACCATATATACCAAAATACACATAAAAAAATTAAATTTATATTAAAATAAATATATAAAAAACACATACAATAAGGTAAATTTGTATTGAAATAGATATGCAAAATACATGAAAAACAATGTAAATTTGTTTCAAAATATATATACGAATACACATAAAATAACGTAGATTTCTATAAAAATATATATACAAAATACACATAAAATGAAGTAAATACGTATAAAAAAATGTATACAAAATACACATAAAATAATGTAAATTCGCATCAAAATAAATATACAAAATACCAATAAAAGAATGTGTATTTGTATAAATATAAATATACAAAATATACATAAAATAACGTAAATTTATATAATTTTAATTTGTATGAAAATAGATATACAAAATAAGGTAAATTCGTTTCAAATTCAATAAACAAAATTTAGATAAAAGAACGTATATTTGTAGAAAAAATAAATATACAAAATACACATAAAATAACGAAAATTTGTATGAAAATATATAAAAAAATAAACAAAAATAATTTCAATTTGTATGAAAATAAATATACAAAATACACATGTATTTTGTATATCTATTTTCACACAAATTTAATTACTTTTGTGTATTTTTGCATATAGTTTTATATAAATTTACGTTATTTTAGTTGTATTTTGTATATTTATATTTATACAATACATATTCTTTTATTAGTATTTTGTTCATTTATTTTGATACGAGTTTACATTATTTTATGTGTATTTTATATACCTTTTTTTTATACGTATTTAGTTCATTTGATGTGTATTTTGTATATTTGTTTTCATAGAAATCTACCTTATTTCATTTATTACGATTTTTATGTGTATTTTGTATTCATTTTTTAATACGAATTTACTTCATTTTATGTGTATTTTGTATATATTTTTATAGAAATCTGCGTTATTTTATGTGTATTCGTATATATATTTTGAAAAAAATTTACATGGTTTTATATGTATTTTGCATATCTATTTCAATACAAATTTACCTTATTGTATGTGCATTTTGTATATTTGTTTTAATACAAATTCAAATATTTTATGTGTGTCTTGGTATATATATTTTTTTATAAAAAATGCGTTATTTTATGGGTATTTTGCATCTTAATTTTCATACAAATTTACATTATTTTATTAATATTCTGTGTATTTATTTTGATACGATTTTATATTATTCTATTTGTGTTTTGTATATATTTTTTTTATACATATTTACATTATTTAATGTGTTTTTTTGATATATATTTTATACAAATTTACGTTATCTTAAGTGTATTTGTTTATATATTTTCATTCATATTTACATTATTTTATGTGTATTTTGTAAATGTATTTCAATACAAATTTACCTAATTCTATGTGTATTTTGTATATTTATTTTCATACAAATTAAAATTATTTTCTGTATTTTTGTATATAGTTTTATACAAATTTAGGTGATTTTATGTGTATATTGTATATCTATATATATATATATATATATATATATATATATATATATATATATATATATATATATATATATATATATATATATATATATTTATATATATATATATATTTTTATACGTATTTACATCATTTGATGTGTATTTTGTATATATATTTCTATAAAAATCTACGTTGATTTATGAGTATTCGTATATAGATTTTGAAATAAATTTACACTGTTTCATGTGTATTTTTGTATTATTGTATATGCATTTTGTATATTAATTTTAATACAAATTTAATTATGCTTTGTGTATTTTTGTATATATATTTTTATAAAAATATGCTTTATTTTATGGGTATTTTGCATTTTTATTTTCATACAAATTTACATTATTTTATTTATATTGTTTATTTTTTTTTAAACAATTTTACATTATTCTATGTGTATTTTGTATATCTATTTTTATACGTATATACTTAAATTTATGTGTATTTTGTATATATATTTCTATAGAAATCTACGTTATTTTATGTGTATTCGTATTTTGAAACAAATTTACATTGTTTTATATGTATTTTTGCATATGTCTTTCAATACAAGTTTATCTTATTGTATGTGCATTTTGTATATTTATTTCAATACAAATTTAAATATTTTATGTGTATTTTGTTATATATATTTTTATAAGAAATGCGCTATTTGATGGGAGTTTTGCATCTTTATTTTCATACAAATCTACATTATTTTATTAATATTCGGTGTATTTATTTTGATACGATTTCACATTATTCTATTTGTTTTTTGAAGATATTTTTTTTTTTTACATATTTAAATTATTTAATGTGTATCTTGCATATATATTTCATACAATTTTTTTTTTCTATTATTTATTTTCATACAAATACACATTCTTTTCATGATATTTTGTTTATTTATTTTGACACGAATTTACCAAGATATGTATTTTGTATATATATTTTTATACGTATTTACATAATTTCATGTGTATTTTGTATATATATTTCTATAGAAATCTACGTTATTTTATGTGTATTTTGAAACAAATTTACTTTGTTTGATATGTATTTTTAAATATCTCTTTCAATACATATTTACCTTACTGTATATGCATTTTGTATATTTATTTCAATAAAAATTTAAATATTTTATGTGTATTTTGTTATATATATTTTTATATAAAATGCGCCATTTTATGGGAATTTTGCATCTTTCTTTTCATACAAATTTACATTATTTTATTGATATTCTGTGTATTTATATTGATAGGATTTTACATTATTCTATTTCTTTTTTGTATATATTTTTTTATTCACATTTTCATTATTTAATGTGTATCTTGCATATATATTTTAAACAAATTTACATTATTTTAAGTGTATTTGTTTATATATTTTCATTCAAATTTACATTATTTTATGTGTATTTTGTATATGTAATTCAATACAAATTTACCTAATTTTATGTGTATTTTGTATATTTCTTTTCATACAAATTTTAAATGTTTTTATGTATTTTTGTATATAATTTTATACAGATTTAGGTTATTTTATGTCCGCATTTACATTATTTAATGTGTATTTGTATATGTTTTCTCATACAAATTTACATTATTTTATTGCTTTTTTGTTTATTTATTTTGATACATATGAAAATAGATATAGAAAATATATATAAAATAAACTAAATTTGTATTGAAAAATATATTCAAATTACATAAAATAATGTAAATTTGTATCAAAATATTTTAACAGATGCGCATAAAATAACGTAAATTTGTTTTAAAATATACAAAATACACATTAAATAATGTAAATATGTATAAAAAAATATATACAAAAACAAATAGAATAATATAAAATCGTATCAAAATAAATACACAGAATATTAATAAAACAATGTAAATTTGATTGAAAATAAAGATGCAAAATACCCATTAAATAACGCTTTTTTTTATAAAAATATATATACCAAAATACACATCAAAAAATGAATTTGTATTAAAATAAATATACAAAATACGCATACAATAAGGTAAATCTGTATTGAAATATATATGCAAAATACATATAAAACAATGTAAATTTGTTTCAAAATATAAATACGAATACACATAAAATAACGTAGATTTGTATAAAAATATATATACAAAATACACATAAAATTAAGTAAATACGTAAAAGATAAAGATGCAAAATACCCATTAAATAACGCATTTTTTATAAAAATATATATACCAAAATACACATGAAAAAATGAATTTGTATTAAAATAATTATACAAAATACACATACAATAAGGTAAATCTGTATTGAAATAGATATGCAAAATACATATAAAACAATGTAAATTTGTTTCAAAATATATATACGAATACACATAAAATAACGTAGATTTGTATAAAAATATTTATACAAAATACACATAAAATTAAGTAAATACGTAGAAGAAAATGTATACAAAATACACATAAAATAATGTAAATTCGTATGAAAATAAATAAACAAAATACCAATAAAAGAATGTGTATTTGTATAAATATAAATATACAAAATACACATAAAATAACGTAAATTTGTATAAAACTATATACAAAAATACACAAAAGTAATTAAATTCGTATGAAAATAGATATACAAAATACAGATAAAATAAGCTAAATTTGAATTGAAATGTATATACAAAATACATAAAATAATGTAAATTTGTATCAAAATATTTATAAAAATACGAATAATAACGTAAATTTGTTTAAAAATATATAAACAAAATACACATTAAGTAATGTAAATACGTATAAAAAATATGTACAAAATACACATATAATCATGTAATTCGTATCAAACTAAATAAACAAAATATCAATAAAATAATGTAAATTTGTATGAGAAAACATATACAAATACATATAAAATAACGCTAATTTCTATAAAAATATATGTCCAAAAATGAACGTAAAATAAAGTATCTTTGAATAAAAATATATATACAAAACACACATTAAATAATATAAATGCGTACGTAAAATAATCTAAATTTGTATAAAACTATATACAAAAATACACAAAAATAATTTAAATTTGTCTGAAAATACACATAAAATTAGGTTAATTTGTATTGAAATACATATACAAAATACACATAAAATAATATAAATTTGAAAGAAAATATATAAACAAATACACATATAATAACGTAAATTTGTATGAAATATATATACAAAATACACATTAAATAATGTAAATATGTATAAAAAAATATATACAAAACACAAATAGAATAATGTAAAATCGTATCAAAATATATACACAGAATATTAATAAAATAATGTAAATTTGTATGAAAATTAAGATGCAAAATACCTATAAAATAACGCATTTTTTATAAAATTATTGATACCAAAATACACATAAAATATCTGAACTTGTATTAAAATAAATATACAAAATGCACATACAATAAGATAAATTTGTATTGAAATAGATATGCAAAAGACATATAAAATAATGTAAATTTGTTTCAAAATATATATACGAATTCACATAAAATAACGTAGATTTCTATAAAAATACATCTACAAAATACACATAAAATTAAGTAAATACGTATAAAAAAATGTATACAAAATACACATAAAATAATGTAAATTCGTATAAATGTAAATAAACAATATACCAATAAAAGAATGTGTATTTGTATAAATATAAATATACAAATTGCACATAAAATAACGTAAATTTATATAAAACTATATACATAAAATAACGCAAATTTCTATAAAAATATATGTACAAAAATGAACATTAAATAAATTTGCATAAAAATATATATACAAAACATACATTAGATAATGTGAATGAGTATAAAAATATGTATACAAAATACCTATGAAATAATCTAAATTCGTATCGAATTAAATTAAGAAATACCAATAAAATAATGTAATTTTGGATGAAAATATATTTACAAAATACACATAAAATAACCTAAATACAAATACAAATATACACATAAAATAATTTAAAATTGAATGAAATAAATATACAAAATAAACATAAAATAAGGTAAATTTGTAATGAAATATATGAAAAAATACACATAAAATAATATAAATTTGTATGAAAATATATATACAAATTCACATTAAATAACATGAATTTGTATAAAATTTGTATCAAAATATATACTTATACACACAATAAAATAACGTAATTTTTTTATGAAAATATATATACAAAATACACATAAAATTATTTAAATACGAAGAAAAATATATATACAAAAAACACAAAAAATAATAAAAATATGTATGAAAATATATAAACAAATACACATAAAATAATGTAAATTTGGATAAAATATATATACAAAATGAACATTAAATAGTGTAAATATGTATAAAAAAAATATATACAAAAAACACATAGAATAATGTTTAATCTTATCAAAATAAATAAAGAGAATATCAATAAAATAATGTAAATATGTATGAAAATAAAGATGCAAAATATCCATATAATAACGCATATTTGCATAAAAATATATATACAAAAATACATATAAAATAATTAAATTTGTATTAAAATAAACATACAAAATGCACGTACAATAAAGTAAATTTGTATTGAAATAGAAATGCAAAATACACATTAATAATGTAAATTTGTATCAAAATATATATACGAATACTCATAAAATAGAGTAAATTTCTATGAAAATATACATACAAAATAGATATACAAAATACACATATAACTAGTTAAATTTGTATTTAAATACATGTACAAAAAACACATAAAATAATGTAGATTTGTATGGAATGAAAACAAATACATTTTATATAAAATATATATATCAATAAAATAGTGTAAATTTGTATGAAAATAAAGATGCAAAATACCCATAAAATAAAGCATATTTTTATAAAAATACATATACAAAAATACACATAGATTAATCAAATTTGTATTAAAATTAATATACAAAATGTACATACAATAAGGTAAATTTGTATTGAAAAAATATGCAAAATACACATAAAACAATGTAAATTTGTTTCAAAATATATATACGAATACACATAAGATAACGCAGATTTCTATAGAAATATATATACAAAATACACTTGAAATAATGTAAATACGTATAAAAATATATATACAAAATACATATTAAATAATGTTAATTCGTGTCAAAATAAATAAACAAAATATCAGAAAAGAATGTGTATTTGAATGAAAATAGATATACAAAATACACATAAAATAACCTAAATTTGTATAAAACTATAAACAAAAATACACAAAAATAATTTAAACTTGTATGAAAATAAATATACAAAAAACATATAAAATTAGGTAAATTTGTATTGAAATACATATACAAAATACACAAAAAATAATGGAAATTTACAAAAATCCAAAAATACGAATTTAGATTATTTCATAGGTATTTTGTATACATATTTTTATACTCATTTACATTATCTAAGTTGTGTTTTGTATATATTTTTTTATGCAAACTAATTTTATGTGCATTTTTGTACATATATTTTTATTGAAACTTAAAACGTTATTATATGTGTATTTTGTATATGTTTTCTCATACAAATTTACATTATTTAATTACTTTTTTATTTAATTATTTTGATACGAATGACTTGATTATTTGTGTATTTTGTAAATATTTTTTTAAACGTATTTACATTACTTAATGTGTATTTTGTTTATATATTTTTTTACAAATTTACGTTATTATATGTGTATTTGTTAAGAATATTTTGAAACGAATTTACTTTATTTTATGTATTTTGTATATATATTTTAATTCAAATTTAGTTATTTTGTGTGTATTTTGTATATCTATTTTCATACAAATTTAATTACTTCACTGTATTTTTGTATATAGTTTTATACAAATTTACGTTATTTTATGTGCATTTTGTATATTTATATTTATACAAATACACACTCTCTTATTGGTATTTTGTTTATTTATATTTATACGAATTTACATTATTTTATGTGTATTTTGTATACATTTTTTATTCGTATTTACTTAATTTTATTTGTATTTTGTATATATATATTTATAAAAATCTACGTTATTTTATGTGTATTCGTATATATATTTTGAAACAAATTTACATTGTTTTATATGTATTTTGCATATCTATTTCAATACAAATCTACCTTATTGTATTGGCATTTTGTATATTTATTTTAATACAAATTCAAATATTTTATGTGTATTTTGGTATATATAATTTTATAAAAAATGCGTTATTTTATAGTTGTTTTGCATCTTAGTTTTCATACAAATGTACATTATGTTATTAATATTCTGTGTATATATTTTGATACGATTTTATATTATACTATTTGTGTTTTGTATATATTTTTTTATACATATTATCATTATTTAATGTGTATTTTTTATATATTTTTTATACAAATTAACGTTATTTTAAGTGTATTTGTATATATTTTCATTCAAATTTACATTATTTTAGGTGAATTTGTATATGTATTTCAATACAAATTTACCTAATTTTATGTGTATTTTGTATATTTATTTTCATACAAATTTATTTATTTTTTTTTTGTATAAATATATAGAATAAATTTCTATGAAAATATATATTCAAAATACATATAAAATTATGTAAATAAGTATAAAAATATATATATCCAATTCACCTAAAAAATTTCGTATCTAAATAAATAAACAAAATTCAGATAAAAGAACATATATTTGTAGGAAAATAAATATACAAAATACACATATAATTAGTTAAATTTGTATTTGAATACATGTACAAAATACACATAAAATAATGTAAATTTGTATGAAATGAAAACAAATTCACATAAAATAACGTACATTTGTATAAAATAGATATACAAAATATACATAGAATAATGTAAAATCGTATCAAAATAAATACACAGAATATCAATAAAATAATGTAATTTTGTATGAAAATAAAGATGCAAAATACCCATAAAATAAAACATATTATTTTAAAAATACATATAGAATAATTAAAATACACATAGAATAATTAAATTTGTATTAAAATTAATATACAAAATGCACGTACAATAAGGTATATTTGTATTGAAAAAATATACAAAATGCACATAAAAGTGTAAATTTGTTTAAAAATCTATATACGAATACACATAAAATAACGTAGATTTCTATAGAAATATATATACAAAATACACATGAAATGATGTAAATACGTAAAAAATATATATATACAAAATACACATTAAATAATTTAAATTCTCGTCAAAATAAATAAACAAAATATCAATAAAAGAATGTGTATTTGTATGAAAATAGATATACAAAATACTCATAAAATAACCTAAGCTTGTATAAAACTATATACAAAAATACACAAAAATAATTTAAATTTATATGAAAATAAATATACAAAATACACATAAAATTAGGTAAATTTGTATTGAAATACATATACAAAATACACATAAAATAATGGAAATTTTAATGAAAATATATAAACATATACACTTAAAATAACGTAAATTTGTATCAAATATATATACAAAATACACATTAAATAATGTAAATATGTATAAAAAAATATATACAAAACACAAATAGAATAATGTAAAATCGTATCAAAAATAAATACACAGAATATTAATAAAATAATGTAAATTTGTATGAAAATAAAGATGCAAAATAGCCATAAAATAACGCATTTTTAAAAAAAAATATATATACCAAAATACACATAAAATATTTAAATTTGTATTAAAATAAATATAAAAAATGCACATACTATAAGGTAAATTTGTATTGAAATAGATATGCAAAATACATATAAAACAATGTAAATTTGTTTCAAAATATATATACGAATACACATAAAATAACGTAGATTTCTATAATAATATATACAAAATACACATAAAATGAAGTAAATTCGTATTAAAAAATGAATACAAAATACACATACAAATCGTATCAAAATAAATAAACAAAATACCAGTAAAAGAATGAATGAAAATATACAAAATACACATAAAATATCGTAAATTTGTATAAAACTATATAGAAAAATATACGAATACTCATAAATCAACGTAGATTTCTACAGAAATATATATACAAAATACACATCAAATGATGTAAACACGTTTATATATATATATATATATATATATATATATATATATATATATATATATATATATATATATATATATATATATATATATATATATATATATATATATATATATATATATATATATATAAAATACACATTAAATAATGTAAATTCGCGTCAAAATAAATAAACAAAATATCAATAAAAGAATGTGTATTTGTATGAAAATAGATATACAATATACACATAAAATCACCTAAATTTGTTTAAAACTATATACAAAAATACACAAAAATAATTTTAATTTGTATGAAAATAAATATACAAGATACACATAAAATTAGGTAAATTTGTATTGAAATACATTTACAAAATACACATAAAATAATGTAAATTTGAATGAAAATATATAAAGAAATACACTTAAAATAACGTAAATTTGTATAAAATATATATAAAAAATACACATTAAATAATGTAAATATGTATAAAAAATATATACAAAACACAAATAGAATAATATAAAATCGTATCAAAATAAATACACAGAATATTAATAAAATAATGTAAATTTGTATGAAAATTAAGATGCAAAATACCCATAAAATAACGCATTTTTTATAAAAATATATATACCAAGACACACATAAAATATTTGAATTTGTATTAAAATAAATATACAAAATGCACATACAATAAGGCAAATTTGTATTGAAATAGATATGCAAAATACATATAAAACCATGAAATTTTTTTTCAAAATATATATACGAATACATATAAAATAACATAGATTTCTATGAAAATAAATATACAAAATACACATAAAATTAAGTAAATACGTATGAAAATAAAGAAGCAAAATACCCATAAAATAACGCATTTTTTTTATTTATAAAAATATATATCCAAAAATACACATAAAAAAAATTAAATTTGTGTTAAAAGAAATATACAAAAAACACATACAATAAGGTAAATTTGTATTGAAATAGATATGCAAAATACATATAAAACAATGCAAATTTGTTTCAAAATATATATACGAATACACACAAAATAACGTAGATTTCTATAAAAATATATATACAAAATACACATAAAATGAAGTAAATACGTATAAAAAAATGTATACAAAATACACATAAAATAATGTTAATTCGTATCAAAATAAATAAACAAAATACCATTAAAAGAATGTGTATTTGTATAAATATAAATATACAAAATACACATAAAATAACGTAAATTTATATAAAACTATATACAAAAATACACAGAAGTAATTAAATTTGTATGAAAATATATACAAAATATTCACAAAATAAGCCAAATCAGAATTGAAATATATATACAAAAAACATGAAATAAAGTAAATTTGTATCAAAATATTTATACAAATACACATATAATAACGTAAATTTGTATGAAAATATATAAACAAAATACACATTAAATAATGTATATACGTATAAAAAATATGTACAAAATACACATATAATCATGCAAATCGTATCAAAAGAAATAAACAAAATACCAATAAAATAATATAAATTTGTATGAGTAAACGTGTATGTTGCATATTTTTTCTTTACAAATTTACCTTATTATATACGCATTTTGTATATTAATCTTAATACAAATTTAATTATTCGATTTGTATATATGTATCTCTATTTTTATAAACATATGCTTCATTTTTTGGGTATTTTGCATCTTTATTTTCATACAAATTTACATTATTTTATTGATATTCTGCTCATTCATTTTGATACGAATTGACATTATTCTATGTGTATTTTGTATTTATTTTTCATACAAATTTACGTTATTTTATGTGTATTTGTTTATATATCTTGACTCAAATTTACAATATTTTATGGGTATTTTGTATATACATTTCAAAAGAAATTTACCTAGCTTTATGTGTATTTTGTATATCTATTTTCATACAAACTCAAATTATTTCTATGTATTTTTGTATATATTTTAATACAAATTTTAGTTATGTTATGTGTATTTTGTAAATTTATTTTCATTCAAATATATATTATTTTATTGGTGTTTTGTTGATTTATATTGATACGAATTTAGTTTATTTTATATGTACTTTGTATATATATTCTTATACGCTTTTACATTATTTAATATTTATTTTGAATATATATTTTTATACAAATTCATGGTATCTTATGTGTATTTGTATATATATTTTCATATAAATTTACTTTATTTTATGTGTATTTTGTACATATATTTTATTATAAATCTACCTTATTTTATGTTTATTTTGTATGTGTATTTTGTATATTTATATTTATCCAAATACACATTCTTTTATTGGTATTTTGTTTATTTATTTTAATTCGAATTTACATTATTGTATGTGTATTTTGTATACATTTTTTTATACGTATTTACTTAATTTTATGTGTATTTTGTATATATATTTTAATAGAAATCTACGTTTTTTTATTTGTATTCGTATATATATTTTGAAACAAATTTACATTGTTTTATATGTATTTTTGCATATCTCTTTCAATACAAATTTACCTTATTGTATGTGCATTTTGTATATTTATTTCAATGCAAATTTAAATATTTTATGTGTATTTTGGTATATATATTTTTATAAGAAATGCGCTATTTTATGGGAATTTTGCATCTTTATTTTCATACAAATTTACATTATTTTATTAATATTCAGTGTATTTATTTTGATACGATGTTACATTATTCTATTTGTTTTTTGTATATACTTTTTTTATACATATTTACATTATTTAATGTGTATCTTGCATATATATTTTATACAGATTTATTATCTATTATCTGTTTTCATACAAATACACATTCTTTTCATGAAATTTTGTTTATTTATTTTGACACGAATTTACATTATTTGATATGTCTTTTGTATATATATTTTTATACGTATTTACATAATTTCAAATGGGTTTTGTATATATATTTCTATAGAAATCTTCTTTATTTTATGTGTATTCGTATATATATTTTGAAACAAATTTACATTGTTTTATATGTATTTTTGAATATCTCTTTCAATACAAATTTACCTTACTGTATATGCATTTTGTATATTTATTTCAATACAAATTTAAATATTTTATGTGTATTTTGGTAAATATATTTTTATAAAAAATGCGATAATTTTTGGGAATTTTGCATCTTTATTTTCATACAAATTTACATTATTTTATTGATATTCTGTGTATTTATTTTGATACGATTTTACATTATTCTATTTGTTTTTTGTATATATTTTTTTATACACATTTACATTATTTAATGTGTATCTTGCATATATATTTTATACAAATTTACGTTAATTTAAGTGTATTTGTTTATATATTTTCATTCAAATTTACATTATTTGATGTGTATTTTGTATATGTATTTCAATACAAATTTACCTAATTTTATGTGTATTTTGTATATTTCTTTTCAAACAAATTTAAATTATTTTGTATATTTCTTTTCAAACAAATTAAAATTATTTTTGTGTATTTTTGTATATAGTTTTATACGAATTTAGGTTATTTTATGTACGGATTTACATTATTTAGTGTGTGTTTTGTATATATATTTTTATGCAAATTTACTTTATTTTATGTGCATTTTTGTACATATATTTTTATAGAAATTTGCGTTATTTGTATATGTTTTCTCATACAAATTTACATTATTTTATTGCTATTTTGTTTATTTATTTTAATACGAATTACATGATTATATGTGTATTTTGTACATATTTTTTATACGTATTTATATTACTTAATGTGTATTTTGTTTATATATTTTTAAACAAATCTACATGATTATATGTATTTGTACAAATATTTTGATACAGATTTACATTATTTTATGTATTTTGTATGTACATTTCAATTCAAATTTAGCTTATTTTAGCTGTATTTTGTATATATATTTTCATACAAATTTAATTACTTCTGTGTATTTTTGTATATAGTTTTATACAAATTTACGATTTTTTTAATGTATTTTGTATATTTATAATTATACAAATACACATTCTTTTACTAGTATTTTGTTTATTTATTTTGATACGATTTTTATGTCTATTTTGTATTCATTTTTTTATACGTATTTACTTCATTTTATGTGTATTTTGTATATATTTTTATAGAAATCTACGTTATTTTATGTGTATTCGTATATATATTTTGAATCAAATTTACATTGTTTTATATGTATTTTTGAATATCTCTTTCAATACAAATTTACCTTACCATATATACCAAAATACTCATAAAAAAATTAAATTTGTATTAAAATAAATATACAGAAACACATACAATAAGGTAAATTTGTATTGAAATAGATATGCAAAATACATATAAAACAATGTAAATTTGTTTCAAAATATATATACGAATACACATAAAATAACGTAGATTTCTATAAAAATATATATACAAAATACACATAAAATGAAGTAAATACGTATAAAAAAATGTATACAAAATACATATAAAATAATGTAAATTCGTATCAAAATAAATATACAAAATACCTATAAAAGAATGTGTATTTGTATAAATATACAAAATACACATAAAATAACGTAAATTTATATAAAACTATATAAAAAAATACACAGTATTTTAATTTGTATGAAAATAGATATACAAAATAAGGTAAATTCGTTTCAAATTCAATAAACAAAATTCACATAAAATAGCGTATATTTGTAGAAAAAATAAATATACAAAATACACATAAAATAACGAAAATTTGTATGAAAATATATAAAAAAATAAACAAAAATAATTTCAATTTGTATGAAAATAAATATACAAAATACACATGTATTTTGTATATCTATTTTCACACAAATTTAATTACTTTTGTGTATTTTTGCATATAGTTTTATATAAATTTACGTTATTTTATTTGTATTTTGTATATTTATATTTATAAAATACACATTCTTTTATTAGTATTTTGTTTATTTATTTTGATACGAGTTTACATTATTTTATGTGTATTTTGTATACCTTATTTTATACGTATTTACCTCATTTGATGTGTATTTTGTATATTTATTTTCATAGAAATCTACGTTATTTTATGTGTATTCGTATATATATTTTGAAAAAAATTTACATGGTTTTATATGTATTTTGCATATCTATTTCAATACAAATTTACCTTATTGTATGTGCATTTTGTATATTTATTTTAATACAAATACAAATATTTTATGTGTGTCTTGGTATATATATTTTTATAAAAAATGCGTTATTTTATGGGTATTTTGCATCTTAATTTTCATACAAATTTACATTATTTTATTAATATTCTGTGTATTTATTTTGATACGATTTTATATTATTCTATTTGTGTTTTGGATATATTTTTTTATACATATTTACATTATTTAATGTGTATTTTTTATATATATTTTATACAAATTTACGTTATTTTAAGTGTATTTGTTTATATATTTTCATTCAAATTTACATTATTTTATGTGTATTTTGTAAATGTATTTCAATACAAATTTTCCAAATTTTGTGTATTTTGTATATTTATTTCCATACAAATTAAAATTATTTTTGTGTATTTTTGTATATAGTTTTATACAAATTTAGGTGATTTTATGTGTATATTGTATATGTATTTTCATACAAATACACATTCTTTTATTGATATTTTGTTTATTTATTTTGACGCGAATTTACATTATTTAATGTGTATTTTATATATATTTTTTTATACGTGTTTACATCATTTGATGTGTATTTTGTATATATATTTCTATAGAAATTTACGTTGATTTATGAGTATTCGTATATAGATTTTCAAATAAATTTACACTGTTTTATATGTATTTTGCATATTTTTTCAATACAAATTTACCTTATTGTATATGCATTCTGTATATTAATTTTAATACAAATTTAATTATGCTATGTATATTTTTGTATATGTATTTTTATAAAAATATGCTTTATTGTATGGGTATTTTGCATTTTTATTTTAATACAAATTTACATTGTTTTATTTATATTGTTTATTTTTTTTAAACAATTTTACATTATTCTATGTGTATTTTGTATATCTATTTTTATACGTATTTACTTAATTTTATGAGTATTTTGTATATATATTTATATATATACAAAATATTTATTTATATATATATTTATATATTATTATTTTATGTGTATTCGTATTTTGAAACAAATTTACATTGTTTTATATGTATTTTTGCATATCTCTTTCAATACAAGTTTACCTTATTGTATGTGCATTTTGTATATTTATTTCAATACAAATTTAAATATTTTATGTGTATTTTGGTACATATATTTTTATAAGAAATGCGCTATTTGATGGATGTTTTGCATCTTTATTTTCATACAAATTTACATTATTTTATTAATTTTCGGTGTATTTATTTTGATACGATTTAACATTATTCTATTTGTTTTTTGTATACATTTTTTTTATACATGTTTACATTATTTAAAGTGTATCTTGCATATATATTTCATACAAATTTATTATCTATTATTTATTTTCATACAAATACACACTTTTTTCATGATATTTTGTTTATTTATTTTGACACGAATTTACCTAGATATGTATTTTGTATATATATTTTTAAACGTATTTACATAATTTCATGTGTATTTTGTATATATATTTCTATTGAAATCTACGTTATTTTATGTGTATTCGTATATATATTTTGAAACAAATTTACTTTGTTTGATATGTATTTTTGAATATCTCTTTCAATACATATTTACCTTACTGTATATGCATTTTGTATATTTATTTCAATAAAAATTTAAATATTTTATGTGTATTTTGTTATATATATTTTTATATATACAAATTTACGTTATTTTATTGATATTCTATGTATTTATATTGATAGGATTTTACATTATTCTATTTCTTTTTTGTATATATTTTTTTATACACATTTACATTATTTAATGTGTATCTTGCATATATATTTTATACAAATTTACGTTATTTTTAGTGTATTTGTTTATATATTTTCATTCAAATTTAAATTATTTTATGTGTATTTTGTATATGTATTTCAATACAAATTTACCTAATTTTACGTGTATTTTGTATATTTCTTTTCATACAAATTTTAAATATTTTTGTGTATTTTTGTATATAGTTTTATACAAATTTAGGTTATTTTATGTACGCATTTACATTATTTAATGTGTGTTTTGTATATATATTTTTATGCAAATTTACTTTATTTTATGAGCATTTTTGTACATATATTTTTTTAGAAATTTGCGTTATTTTATGTGTATTTGTATATGTTTTCTCATACATATTTATATTATTTTATTGCTATTTTGTTTATTTATTTTGATACGAATGAAAATAGATATACAAAATATACATAAAATAAACTAAATTTGTATTGAAATATATATACAAAATACATAAAATAATGTAAATTTGTATCAAAATATTTTAACAGATGCCCATAAAATAACGTAAATTTGTTTTAAAATATACAAAATACACATTAAATAATGTAAATATGTTTAAAAAATATATACAAAACACAAATAGAATAATGTAAAATCGTATCAAAATAAATACACAGAATATTAATAAAACAATGTAAATTTGTATGAAAATAAAGATGCAAAATACCCATTAAATAACGCATTTAAAAAAAATATATATATAGCAAAATACACATGAAAAAATTAATTTGTATTAAAATAAATATATAAAATACACATACAATAAGGTAAATCTGTATTGAAATAGATATGCAAAATACATATAAAACAATGTAAATGTTTCAAAATATATATACGAATACACATAAAATAACGTAGATTTGTATGAAAATATATATACAAAATACAATAAAATGAAGTAAATACGTATAAGAAAATGTATACAAAATACACATAAAATAATGTAAATTCGTATCAAAATAAATAAACAAAATACCAATAAAAGAATGTGTATTTGTATAAATATTAATATACAAAATGCACATAAAATAACGTTAATTTGTATAAAACTATATACAAAAATACACAGAAGTAATTAAATTCGTCTGAAAATAGATATTTAAAATAAAGATAAAATAAGCTAAATTTGAATTGAAATGTATGTACAAAATACATAAAATAATGTAGATTTGTATCAAAATATTTATAAAAATACATATAATAACGTAAATTTTGATACGATTTTACATTATTCTATTTGTGTTTTGTATATATTTTTTATACATATTTACATTATTTAATGTGTATTTTGTATATATATTTCATACAAATTTACGTTATTATATGTGTATTTGTTTATATATTTTCTTTCAAATTTACCTTATCTTATGTGTATTTTGTATATGTATTTCAATACAAATTAACCTAATTTTATGTGTATTTTGTATATTTCTTTTCATACAAATTTAAAATATTTTTGTGTATTTTTGTACATAGTTTTATACAAATTTAGGTTATTTAATGTACGCATTTACATTATTTAATGTGTGTTTTGTATATATATTTTTTATCCATAGTTACTTTATTGTACGATCATTTTTGGACATATATTTTTATAGAAATTAGCGTTATTTTATATGTATTTGTGTATGTTTTCTCATACAAATTTACATTATTTTATTGATATTTTGTTTATTTAGTTAGATACGAGTTAAATGATTATATGTGTATTTTGTACATATTTTTTATACGTATTTACATTACTTAATGTGTATTTTGTTTATATATTTTTAAACAAATTTACGTTTTTATATGTATTTTTATAAATATTTTGATACAAATTTACATTATTTTATGTATTTTGTATATACATTTCAATTCAAATTTAGCTTATTTTATCTGTATTTTATATATCTAATTTCATACGAATTTAATTACTTCTGTGTATTTTTGTATATAGTTTTATATAAATTTACGTTATTTTATGTGTATTTTGTATATTTATATTTATACAAATACACATTCTTTTATTGGTATTTTGTTTATTTATTTTGATACGAATTTACATTATTTTATGTGAATTTTGTTTTCATTTTTTTATACGTATTTACTTCATTTTATGTGTATTTTGTATATATATTTTTATAGAAATCTACGTTATTTTATGTGTATTCGTATATATATTTTGAAACAAATTTACATTGTTTTATATGTATTTTGCATATCTATTTCAATACAAATTTACCTTATTGTATGTGTTTTTTGTATATTTATTTTAATACAAATTTAATTTTTTGAGGTGTATTTTGGTATATATATTTTTATAAATAAAAAAAATGCGGTATTTTATGGGTATTTTGCTTCTTTATTTGCATACAAATTTACATTATTTTATTAATATTCTGTGTATTTATTTTGATACGATTTTACATTATTCTATGTGTGTTTTGTACATATTTTTTTATACAAATTTACGTTATTTTAAGTGTATTTGTTTATGTATTTTCATTCAAATTTTTATTATTTTATGTGTATTTTGTGTATGTATTTCAATACAAATTTACCTAATTTTATGTGTATTTTGTATATTTATTTTCATACAAATTTAAAATATTTTTGTGTATTTTTGTATATAGTTTGATACAAATTTAGGTTATTTTATGTGTATTTTGTATATCTATTTTCATACAAATACACATTCTTTTATTGATATTTTGTTTATTTATTTTGACGCGAGTTTACATTATTTAATTTGTATTTTGTATATATATTTTTATACGTATTTACATCATTTCATGTGTATTTTGTATATTTATAAACAAATTTATATTATTTAATGTGTATTTTGTATATATATATATATATATATATTTATACAAATACACATTCTTTTATTGGTATTTTGTTTATTTATTTTGATACTAATTTACATTATTTTATGTGTATTTTGTATACATTTTTTATACGTATTTACTTAATTTTATGTGTATTTTGTATATATATAGTTTTATAGAAATCTACCTTATTTAATGTGTATTCGTATATATATTTTGAAACAAATTTACATTTTTTATATGTATTTTGCATATCTTTTTTTGTGTATTCTGTATTTATTTTTGTTATACATAGAATAATGTAAAATCATATCAAAATAAGTACACAGAATATCAATAAAATAATTAAAATTTGTATGAAAATAAAGATGCAAAATACCCATAAAATAAAGCATATTTTTTAAAAAAATACATATACAAAAATACACATAGAATAATTAAATTTGTATTAAAATTAATATACAAAATGCACATACAATAAGGTAAGTTTGTATTGAAAAAAAACGCTAAATACACATAAAACAGTGTAAATTTGTTTCAAAATATATATACGAATACACATAAAATAACGTTGATTCTATAGGAATATATATACAAAATACACATGAAATGATAAAAATACGTATAAAAATATATATACAAAACACACATTAAATAATGTAAATTCGCATCAAATAAATAAACAAAATATCAATAAAAGAATGTGTATTTGAATGAAAATAGATATACAAAATCCACATAAAATAACCTAAATTTGTATCAAACTATATATCAAAAATACACAAAAATACTTTAAATTTGTATGAAAATAAATATACAAGAAAAAATAAATATACAAAATACACATAAAATAACGATAATTTTTATGAAAATATATAAAAAAATAAACAAAAATAATTTCAATTTGTATGAAAATAAATATTCAAAATACACATGTATTTTGTATATCTATTTCACACAAATTTAATTACTTTTGTGTATTTTTGCATATAGTTTTATATAAATTTACGTTATTTTATTTGTATTTTGTATATTTATATTTATACAATACACATTCTTTTATTAGTATTTTGTTTATTTATTTTGATACGAGTTTACATTATTTTATGTGTATTTTGTATACCTTTTTTTATACGTATTTACTTCATTTGATGTGTATTTTGTATATTTATTTTCATAGAAATCTACGTTATTTTATGTGTATTCGTATATATATTTTGAAAAAAATTTACATGGTTTTATATGTATTTTGCATACGTATTTACTTCATTTTATATGTATTTTGCATACGTATTTACTTCATTTGATGTGTATTTTGTATATTTATTTTCATAGAAATCTACGTTATTTTATGTGTATTCGTATATATATTTTGAAAAAAATTTACATGGTTTTATGTGTATTTTTGTATATAGTTTTATACAAATTTACGATATTTTATGTGTATTTTGTATATTTATATTGATACAAATACACATTCTTGTACTGGTATTTAGTTTACTTATTTTGATACGATTTTTATGTGTATTTTGTATTCATTTTTTTATACGTATTTACTTCATTTTATGTGTATTTTGTATATATTTTTAAAGAAATCTACGTTATTTTATGTGTTAAATGCGTACATAAAATAACCTAAATTTGTATAAAACTATATACAAAAATACACAAAAATATATGTACAAAAAACAAATAGAATAATGTAAAATTGTATCAAAATAAATACACCGAATATTAATAGAATAATGTAAATTTGTATGAAAATAAAGATGCAAAATTCCCATCAAATAGCGCATTTCTTATAAAAATATTTATACCAAAATACACATAAAATATTTAAATTTGTATTGAAATAAATATACAAAATGTACATACAATAAGGTAAACTTCTATTGAAAGAGATATGCAAAAATACATATAAAACAATGTAAATTTGTTTCAAAATATATATTCGAATACACATAAAAAATAACGTAAATTTCTATAAAAATATATATACAAAATACACATAAAATTAAGTAAATACGTATAAAAAAATGAAAACAAAATACACATAAAATAATTCGAAACAAAATAAATAAACAAAATACCAATAAAAGAATGTATATTTGTATAAATATAAATGTACAAAATACACATACAAATAAACATAAAATAAGGTAAATTTGTAATGAAATATATGTACAAAATACACATAAAATAATGTATATTTATATGAAAATATATATACAAAAACACATAAAATACCATGAATTTGTATAAAATTATATATTCAAAATAAATATTAAATAATGTAAATGCGTATAAATATATATATACAAAGTACATATAAAATAATGTAAACTCGAATCAATATAAATCAACAAAATACCAATAAAATATTTGAATGAAAATAGATTTACAAAATACACATAACATAACTAAAATTTGTATTGAAATATATACAAAAATATATAAAAATAATTTGAGTTTGTATGAAAATAGATATTCAAAATACACATAAAACTAGGTAAATTTCTTTTGAAATATATATACAAAATACCCATGAAATATTGTAAATTTGTGTGAAAATATATAAACAAATACACATAAAATAACTTAAAATAACGTAAATATGTATCAAATATATATATACAAAAAACACATTAAATATTGTAAATATGTATAAAAAAATATATACAAAACACAAATAAAATAATGTAAAATCTTATCAAAATAAATACAGAAAATATTAGTAAAATAATGTAAATTTGTATGAAAATTAAGAAGCAAAATACCCATAAAATAACGCATTTTTTATAAAAATATATATACGAAAAAACATAAAATATTTCATTTTGTATTAAAATAAATAGATATACAAAATACACATAAAATAAGCTAAATTTGAATTGAAATATAAATACAAAATACATAAAATAATGTAAATTTGCATCAAAATACTTATACAAATACACATATAGTAATGTAAATTTGTATAAAAATATATAAACAAAATACACATTAAATAATGTAAATACGTATAAAAAAATGTTCAAAATACACAAATAATCATGTAATTCCTATCAAAATAAATAGTCAAAATACCAATAAAATAATGTAAATTTCTATGAGAAAACATATACAAAATACACATAAATAACGCAAATATCAATAAAAATATATATAATATAATATATTTTTTTACATATTTAAAATATTTAATGTATATTTTGTATATATATTTTATCCAAATTTACGTTATTTTATATGTATTTGTTTATATATTTTCATACAAATTTACATTATTTTTTGTGAGTTTTGTATATGTATTTCAATACAAATTTCCCTAACTTTATGTATGTGTATTTTGCAAATCTATTTTCAAATAAATTTAAATTATTAATGTGTATTTTTGTATATATTTTTATACAAATTTTAGTTATTTTATTGGTTTTTTGTATATATATTTTCCTACAAATATACATTCTTTTATTGGAATTTTGTGTATTTAATTTTTTACGAATTTACATTATTTTATGTGTATTTTGTATATATATTTTTCTACGTATTTAAATTATTTTATGTGTATTTTATAGATACATTTTCATAAAAATTTACGTTAATTTATTGTGTGTATTCGTATATATTTTGAAACAAATTTTATACAAATTCATGTTATTTTATGTGTATTTGCATATATATTTTCATACAAATTTATATTATTTTATGTATATTCTTACATATATTTTATTACAAATTTACCTTATTTTATGTTTATTTTGTATATTTATTTCATTCAATTTTAAATTATTTAATGTGTATTTTTGTATTTGTATTTAGGTTATCTTTGGTTATCTTTAGGTTACATTATTTTTTGTTTATTTTGTATATTTATTTCATTCAATTTTAAATTATTTTATGTGTATATTTGTATTTGTATTTAGGTTATTTTATGTGTATTTTGTATATATATTTTCATCCAAAACTACATTATTTTATTGGTATTTTCTTAATTTAATTCGATACGAATTTAGATTATTTCATAGGTATTTTATATACATATCTTTATACTCATTTACATTATCTAAAGTGTGTTTTGTATATAGATTTTCATGCAAATTTATTTTAAGTTCATTTTTGTACATATATTTTTATAGAAATTTGCGTTATTTTATGTATATAGTTTTATATAAATTTACGTTATTTTATGTGCATTTTGTATATTTATATTTATACAAATACACATTCTTTTATTGGTGTATTGTTTATTTACATTTATACGAATTTACATTATTTTATGTGTATTTTGTATACATTTTTTTATTCGTTTTTACTTATTATTATGTGTATTTTGTATATGTATTTTTATAGAAATCTACGTTATTTTATGTGTATTCGTATATATATTTTGAAACAAATTTACATTATTTTATATGTATTTTGCATATCTATTTCAATACAAATTTACCTTATTGTATGTGCATTTTGTATATTTATTTTAATACAAATTCAAATGTTTTATGTGTATTTTGGTATCAATAATTTTATAAGAAATGCGTTATTTTATAGGTATTTTGCATCTTAATTTTCATACAAATTTACATTATTTTACTAATATTCTGTATATATATTTTGATACGATTTTAAATTATTCTATTTGTGTTTTGTATATATTTTTTTATACATATTTACATTATTTAATGTGTATTTTGAATATATATTTCATACAAAGTTACGTTATTATATTTTCTTTCAAATTTTCATTATTTTATGTGTATTTTATATATGTATTTCAATCCAAATTAACATAATTTTATGTGTATTTTTATCCAAAGTTACTTTATTTTACGTTCATTTTTGGACATATATTTTTATAGAAATTAGCGTTATTTTATCTGTATTTGTATATGTTTTCTCATACAAATTTACGTTATTTTATTGAAATTTTGTTTATTTAGTTTGATACGAATTACATGATTATATGGGTATTTTGTATATATTTTTAATACGTATTTACATTACTTAATCTGTAATTTGTTTATATATATTTAAACAAATTTACGTTATTATATGTATTTTTATAAATATTTTGATACAAATTTACATTATTTTATGTATTTTGTATATACATTTCAATTCAAATTTAGCTTATTTTATCTGTATTTTGTATATCTATTTTCAAACGAATTTAATTACTTCTTTGTATTTTTGTATATAGTTTTATACAAATTTACGTTATTTTATGTGTATTTTGTACATTTATATTTATACAAATACATATTCTTTTATTGGTATTTTGTTTATTTATTTTGATACGAATTTACATTATTTTATGTGTATTTTGTATACATTTTCTTATACGTATTTACTTCATTTTATGTGTATTTTCTATATATATTTTTATACAAATCTACGTTATTTTATGTGTATTCGTATATATATTTTGAAACAAATTTACATAGTTTTGTATGTATTTTGCATATCTATTTCAATACAGATTTACCTTATTGTATGTGTATTTTGTATATTTATTTTAATACAAATTAATTTTTTCATGTGTACTTTGGTAAATATATTTTTTTAAAAAAGGCGTTATTTAATGGGTATTTTGCATCTTTATTTTCATACAAATTTACATTGTTTTATTAATATTCTGTGTATTTATTTTGATACGATTTTTCATTATTCTATTTGTGTTTTGTATATATTTTTTTATACATATTTACATTATTTAATGTGTATTTTGTATATTTTAAAACAAATTTACGTTGTTTTATACGCATCTGTTAAAATATTTTGATACAAATTTACATTATTTTATGTATTTTGTATATATATTTCAATACAAATTTAGTTTATTTTATGTATATTTTGTATATCTATTTTCATTCTTATCAAAATAAATAAACAATATAGCAATAAAATAATGTAAATTTGTATGAGAAAACATATACAAATACATATAAAATAACGCAAATTTCTAAAAAAATATATGTACAAAAATGCACATAAAATAAAGTAAATTTGCATAAAAATATATATACAAAACACACATTAAATAATGTGAATGCGTACATAAAATAACCTAAATTTGTATAAAACTATATACAAAAATACACAAAAATATTTAAAATTTGTATGAAAAGAAATATACAAAATACTCATAAAATTAGGTAAATATGTATTGAAATACATATACAAAATATACATAAAATAATGTAAATTTGAATGAAAATATATAAACAAATACACTTAAAATAACGTAAATTTGTATAAAATATATATGCAAGATACACATTAAATAATGTAAATGTGTATAAAAAAATATATACCAAAAAGAAATAGAATAATGTAAAATCCTATCAATATAAATACACAGAATATCAATAATAGCGCATTTTTTATAAAAATATATATACAAAATACACATAAAATATTTAAATTTGTATTGAAATAAATATACAAAATGCATATACAGTAAGGTAAATATGTATTGAAAGAGATATTCAAAAATACATATAAAACAAAGTAAATTTGTTTCAAAATATATATATACGAATACACATAAAATAACGTAGATTTCTATGGAAATATATATACAAAATACACATGAAATTATGTAAATACGTATAAAAATATATATACAAAATACATATCTAGGTAAATTCGTGTCAAAATAAATAAACAAAATATCATGAAAAGAATGTGTATTTGTATGAAAATAAATAATAGATAATAAATTTGTATGAAATATATATGCAAGATACACATTAAATAATGTAAATATGTATAAAAAAATATATACAAAAAAACAAATAGAATAATGTGAAATCGTATCAAAATAAATACACCGAATATTAATAAAATAATGTAAATTTGTATGAAAATAAAGATGCATAATTCCCATTAAATAGCGCATTTCTTATAAAAATATATATACCAAAATACACATAAAATATTTAAATTTGTATTGAAATAAATATACAAAATGCACATACAATAAGGTAAACTTGTATTGAAAGAGATATGCAAAAATACATATAAAACAATGTAAATTTGTTTCAAAATGTATATACGATTACACATAAAATAACGTAGATTTCTATAAAATATATATACAAAATACACATAAAATTAAGTAAATACGTATAAAAATAGATATACAAAATAAACATAGAATAATGTAAAATTGTTTAAAAAAAAAAACAGAATATAAATAAAATAATGTAAATTTGTATGAAAATAAAAATGCAAAATACCCATCAAATAAAGCATATTTTTTATAAAAATACATATACAAAAATACATATAGCATAATTAAATTTGTATTAAAATTAATATACAAAATGCATATACAATAAGGTAAATTTGTATTGAAAAAATATGCAAAATACACATAAAACAGTGTAAATTTATTTCATAATCTATTTACGAATACTCATAAATCAACGTAGATTTCTATAGAAATATATATACAAAATACACATCAAATGATGTAAACACGTATAAAAATATGTATATAAAATACACATTAAATAATGTAAATTCGCGTCAAAATAAATAAACAAAATATCAATAAAAGAATGTGTATTTGTATGAAAATAGATATACAATATACACATAAAATCACCTAAATTTGTATAAAACTATATACAAAAATACACAAAAATAATTTTAATTTGTTTGAAAATAAATATACAAAATACACATAAAATTAGGTAAATTTGTATTGAAATACATTTACAAAACACATAAAATAATGTAAATTTGAATGAAAATATATAAACAAATACACTTAAAATAACGTAAATTTGTATAAAATATATATAAAAAATACACATTAAATAATGTAAATATGTATAAAAAAATATATACAAAACACAAATAGAATAATATAAAATCGTATCAAAATATATACACAGAATATTAATAAAATAATGTAAATTTGTATGAAAATTAAGATGCAAAATACCCATAAAATAACGCATTTTTTTTTTAAATAAATATACCAAGACACACATAAAATATTTGAATTTGTATTAAAATAAATATACAAAATGCACATACAATAAGGTAAATTTGTATTGAAATAGATATGCAAAATACACATAAAACCATGTAAATTTTTTTCAAAATATATATACGAATACACATAAAATAACGTAGATTTCTATGAAAATAAGTATACAAAATACACATCAAATGAAGTAAATACGTATAAAAAAAGGTGTACAAATTACACATAAAATAATGTAAACTCGTATGAAAATAAATAAAAAAAATAATAGTAAAAGAATGTGTATTGTATAAATATAAATATACAAAATACAAATAAAATGACGTAAATTTATATAAAACTATATGCAAAAATACACAAAAGTAATTAAATTTGTGTGAAAATAGATATACAAAATACATGTGTATTTTTTATATTTATTTTCATACAAGTTGAAATTATTTTTGTGTATTTTTTTATATATTTTCATACAAATTTTCGTTATCTTATGTGTATTTTGTATATTTATTTTTTCTACATATATACGTTCTTTTATCTGAATTTTTTTTTATTGAATTTGAAACGAATCTACCTTATTTTGTATATCTATTTTCATACAAATTAAAATACTTCTGTGTATTTTTCTGAATAGTTTTATATAAATTTACATTATTTTATGTGTATTTTGCATATTTATATTTATACAAATACACATTCTTTTATTGGTATTTTTTTATTTATTTTGATACGAGTTTACATTATTTTATGTGTATTTTGTATACATTTTTTTATACGTATTTATTTCATTTTATGTGTATTTTGTATATATATTTTTATAGAAATCTACGTTATTTTATGTGTATTCGTATATATATTTTGAAACAAATTTTCATTGATTTTTATGTATTTTGCATATCTATTTCAATACAAATTTACCTTATTGTATGTGTTTTTTATATATTTATTTTAATACAAATTTAATTTTTTTTATGTGTATTTTGGTATATATATTTTTATAAATAAAAAAATGCTTTATTTTATGGGTATTTTGCCTCTTTATTTTCATACAAATTTACATTATTTTATTAATATTCTGTGTATTTATTTTGATACGATTTTACATTATTCTATTTGTGTTTTGTATATATTTTTTTATACAAATTTACGTTATTTTAAGTGTATTTGTTTATGTCTTTTCATTCAAATTTACATTATTTTATGTGTATTTTGTATATGTATTTCAATACAAATTTAACTAATTTTATGTGTATTTTGTATATTTATTTTCATACAAATTTAAAATATTTTTGTGTATTTTTGTATATAGTTTGATACAAATTTAGGTTATTTTATGTGTATTTTGTATATCTATTTTCATACAAATACACATTCTTTTATTGATATTTTGTTTATTTATTTTGACGCGAATTTACAGTATTTAATGTGTATTTTGTATATATATTTGCTTTATTTTATGAGTATTTTGCATCTTTATTTTCAAACAGATTTATATTATTTTTTTGATATTCTGTGTATTTATTTTGATACGATTTTACATTATTCTATGTATATTTTGTATATATATTTCATACAAATGAACGTTATTTTATGTGAATTTGTTTTCATTTCATACAAATTTACATTATTTCATGTGTATTTTGTACATGTATTTAAATGCAAATTTAACTAATTATATGTGTATTATGTATATCTATTTTCATACAAATCGAAATTAATTTTGTGTATTTTAGTATATATTTTTATTCAAATTTTCGTAATTTTATGTGTATTGTGTATATTTATTTTCCTACAAATATACGTTCTTTTATCGGAATTTTGTTTATTTATTTTGATACGAATTTTCATTATTTTAGGTGTATGTGATATATATATTTTTATACTTATTTACATAATTTTATATGTATTTTGAATATATATTTTCATTGAAATTTAATCTATTTTATGTGTATTCGTATATATATTTTGATACAAATCTACATTATTTATGTGTATTTCGCATATCTATTTCAATACAAATTTTCTTTATTGTATGTGCCTTTTGTATATTTATTTTGATACAAATTTAATTATTTTATGTGTATTTTTGTATATATATTTTTAAACAAATATGTTTATATGGGTATTTTGCATCTTTATTTTCATACAAATTTACATTATTTTATTGATAGTCTGTTTATTTATTTTGATACGATTTTACGTTATTCTGTGTATTTTGTAAATATATTCTTAGACATATTTACATTATTTAATGTATATTTTGTACATATATTTAATGGAAATTTACGTTATCTTATGTGTATTTGTTTATATATTTTCATACAAATTTACATTATTTTATGTGTATTTTGCATATGTATTTAAAAAAAAATTTGCTTAGTTTCATGTGTATTTTGCATATCTATTTTCAAACAAATTTAAATTATTTTTGTGTATTTTTGTATATATTTTTAAACAAATTTTTGTTATTTTATTTGTTTTTTGTATATATATTTTTCTACAAATATACATTCTTTTAGAGGAAATTTTGTTTATTTATTTTGATACGAATTTACATTATTTTATGTGTATTTTGTATCTATATTTTTCTATGTATTTACATTATTTTATGTGTATTTTGTATATATATTTTCATAAAAATTTACGTAATTTTATTAGTGTGTATTCGTATATACTTTGATAAAAAACTCATTATTTTATGTATTTTTTGCAAAATTATTTCAATAAAAATCTACCTTATTGCATGTCTATTTTGTATATTTATTTTAACAGAAATTCAATTATTTAATGTGTATTTTATTATATATTTTTTTTAAATATGAGTTATTTTATGGGTATTTTGCATCTTTAATTTTATAAATATTTACATTACGTACATATCTTTTATACGTATTTACATTATTTAATGTGTATTTTGTTTATATATTTTTATACAAATTTACGTTATTATATGTGTATTTGAATATATATTTTGATACAAATTTACATTATTTTATGTATTTTCTATATTTATTTTAATTCAAATTTAGCTTATTTTATGTGTCTTTTGTATATCTATTTTCATACAAATTTAATTATTTTTGTTTATTTTTGTATATAGTTTTATACAATTTTACGTTATTTTATGTGTATTTTGTATATTTATATTTATACAAGTAAACATTCTTTTATTGGCATTTAGTTTATTTATTTTGATACGAATTTACATTATTTTATGTGTATTTTGTATACATTTTCTTATATGTATTTACTTCATTTTATGTGTATATTGTATATATATTTTTATAGAAATCTACGTTATTTTATGTGTATTCGTATATATAATTTGAAACATATTTACATTGTTTTATGTGTATTTTGCATATCTATTTCAATACAAATTTACCTTATTGTATGTGCATTTTGTATATTTATTGTAACAGAAATTTAAATATTTAATGTGTATTTTGGTATATACATTTTCATAAAAAATGCGTTGTTCTATGGGTATTTTGCATCTTTATTTTCATACAAATTTACATTATTTTATTAATATTCTGTGTATTTATTTTGATACTATTTTACATTATTCTATTTGTGTTTTGTATATATTTTTTTATACATATCTACATTATTTAATGTGTATTTTCTATATATATTTCATACAAATTTACGTTATTTTAAGTGTATTTGTTTATATATTTTCATTCAAATTTACATTATTTCATGTGTATTTTTTATATGTATTTCAATAGAAATTTAACTAGTTTTATGTTTATTTTGTATATATATTTTTATACAAATTTAAATTATTTATGTGTATTTTTTGAATAGAGTTTTATACAAATTTACAATATTTTATGTGTATTTTGTATATCTATTTTCATACAAATACACATTCTTTTATTGATATTTTCTTTATTTATTTTGATGCGAATTTACATTATTTAATGTGTATTGTGTATATATATTATTATACGTATTTACGTCACTTCATGTGTATTTTGTATATATATTTCTATAGAAATATACGTTATTTTATGTATATTCGTATCTCTTATTGGTATTTTGTTTACTTATATTTATACGAATTTACATTATTTTATGTGTATTTTGTATACATTTTTGATTCGTATTTACTTAATTTTATTTGTATTTTGTATATATATATTTATAGAAATCTACGTTATTTTATGTGTATTCGTATATATGTTGAAACAAATTTTTACATTGTTTTATATGTATTTTGCATATCCATTTCAATAAAAATTTACCTTATTGTATGTGCATTTTGTATATTTATTTTAATACAAATTCAAATATTTTATGTGTATTTTGGTACATATAATTTTATAAAAAATGCGTTATTTTATAGGTATTTTGCATCTTAGTTTTCATACAAATGTACATTATTTTATTAAAATTCTGTGTATATATTTTGACACGATTTTATATTATACTATTTGTGTTTTTATATATTTTTTTATACATATTTTCATTATTTAATGTGTATTTTTTACATATATTTTATACAAATTAACGTTATTTTTAGAGTATTTGTTTATCTATTTTCATTCAAATTTACATTATTTTAAGTGTATTTTGTATATGTATTTCAATACAAATTTACCTAATTTTATGTGTATTTTGTATATTTATTTTCCTACAAATTTAAATTATTTTTGTTTTTTTGTAAAAACATATACAGTAAATTTCTATGAAAATATATATTCAAAATACATATAAAATTATGTAAATATTTATATATATATATATATATATATATATATATATATATATATATATATATATATATATATATATATATATATATATATATATATATATATATATATATATATATATATATATATATATATATATATATATCAAATACACCTAAAAAATGAAAATTCGTATCAAAATAAATAAACAAAATTCCGATAAAAGAACGTATATTTATAGGAAAATAAATATACAAAATACACATAAAATTACGAAAATTTGAATAAAAATATATACAAAAAAACAAAAAAATAAATTTCAATTTGTATGAAAATAGATATACAAAATACACATATAATTAGTTAAATTTGTATTTAAATACATGTACAAAATACACATAAAATAATGTAAATTTGTATGAAATGAAAACAAATTCACATTAAAAAACGTACATTTGTATAAAATAGATATACAAAATATACATAGAATAATGTAAAATCGTATCAAAATAAATACACAGAATATCAATAAAATAATGTTATTTTGTATGAAAATAAAGATGCAAAATACCCATAAAATAAAACATATTTTTTTAAAAATACATATACAAAACTACACATAGAATAATTAAATTTGTATTAAAATTAATATACAAAATGCACGTACAATAAGGTAAATTTGTATTTAAAAAATATACAAAATGCACATAAAAGTGTAGATTTGTTTAAAAATCTATATACGAATACACATAAAATAACGTAGATTTCTATAGAAATATATATACAAAATACAAATGAAATTATGTAAATACGTATAAATATATATATATATATATATATATATATATATATATATATATATATATATATATATATATATATATATATATATATATATATATATATATATATATATATATATATATATATATATATATATATATATATATATATATATATATATATATATATATATATATATATATATATATATATATATATATATATACAAAATACACATTAAATAATTTAAATTCTCGTCAAAATAAATAAACAAAATATTAATAAAAGAATGTGTATTTGTATGAAAATAGATATACAAAATACTCATAAAATAACCTTAGTTTGTATAAAACTATATACAAAAATACACAAAAATAATTTAAATTTGTATGAAAATAAATATACAAAATGCACATAAAATTAGGTAAATTTGTATTGAAATACATATACAAAACACAAATCGAAATTAATTTTGTGTATTTTAGTATATATTTTTATTCAAATTTTCGTAATTTTATGTGTATTTTGTATATTTATTTTCCTACAAATATACGATCTTTTATCGGAATTTTGTTTATTTATTTTGGTACGAATTTTCATTATTTTAGGTGTATGTGATATATATATTTTTATACTTATTTATATAATTTTATATGTATTTTGAATATATATTTTCATAGAAATTTACTCTATTTTATGTGTATTCGTATATATATTTTGATACAAATTTACATTATTTATGTGTATTTCGCATATCTATTTCAATACAAATTTTCTTTATTGTATGTACCTTTTGAATATTTATTTTGATACAAATTTAATTATTTTATGTGTATTTTTGTATATATATTTTTAAACAAATATGCGTTATTATATGGGTATTTTGCATCTTTATTTTCATACAAATTTACATTATTTTTTTGATAGTCTGTTTATTTATTTTGATACGATTTTACGTTATTTTGTGTATTTTGTATTTATATTTTTAGACATATTTACATTATTTAATGTATATTTTGTACATATATTTTATGGAAATTTACGTTATCTTATGTGTAATTGTTTATATATTTTCATACAAATTTACATTATTTTATGTGTATTTTGTATATGTATTTCAATAAAAATTTGCCTAATTTCATGTAAAATACACATTGAATAATGTAAATTCGCGTCAAAATAAATAAACACTATCAATAAAAGAATGTGTATTTGTATGAAAATAGATATACAATATACACATAAAATCACCTAAATTTGTATAAAACTATATACAAAAATACACAGTTTTTTTTTAATTTGTATGAAAATAAATATACAAAATACACATAAAATTAGGTAAATTTGTATTGAAATACATTTACAAAATACACATAAAATAATGTAAATTTGAATGAAAATATATAAACAGATACACTTAAAATAACGTAAATTTGTATAAAATATATATAAAAAATACATATTAAATAATGTAAATATGTATAAAAAAATATATACAAAACAAATAGAATAATATAAAATCGTATCAAAAGAAATACACAGAATATTAATAAAATAATGTAAATTTGTATAAAAATGAACATGCAAAATACCCATAAAATAACGCATTTTTTATAAAAATATATATACACATAAAATATTTGAATTTGTATTAAAATAAATATACAAAATGCACATACAATAAGGTAAATTTGTATTGAAATAGATATGCAAAATACATATAAAACCATGTAAATTTTTTTCAAAATATATATACGAATACACATAAAATAGCATAGATTTCTATGAAAATAAATACACAAAATACACATAAAATGAAGTAAACACGTATAAAAAAAAGGTATACAAAATACACATAAAATAATGTAAACTCGTATCAAAATAAATAAACAAAATACTAATAAAAGAATGTGTATTGTATAAATATAAATATACAAAATACAAATAAAATAACGTAAATTTATATAAAACTATATGCAAAAATACACAAAAGTAATTAAATTTGTGTGAAAATAGATACAAAATTCATGTGTATTTTGTATATTTATTTTCATACAAATTTAAATTATTTTTGTTTATTTTTTTATATATTTTCATACAAATTTTCGTTATTTTATGTGTATTTTGTATATTTATTTTTTCTACAAATATACGTTCTTATATCTGAATTTTGTTTATTGAATTTGAAACGAATTTACCTTTTTTTGTATATCTTTTCATACAAATTAAAATACTTCTGTGTATTTTTGTATATAGTTTTATATATATTTACGTTATTTTATGTGTATTTTGTATATTTATATTTATACAAATACACATTCTTTTATAGGTATTTTTTTATTTATTTTGATACGAGTTTACATTATTTTATGTGTATTTTGTACACATTTTTTTAATACGTATTTACTTCATTTTATGTGTATATTTTGAAACAAATTTACATTTTTTTATATGTATTTTGCATATCTATTTCAATACAAATTTACCTTATTGTATGTGTTTTTTATATATTTATTTTAATACAAATTTAATTTTTTTAATGTGTATTTTGTTATATATATTTTTATAAAAAAATGCGTTATTTTATGGGTATTTTGCCTCTTTATTTTCATACAAATTTACATTATTTTATTAATATTCTGAGTATTACGATTTTACATTATTCTATTTGTGTTTTCTATATATTTTTTTATACAAATTTACGTTATTTTAAGTGTATTTGTTTATGTCTTTTAATTCAAATTTACATTATTTTATGTGTATTTTGTATATGTATTTCAATACAAATTTAATTAATTTTATGTGTATTTTGTATATTTATTTTCATACAAATTTAAACTATTTTTGTGTATTTTTGTATATAGTTTGATACAAATTTAGGTTATTTTATGTGTATTTTGTATATCTATTTTCCTACAAATACACATTATTTTATTGATATTTTGTTTATTTATTTTGACACGAATTTACAGTATTTAATGTGTATTTTGTATATATATTTTTATACGTATTTACATTATTTCATGTGTATTTTGTATATATATTCCTATAGAAATCAACGTTATTTTATGTGTATTCGTATATATATTTTGAAACAAATTTACACTGTTTTATGTGTATTTTGCGTTTTTTTTTTCAATACAAACTTACCTTATTGTATGTGCATTTTGTATATTATCTTTAATACAAATTTAATTATTCTATGTGTATTTTTGTATATGTATTTTTTTAAAAATATGCTTTATTTTATGGGTATTTTGCATCTTTATTATCATACAAATTTAAATTATTTTATTGATATTCTGTGTACTTATTTTGATACGATTTTACATTATTCTATGAATAACAAAAATAAATACAGAATACACAAAAATAGATATGCAAAATACATATAAACAATGTAAATTTGTTTAAAAATATATATACGAATACATATGAAATAAGGTAGAATTCTATGAAAATATATATACAAAATACACATAAAATTAAGTAAATACGTATGAAAAATGTATACAAAATACACATAAAATAATGTAAATTAGTATCAAAATAAGTAAACAAAATACCAATAAAAGAATGTGTATTTGTATAAATATATATATACAAAATACACATTAAATAATATAAATTTGTTTAAAACTATACAAAATACACATGAAATGATGTAAATACGTAT
This sequence comes from Eriocheir sinensis, assembly GCF_024679095.1. Taxonomy (NCBI): domain Eukaryota; kingdom Metazoa; phylum Arthropoda; class Malacostraca; order Decapoda; family Varunidae; genus Eriocheir; species Eriocheir sinensis. The sequence goes on along the minus strand of NC_066509.1, from coordinate 30,083,486 downwards.
AAAAATATATATACAAAATACACATTAAATAATGTAAATTCGCGTCAAAATAAATAAACAAAATATCAATAAAAGAATGTGTATTTGTATGAAAATGGATATACAAAATACACATAAAATAACCTAAATTTGTATCAAACTATATACAAAAACACAAAAATATTTTAAAGTTGTATGGAAATAAATATACAAAATACACATAAAATTAGGTAAATTTGTATTGAAATACACACACAGAATACACATAAAATAATGTAAATTTGAATGAAAATACATAAACAAATACACTTAAAATAACGTAAATTTGTATAAAAAAATATGTACAAAACACAAATAGAATAATGTAAAATCGTATCAAAATAAATACACAGAAAATTAATAAAATAATGTAAATTTGTATATATACAATAAGGTAAATTTGTATTGAAAAAATATGCAAAATAAACATAGAAGTGTAAATTTGTTTAAAAATCTATATACGAATACACATAATATAACGTAGATTTCTATAGAAATATATATACAAAATACACATGAAATGATGTAAATACGTATAAAAATATATATACAAAATACACATTAAATAATATAGATTCTCGTCAAAATAAATAAACAAAATGTCAATAAAAGAATGTGTATTTGTATGAAAATAGATATACAAAATACTCATAAAATAACCTAGGTTTGTATAAAACTATTTACAAAAATACACAAAAATAATTTAAATTTGTCTGAAAATAAATATACAAAATACACATAACATTAGGTAAATTTGTATTGAAATACATATACAAAATACAGATAAAATAATGGAAGTTTGAATGAAAATATATAAACATATACACTTAAAATAACGTAAATTTGTATCAAATATATATACAAAATACTAATTAAATAATGTAAATATGTATAAAAAATATATACAAAACACAAATAGAATAATGTAAAATCGTATCAAAATAAATACACAGAATATTAATAAAATAATGTAAATTTGTATGAAAATAAAGATGCAAAATGGCCATAAAATATCGCTTTTTTTTTTATAAAAATATATATACCAAAATACACATAAAATATTAAAATTTGTATTAAAATAAATATAAAAAATGCACAAACTGTAAGGTAAATTTGTATTGAAATAGATATGCAAAATACATATAAAACAAAGTAAATTTGTTTCTAAATATATATACGAATACACATAAAATAACGTTGATTTCTATTAAAATATATACAAAATACACATAAAATGAAGTAAATACGTATAAAAAAAATTATACAAAATACACATAAAAATCGTATCAAAATAAATAAACAAAATACCAGTAAAAGAAAGTGTATTTATATAAATATAAATATACAAAATACACATAAAATATCGCAAGTTTGTATAAAACTATATATAAAAATACACAGAAGTAATTAAATTTGTATGAAAATATATATACAAAATACAGCTAAAATAAGCTAAATTTCAATTGAAATGTACATACAAAATACATAAAATAATGTAAATCTGTATCAAAATATTTATACAAATACATATAATAACGTAGATTTGTTAAAAAATATATAAACAAAATACACATTAAGTAATGTAAATACGTATAAAAAATATGTACAAAAAACACATATAATCATGTAATTCATATCAAAATAAATAAACAAAATAGCAATAAAATAATGTAAATTTGTATGAGAAAACATATACAAATAACGCAAATTTCTATAAAAATATATGTACAAAAATGCACATAAAATAAAGTAAATTTGCATAAAAATATATATACAAAACACACACTAAATAATGTAAATGCGTACATAAAATAACCTAAATTTGTATAAAACTATATACTGAAATACACAAAAATAATTTAAATCTGTTTGAAAAGAAATATACAAAATACACATAAAATTAGGTAAATTTGTTTTGAAATACATATAAAAAATACACATCAAATAATGTAAATTTGAATGAAAATATATAAACAAATACACTTAAAATAACGTAAATTTGTATAAAATATATATGCAAGATACACATTAAATAATGATGCAAAATTCCCATAAAATAGCGCATTTCTTATAAAAATATATATACCAAAATACACATAAAATATTTAAATTTGTATTGAAATAAATATACAAAATGCACATACAATAAGGTAAATTTGTATTGAAAGAGATATGCAAAAATACATATAAAACAATGTAAATTTGTTTCAAAATATATATACGAATACAAATAAAAAAACGTAGATTTCTATAAAAATATATACAAAATACACATAAAATTAAGTAAATACGTATAAAAAAATGTATACAAAATACACATAAAATAATGTAAATTCGAATTAAAATAATTAAACAGAATACCAATAAAAGAATGTGAATTTGGATAAATATAAATATTCAAAATACACATACAAAATAAACATAAAATAAGGTAGATTTGTAATAAAATATATGTACAAAATAGACATAAAATAATGTAAATTTATTTGAAAATATATATACAAATACACATAAAATACCATGAATTTGTATAAAAATATATATTCAAAATAAATATTAAATAATGTAAAAGCGTATAAAAATATATATACAAAGTACATATAAAATGAAAATTAAGATGCAAAATACCTATAAAATAACGCATTTTTTATTAAGTTATTGATACCAAAATACACATCAAATATTTGAACTTGTATTAAAATAAATATACAAAATGCACATACAATAAGGTAAATTTGTATTGAAATATTTATGCAAAATACATATAAAATAATGTAAATTTGTTTCAAAATATATATACGAATACACATAAAATAACGTAGATTTCTATAAAAATACTTATACAAAATACACATAAAATTAAGTAAATACGTATAAAAAAATGTATACAAAATACACATAAAATATTGCAAATTCGTATATATGTAAATAAACAATATACCAATAAAAGAATGTGTATTTGTATAAATATAAATATACAAAATGCACATAAAATAATTTATATAAAACTATATACATAAAATAACGCAAATTTCTATAAAAATGTATGTAAAAAAATGAACATTAAATAAATTTGCATAAAAATATATATACAAAACACACATTAGATAATGTAAATGAGTATAAAAATATGTATACAATGAAATAATCTAAATTCGTATCGAATTAAATTAAGAAATAACAATAAAATAATGTAATTTTGGATGAAAATATATATATAAAATACACATAAAATAACCTAAATACAAATACAAATATACACATAAAATAATTTAAAATTGAGTGAAATAAATATACAAAATAAACATAAAATAAGGTAAATTTGTAATGAAATATATGAAAAAATACAATTAAAATAATATAAATTTGTATGAAAATATATATACAAATACACAATAAATAACAGGAATATGTATAAAATTTGTATCAAAATATATACTTATACACACAATAAAATAACGTAATTTTTTATGAAAATGTATATACAAAATACACATAAAATAATTTAAATACGTAGAAAAATATATATACAAAAACACATAAAATAATGTAAATATGTATGAAAATATATAAACAAATGCACATAAAATAATGTAAATTTGGATAAAATATATATACAAAATGAACATTAGATAATGTAAATATGTATAAAAAAAAATATACAAAAAACACATAGAATAATGTTAAATCGTATCAAAATAAATAAAGAGAATATCAATAAAATAATGTAAATTTGTATGAAAATAAAGATGCAAAATATCCATATAATAACGCATATTTGCATAAAAATATATATACAAAAATACATATAAAATAATTAAATTTGTTTTAGAATAAATATACAAAATGCATATACAGTAAGGTAAATTTGTATTGAAAGAGATATTCAAAAATACATATAAAACAATGTAAATTTGTTTCAAAATATATTTACGAATACACATAAAATAAAGAAGATTTATATAGAAATATATATACAAAATACGTATGAAATTATGTAAATACGTATAAAAATATATATTCAAAATACATATCAAATAATGTAAATTCGTGTCAAAATAAATAAACAAAATATCATGAAAAGAATGTGTATTTGTATGAAAATAGATGATAGATAATAAATTTGTATAAAATATATATGCAAGATACACATTAAATAATGTAAATATGTATAAAAAAGCATATACAAAAAACAAATAGAATAATGTAACATCGTATCAAAATAAATACACCGAATATTAATAAAATAATGTAAATTTGTATGAAAATAAAAATGCAAAATTCCCATAAAATAGCGCATTTCTCATATATATATATATATATATATATATATATATATATATATATATCTATATAAATATATATATATATATATATATATATATATATATATATATATATATACCAAAATACACATAAAATATTTAAATTTGCATTGAAATAAATATTCAAAATGCACATACAATAAGGTAAATTTGTATTGAAAGAGATATTCAAGAATACATATAAAAAAATGTAAATTTGTTTCAAAATATATATACGAATACAAATAAAAAAACGTAGATTTCTACAAAAATATATATACAAAATACACAAAAAATTAAGTAAATACGTTTAAAAAAAATTTATACAAATTACACATAAAATAATGTAATTTCGAATTAAAATAAATGTAAATTTGAATGAAAATATATAAACATATACACTTAAAATAATGTAAATTTGTATAAAATATTTATGCAAGATACACATTAAATAATGTAAATGTGTATAAAAAAAGATATACAAAAAACAAATAGAATAATGTAAAATCGTATCAAAATAAATACACAGAATATCAATAAAATAATGTAAATTTGTATTAAAATAAAGATGGAAAATTCCCAAAAACTATCGCATTTTTTATAAAAATATATATACCAAAATACACATAAAATATTTAAATTTGTTTGAAATAAATATACAAAATGCATATACAGTAAGGTAAATTTGTATTAAAAGAGATATTCAAAAATACATATAAAACAATGTAAATTTGTTTCAAAATATATATACGAATACACATAAAATAAAGTAGATTTCTATAGAAATATATATACAAAATACATATGAAATTATGTAAATACGTATAAAAATATATATACAAAATACATATCAAATAATGTAAATTCGTGTCAAAATAAATTAACAAAATATCATGAAAAGAATGTGTATTTGTATGAAAATAGATAATAGATAATAAATTTGTATAAAATATATATGCAAGATACTCATTAAATAATGTAAATATGTATAAAAAAAGTATATACAAAAAACAAATAGAATAATGTAAAATCGTATCAAAATAAATACACCGAATATTATTAAAATAATGTAAATTTGTATGAAAATAAAGATGCAAAATTCCCATAAAATAGCGCATTTCTTATAAAAATATATACCAAAATACACATAAAATATTTAAATTTGTATTGAAATAAATATACAAAATGCACATACATTAAGGTAAATTTGTATTGAAAGAGATATGCAAAAATACATATAAAACAATGTAAATTTGTTTCAAAATATATATACGAACACAAATAAAAACACGTAGATTTCTATAAAAATATATATACAAAATACACATAAAATTACGTAAATACGTATAAAAAAATGTATACAAAATACACTTAAAATGATAAATAAATAAATAAAATACCAATAAAAGAATGTGTATTTGGATAAATGTAAATATACAAAATACATGTACAAAATAAACATAAAATAATGTAGATTTGTAATAAAATATATGTACAAAATACACATAAAATAATGTAAATTTATATGAAAATATATATACAAATACACATAAAATACCATGAATCTGTATTAAAATATATATTCAAAATAAATACTAAATAATGTAAAAGCGTATAAAAATATATATACAAAGTACATATAAAATAATGTAAATTCTTATCAATATAAATCAACAAAACACCAATAAAATAATGTATATATGAATGAAAATAGATTTACAAAATACACATAACATAACTAAAATTTGTTTTAAAATATATACAAAAATACATAGAAATAATTTGAGTTTGTATGAAAATAGATATACAAAATACACATAAAACTAGGTAAATTTCTTTTGAAATGTATATACAAAAGAGCCATAAAATATTGTAAATTTGTGTCAAAATATATAAACAAATACACATAAAATAAAGTAAATTTGTATGAAAAATATACACAAAATACACATAGAATAATGTCAATTCGTATCAAAATGAATGAGGAGAATATCAATAAAATAATGTAAATTTGTATGAAAATAAAGATGCAAAATACCCAAAAAATAAAGCATATGTTTATAAAAATACAGATACAAAAATACACATCGAATAAATAAATTTGTATTAAAATTAATATACAAAATGCGTATATAATAAGGTAAATTTGTATTGAAAAAATATCCAACATACACGTTTATTCATACAAATTTATATTATTTTATTGGTATTTTGTTTATTTATTTTGATACGAATTACATGATTATATGTGTATTTTGTACACATTTTTTTATACGTATTTACATTATTTAATGTGTATTTTGTTTATATATTTTCATACAAATTTACGGTATTATATGTGTATTTGTATAAATATTTTGATACAAATTTACTTTATTTCATGTATTTTGTATATATATTTCAATTCAAATTTAGCTTATTTTGTGTGTATTTTGTATATATTTTCATACAAATTTAATTAGTTCTGTGTATTTTTGTATATAGTTTTATATAAATTTACGTTATTTTATGTGTATTTTGTATATTTATATTTATACAAATACACATTCTTTTATTGGTATTTTGTTTATTTATTTTGATACGAATTTACATTATTTTATGTGTATTTTCTATACATTTTTTTATACGTATTTACTTCATTTTATGTGTATTTTGTATATATATTTTTATAGAAATCTACGTTATTTTATGTGTATTCGTATACATATTTTGAAATAAATTTCCATTGCTTTATATGTATTTTGCATATCTATTTCAATACAAATTTACCTTATTGTATGTGTTTTTTATATATTTATTTTAATACAAATCTAATTTTTTTATGTGTATTTTGGAATATATATTTTTTTAATAAAAAAAATGCGTTATTTTATGGGTATTTTGCCTCTTTATTTTCATAAAAATTTACATTATTTTATTAATATTCTGTGTATTTTTTTATACAAATTTACGTTATTTTAAGTGTATTTGTTTATGTATTTTCATTCAAATTTACATTATTTTATGTGTATTTTGTATATGTATTTCCATACAAATTTACCTAATTTTATGTGTATTTTGTATATTTATTTTCATACAAATTTGAAATATTTTTGTGTATTTTTGCATATAGTTTGATACAAATTTAGGTTATTTTAAGTGTATTTTGAATATCTATTAAATATATATACAAAATACATATGAAATTATATATATACGTATAAAAATATATATACAAAATACATATCAAATAATGTAAATTCGTGTCAAAATAAATAAACAAAATATCATGAAAAGAATGTGTATTTGTATGAAAATAGATAATAGATAATAAATTTGTATAAAATATATATGCAAGATACACATTAAATAATGTAAATATGTATAAAAAAGTATATACAAAAAACAAATAGAATAATGTAAAATCGTATCAAAATAAATACACCGAATATCAATAAAATAATGTAAATTTGTATGAAAATAAAGATGCAAAATTCCCATAAAATAGCGCATTTCTTATAAAAATATATATACCAAAATGCACATAAAATATTTAAATTTGTATTACAATAAATATACAAAATGCACATACAATAAGGTAAATTTGTATTGAAATAGATATACAAAATACATTATTTTATTAATATTCGGTGTATTTATTTTGATACGATTTCACATTATTCTATTTGTTTTTTGTATATATTCTTTTTATACATATTCACATTATTTAATGTGTATCTTGCATATATATTTCATACAAATTTATTATCTATTATTTATTTTCATACAAATACTCATTCTTTTCATGATATTTTGTTTATTTATTTTGACACGAATTTACCAAGATATGTATTTTGTATATATATTTTTATACGTATTTACATAATTTCATGTGTATTTTGTATATATATTTCTATAGAAATCTACGTTATTTTATGTGTATTCGTATATATATTTTGAAACAAATTTACTTTGTTTTATATGTATTTTTGAATATCTCTTTCATTACATATCTACCATACTGTATATGCATTTTGTATATTTATTTCGATACAAATTTAAATATTTTATATGTAATTTGTTATATATTTTTATTAAAAATGCGCTATTTTATGGGAATTTTGCATCTTTCTTTTCATACAAATTTACATTATTTTATTGATATTCTGTGTATTTATATTGATAGGATTTTACATTATTCTATTTCTTTTTTGTATATATTTTTTTATACACATTTACATCATTTAATGTGTATCTTGCATATATATTTTATACAAATTTACGTTATTTTAAGTGTATTTGTTTATATATTTTCTATCAAATTTACATTATTTTATGTGTATTTTGTATATGTATTTCAATACAAATTTACCTAATTTTATGTGTATTTTGTATATTTCTTTTCATACAAATTTTAAATATTTTTGTGTATTTTTGTATATAGTTTTATACAAATTTAGGTTTTTTTTATGTACGCATTTACAATATTTAATGTGTGCTTTCTATATATATTTTTATGCAAATTTACCTTATTTTATGTGCATTTTTGTACATATATTTTTTTAGAAATTTGCGTTATTTTATGTGTATTTGTATATGTTTTCTTATACAAATTTACATTATTTTATTGCTATTTTGTTTATTTATTTTGATACGAATGAAAATGGATATACAAAATATACATAAAATAAACTAAATTTGTATTGAAATATATATACAAAATACATAAAATAATGTAAATTTGTAAGAAAATATTTTAACAGATAACATAAATTTGTTTTAAAATATCAAAAATACGCATTAAATAATGTAAATGTGTATAAAAAAATATATACAAAAACAAATAGAATAATGTAAAATCGTATCAAAATAAATACACAGAATATTAATAAAACAATGTAAATTTGTATGAAAATAAAGATGCAAAATACCCATTAAATAACGAATTTTTTATAAAAATATATATACCAAAATACACATGAAAAAATGAATTTGTATTAAAATAATTATACAAAATACACATACAATAAGGTAAATCTGTATTGAAATAAATATGCAAAGTACATATAAAACAATGTAAATTTGTTTCAAAATTTATATACGAATACACATAAAATAACGTAGATTTGTATAAAAATATATATAAAAAATACACATAAAATTAAGTAAATACGTATAAGAAAATGTATACAAAATACACATAAAATAATGTAAATTCGTATCAAAATAAATAAACAAAATACCAATAAAAGAAGGTGTATTTGTATAAATATAAATATACAAAATACACATAAAATAACGTAAATTTGTATAAAACTATATACAAAAATACACAGAAGTAATTAAATTCGTATGAAAATAGATATACAAAATACAGATAAAATAAGCTAAATTTGAATTGAAATGTATATACAAAATACATAAAATAATGTAAATTTGTATCAAAATATTTATAAAAATACAGATAATAACGTAAATTTGTTTAAAAATATATAAACAAAATACACATTAAGTAATGTAAATACGTATAAAAAATATGTACAAAATACATATAATCATGTAATTCGTATCAAACTAAATAAACAAAATATCAATAAAATAATGTAAATTTGTATGAGAAAACATATACAAATACATATAAAATAACGCTAATTTCTATAAAAATATATGTCCAAAAATGAACATAAAATAGAGTAACTTTGGATAAAATATATATACAAAACAAGCATTAAATAATGTAAATGCGTACGTAAAATAACCTAAATTTGTATAAAACTATATCCAAAAATACACAAAAACAATTTAAATTTGTCTGAAAAGAAATATACAAAATACACATAAAATTAGGTTAATTTGTATTGAAATACATATACAAAATACACATAAAATAATGTAAATTTGAAAGAAAATATATAAACAAATACACATATAATAACGTAAATTTGTATGAAATATATATTCAAAATACACATTAAATAATGTAAATATGTATAAAAAAATATATACAAAACACAAATAGAATAATGTAAAATCGTATCAAAATATATACACAGAATATTAATAAAATAATGTAAATTTGTATGAAAATTAAGATGCAAAATACCTATAAAATAACGCATTTTTTATAAAATTATTGATACCAAAATACACATAAAATATTTGAACTTGTATTAAAATAAATATACAAAATGCACATACAAAAAGGTAAATTTGTATTGAAATAGATATGCAAAATACATATAAAATAATGTAAATTTGTTTCAAAATGTATATACGAATACACATAAAATAACGTAGATTTCTATAAAAATACATATACAAAATACACATAAAATTAAATAAAATACGTATAAAAAAATGTATACAAAATACACATAAAATAATGTAAATTCGTATAAATGTAAATAAACAATATACCAATAAAAAAATGTGTATTTGAATAAATATAAATATACAAAATGCACATAAAATAACGTAAATTTATATAAATCTATATACATAAAATATATAGATTTTATGTATATTGGTACATATATGTATATGTACCAATAATACATATACAAAATACACATAAAATAATGTAAATTTGAATGAAAAGAGATAAACAAATACACTTAAAATAACGTAAATTTGTATGAAAAAATATATACAAAACACAAATAGAATAATGTAAATTCGTATCAAAATAAATACACAGAATAGTAATAAAATAATGTAAATTTGTATGAAAATAAAGAGGCAAAATACCCATAAAATAACGCATTTTTTTTATTTATAAAAATATATATATACCAAAATACACATAAAAAAATTAAATTTGAATTAAAATAAATATATAAAAAACACATACAATAAGGTAAATTTGTATTGAAATAGATATGCAAAATACATATAAAACAATGTAAATTTGTTTCAAAATATATATACGAATACACATAAAATAACGTAGATTTCTATAAAAATATATATACAAAATACACATAAAATGAATTAGATACGTATAAAAAAATGTATACAAAATACACATAAAATAAATAAACTCGTATCAAAAAAAATATACAAAATACCAATAAAAGAATGAGTATTTGTATAAATATAAATATACAAAATACACATAAAATAACGTAAATTTATATAAAACTATATACAAAAATACAGAGAAGTATTTTAATTTGTATGAAAATAGATATACAAAATAAGGTAAATTCGTTTCAAATTCAATAAACAAAATTCAGATAAAAGAACGTATATTTGTAGAAAAAATAAATATACAAAATACACATAAAATAACGAAAAATTGTATGAAAATATACAAAAAAATAAACAAAAATAATTTCAATTTGTATGAAAATAAATATACAAAATACACATGTATTTTGTATATCTATTTTCACACAAATTTAATTACTTTTGTGTATTTTTGCATATAGTTTTAAATAAATTTACGTTATTTTATTTGTATTTTGTATATTTATATTTATACAATACACATTCTTTTATTAGTATTTTGTTTATTTATTTTGATACGAGTTTACATTATTTTATGTGTATTTTGTATACCTATTTTTATACGTATTTACTTCATTTTATGTGTATTTTATATATTTATTTTCATAGAAATCTACGTTATTTTATGTGTATTCGTATATATATTTTGAAATTTTTTTTACATAGTTTTATATGTATTTTGCATATCTATTTCAATACAAAACTACCTTATTGTATGTGCATTTTGTATATTTATTTTAATACAAATTCAAATATTTTATGTGTGTCTTGGTATAAATATTTTTATAAAGAATGCGTTATTTTATGGGTATTTGCATCTTAATTTTCATACAAATTTACATTATTTTATTAATATTCTGTGTATTTATTTTGATACTATTTTATATTATGCTATTTGTGTTTTGTGTATATTTTTTATACATATTTACATTATTTAATGTGTATTTGTTTATATATTTTCATTCAAATTTACATTATTTTATGTGTATTTTGTTAATGTATTTCAATACAAATTTACCTAATTTGATGTGTATTTTGTATATTTATTTTCATACAAATTAAAATTGTTTTTGTGTATTTTTGTATATAGTTTTATACAAATTTAGGTGATTTTATGTGTATATTGTATATATATTTTCATGCAAATACACATTCTTTCATTGATATTTTGTTTTGTTTTTTTGACGCGAATTTACATTATTTAATGTGTATTTCATATATATATATATATATATATATATATATATATATATATATATATATATATATATATATATATATATATGTATATATATATATATATATATATTTATACGTGTTTACATCATTTGATGTGTATTTTGTATATATATTTCTATAGAAATCTACGTTGATTTATGAGTATTCGTAAATAGATTTTGAAATAAATTTACACTGTTTTATGTGTATTTTGCATATTTTTTCAATACAAATTTACCTTATTGTATATGCATTTTGTATATTAATTTTAATACAAATTTAATTATGCTATGTGTATTTTTGTATATGTATTTTTATAAAAATATGCTTTATTTTATGGGTATTTTGCATTTTTATTTTCATACAAATTTACATTATTTTATTTATATTCTGTTTATTTTTTTAAACAATTTTACATTATTCTATGTGTATTTTGTATATCTATTTTTATACGTATTTACTTAATTTTATGTGTATTTTGTATAGTTATTTTTATAGAAATCTACGTTATTTTATGTGTATTGGTATATATATTTTGAAACAAATTTACATTGTTTTATATATATTTTTGCATATCTCTTTCAATACAAGTTTACCTTATTGTATGTGCATTTTGTATATTTATTTCAATACAAATTTGAATATTTTATGTGTATTTTGGTATATATATTTTTATAAGAAATGCACTATTTGATGGGAATTTTGCATCTTTATTTTCATACAAATTTACATTATTTTATTAATATTCGGTGAATTTATTTTGATACGATTTCACATTATTCTATTTGTTTTTTTTATATATTTTTTTTATACATATTTACATTATTTAATGTGTATCTTGCATATATATTTCATACAAATTTATTATCTATTATTTATTTTCATACATATACACATTCTTTTCATGATATTTTGTTTATTTATTTTGACACGAATTAACCTAGATATGTATTTTGTATATATATTTTTATACGTATTTACATAATTTTATGTGTATTTTGAATATATATTTCTATAGAAATCTACGTTATTTTATGTGTATTCGTATATATATTCTGAAACAAATTTACTTTGTTTTATATGTATTTTTGAATATCTCTTTCAATACATATTTACCTTACTGTATATGCATTTTGTATATTTATTTCAATACAAATTTAAATATTTTATGTGTATTTTGGTATATATATTTTTATAAAAATGCGCTATTTTATGGGAATTTTGCATCTTTCTTTTCATAAAAATTTACATTATTTTATTGATATTCTGTGTATTTATATGGATAGGATTTTACATTATTCTATTTCTTTTTTGTATATATTTTTTTTATACACATTTACATTATTTAATGTGTATCTTGCATATATATTTTATACAAATTTACGTTATTTTAAGTGTATTTGTTTATATATTTTCATTCAAATTTACATTATTCTATGTGTATTTTGTATATGTATTTCATTACAAATTTAACTAATTTTATGTGTATTTTGTATATTTCTTTTCATACAAATTTTAAATATTTTTGTGTATTTTTGTATATAGTTTAATTCAAATTTAGTTTATTTTATGTACGCATTTACATTATTTAATTTGTGTTTTGTATATATATTTTTATGCAAATTTACTTTATTTTATGTGCATTTTTGTACATATATTTTTTAGAAATTTGCGTTAATTTATGTGTATTTGTATAAGTTTTCTCATACAAATTTACATTATTTTATTGCTATTTTGTTTATTTATTTTGATACGAATGAAAATAGATATACAAAATATACATAAAATAAACTAAATTTGTATTGAAATATATATACAAAATACATAAAATAATGTAAATTTGTATCAAAATATTTTAACAGATGCGCATAAAATAACGTAAATTTTTTTAAAATATACAAAATACACATTTAATAATGTAAATATGTATAAAAATATATACAAAGCAAAATAGAATTAAAACTATACAAAATACACATGAAATGTAAATACGTATACAAATATATATACAAAATACACATTAAATAATGTAAACTGAGTCAAAATAAATAAACAAAATATCAATAAAAGAATGTATTTGTATGAATATAGATACAAAATACATAAAATAACCTAAATTTGTATCAAACTATATACAAAAATACACAAAATATTTTAAATTTGTATGAAAATAAATATACAATACACTTAAAATAACGTAAATTTGTATAAAAATATAAAAACAAATAGAATAATGTAAAATCGTATCAAAATAAATACAGAGAATATTAATAAAACAATGTAAATTTGTATGAAAATAAAGAGGCAAAATACCCATAAAATAACGCATTTTTTTATTTATAAAAATATATATACCAAAATACACTTAAAAAAATTAAATTTGTATTAAAATAAATATACAAAAAACACGTACAATAAGGTAAATTTGTATTGAAATAGATATGCAAAATAGATATAAAACAATGTAAATTTGTTTCAAAATATATATACGAATACACATAAAATAACGTAGATTTCTATAAAAATATATATACAAAATACACATAAAATGAATTAAATACGTATAAAAAATGTAATATACACATAAAATAATGAAAACTCGTATCAAAATAAATAAACAAAATCCCAATAAAAGAATGTGTATTTGTATAAATATAAATATACAAAATACACATAAAATAACGTAAATTTATATAAAACTATATACAAAAATACACAGAAGTAATTAAATTTGTATGAAAATATATACAAAAGACACACAAAATAAGCTAAATTTGCATTGAAATATATATACAAAATACATGAAATAAAGTAAATTTGTATCAAAATATTTATACAAATACATATAATAACGTAAATTTGTATGAAAATATAAACAAAATACACATTAAATAATGTAAATACTTATAAAAAATATGTACAAAATACACATATAATCATTTAATTCGTATCAAAATAAATAAACAAAATACCAATAAAATAATATAAATTTGTATGAGTAAACGTGTTTGTTGCATATTTTCTCAATACAAATTTACATTATTATATACGCATTTTGTATATTAATTCTAATACAAATTTAATTATTCGATGTGTTTTTTTGTATCTGTATTTTTATAAACATATGCTTTATTTTTTGGGTATTTTGCATCTTTATTTTCATACAAATTTACTTTATTTTATTGATATTCTGATCATTCATTTTGATACGAATTGACATTATTCTATGTGTATTTTGTATATATTTTTCATACAAATTTACGTTATTTTATGTGTATTTGTTTATATATTTTGACACAAATTTACAATATTTTATGGGTATTTTGTATATACATTTCAAAAGAAATTTACCTAGTTTTATGTGTATTTTGTATATCTATTTTCATACAAACTCAAATTATTTCTATGTATTTTTGTATATATTTTAATACAAATTTTAGTTATGTTATGTGTATTTTGTAAATTTATTTTCATTCAAATATATATTATTTTATTGGTGTTTTGTTGATTTATATTGATACGAATTTACATTATTTTATATGTAGTTTGTTTATATATTTTTATACGCTTTTACATTATTTAATATTTATTTTGAATATATATTTTTATACAAATTCATGGTATTTTATGTGTATTTGTATATATATTTTCATATAAATTTACATTATTTTATGTGTATTTTGTACATATATTTTATTACAAATCTACATTATTTTATGTTTATTTTGTGTGTGTATTTTGTATATTTATATTTATCCAAATACACATTCTTTTATTGGTATTTTGTTTATTTATTTTAATTCGAATTTACATTATTTTATGTGTATTTTGTATACATTTTTTTATACGTATTTACTTAATTTTATGTGTATTTTGTATATATATTTTTATAGAAATCTACGTTTTTTTATTTGTACTCGTATATATATTTTGAAACAAATTTACATTGTTTTATATGTATTTTTGCATATCTCTTTCAATACAAATTTACCTTATTGTATGTGCATTTTGTATATTTATTTCAATGCAAATTTAAATATTTTATGTGTATTTTGGTATATATATTTTTATAAGAAATGCGCTATTTTATTAGAATTTTGCATCTTTATTTTCATACAAATTTACATTATTTTATTAATATTCGGAGTATTTATTTTGATACGATGTTACATTATCCTATTTGTTTTTTGTATATACTTTTTAATACATATTTACATTATTTAATGTGTATCTTGCATATATATTTTATACAAATTTATTATCTATTATCTATTTTCATACAAATACACATTCTTTTCATGATATTTTGTTTATTTATTTTGACACGAATTTACATTATTTGATATGTATTTTGTATATATATTTTTATACGTATTTACATAATTTCATGTGCATTTTGTATATATATTTCTATAGAAATCTACTTTATTTTATGTGTAATCGTATATATATTTTGAAACAAATTTACATTGTTTTATATATATTTTTTAATATCTCTTTCAATACAAATTTACCTTACTGTATATGCATTTTGTATATTTATTTCAATACAAATTTGAATATTTTATATGTATTTTGGAAAATATATTTTTATAAAAAATGCGATAATTTTTTGGAATTTTGCATCTTTATTTTCATACAAATTTACATTATTTTATTGATATTCTGTGTATTTATTTTGATACGATTTTACATTATTCTATTTGTTTTTTGTATATATTTTTTTATACACATTTACATTATTTAATGTGTATCTTGCAAATATATTTTATACAAATTTACGTTATTTTAAGTGTATTTGTTTATATATTTTCATTCAAATTTACATTATTTGATGTGTATTTTGTATATGTATATCAATACAAATTTACCTAATTTTATGTGTATTTTGTATATTTCTTTTCAAACAAATTTAAATTATTTATGTGTATTTTTGTATATAGTTTTATATAAATTTAGGTTATTTTATGTACGCATTTACATTATTTAGTGTGTGTTTTGTATATATATTTTTATGCAAATTTACTTTATTTTATGTGCATTTTTGTACATATATTTTTATAGAAATTTGCGTTATTTGTATATGTTTTCTCATACAAATTTACATTATTTTATTGCTATTTTGTTTATTTATTTTGATACGAATTACATGATTATATGTGTATTTTGTACATATTTTTTATACGTCTTTACATTACTTAATGTGTATTTTGTTTATATATTTTTAAACAAATCTACGTTATTATATGTATTTGTATAAATATTTTGATACAGATTTACATTATTTTATGTATTTTGTATGTACATTTCAATTCAAATTTAGCTTATTTTAGCTATATTTTGTATATATATATATATATTTTCATACAAATTTAATTACTTCTGTGTATTTTTGTATATAGTTTTATACAAATTTACGATATTTTATGTGTATTTTGTATATTTATATTTATACAAATACACATTCTTTTACTGGTATTTTGTTTATTTATTTTGATACGATTTTTATGTGTATTTTGTATTCATTTTTTTATACGTATTTACTTCATTTTATGTGTATTTTGTATATATTTTTATAGAAATCT
Source organism: Eriocheir sinensis (assembly GCF_024679095.1). Lineage (NCBI taxonomy): Eukaryota > Metazoa > Arthropoda > Malacostraca > Decapoda > Varunidae > Eriocheir > Eriocheir sinensis. Next base: position 30,065,374 of record NC_066509.1, on the reverse strand, counting down.
ACGTTATTTTATGTGTATTCGTATATATATTTTGAAACAATTTACATTGTTTTATATGTATTTTGCATATCTATTTCAATACAAATTTACCTTATAGTATGTGCATTTTTTATATTTATTTTAATACAAATTTTAATATTTTGTATATTTTGGTATATATATTTTTATAAAAAATGCGTTATTTTATGGCTATTTTGCATCTTTATTTTCATACAAATTTACATTATTTTATTAATATTCTGTGTATTTATTGTTGATACGATTTTACATTATTTTATTTGTGTTTTGTATATATTTTTTTATTCATATTTACATTATTTAATGTGTATTTTGTAAATATATTTGATACAAATTTACGTTATTTTAAGTGTATATGTTTATATATTTTCATTCAAATATCCATTATTTTATGTGTATTTTGTATATGTATTGCAATACAAATTTACCAAATTTCATATGTATTTTGTATATTTATTTTCATACAAATTTAAAATATTTTTGTGTATTTTTGTATATAGTTTTATACAAACTTAGGTTATTTTATGAGTATTTTGTATATCTATTTGCATACAAATACACATTCTTTTATTGATATTTTGTTTATTTATTTTGACGAGAATTTAAATTATTTAATGTGTATTTTGTATATATATATTTTTATACGTATTTACATCATTTCATGTGTATTTTGCGTTTTTTTTTCAATACAAATTTACCTTATTGTATGTGCATTTTGTATATTAATTTCAATACAAATTTAATTATTCTAAGTGTATTTTTGTATACGTATTTAAAAAAAAAATGCTTTATTTTATGGGTATTTTGCATCTTTATTTTCATACAAATTTAAATTATTTTATTGATATTCTGTGTACTTATTTTGGTACGATTTTACATTATTCTATGTATAACAAAAAATAAATACAGAATACACAAAAATTGATATGCAAAATACATATAAACAATGTAAATATGTTTCAAAATATATAAATGTATGTACAAAATACACATAAAATAATGTAAATTTTTACGTTCTTTTATCGGAATTTAGTTTATTGATTTTGATACGAATTTTCATTATTTTAGGTGTATTTGATATATATATATATATATATATATATATATATATATATATATATATATATATATATATATATATATATATATATATATATATATATATATATATATATATATATATATATATATATATATATATATATATATATATATATATATATATATATATATATATATATATATATATATATATATATATATATATATATATATATATATATATATATATATATATATATATTATACTTATTTACATAATTTATATGTATTTTTAATATATATTTTTATAGAAATTTACTCTATTTATGTGCATTCGTATATATATTTTGATACAAAATTATATTATTTATGTGTATTTCGCATATCTGTTTCAATACAAATTCTCTTTATAGTATGTGCCTTTTGTATATTTATTTTGATACAAATTTAATTATTTATGTGTATTTTTGTATATATATTTTTAAAGAAATATGCGTTATTATATGGGTATTTTGCATCTTTATTTTCATACAAATTTACATTATTTTATTGCTAGTCTGTTTATTTATTTTGATACGATTTTACGTTATTCTGTGTATTTTGTATACATATTTTTAGACATATTTACTTTATTTAATGTATATTTTGTCCATATATTTTATGGAAATTTACGTTATCTTATGTGTATTTGTTTATATAGTTTCATACAAATTTACATTATTTTATGTGTATTTTGAATATGTATTTAAATAAAAAAATTGCCTAATTTCATGTGTATTTTGCATATCTTTTTTCAAACAAATTTAAAAAAATTTTGTGTATTTTTGTATATATTTTTATACAAATTTTGTTATTTTATTTGTATTTTTTATATATATTTTCCTCCAAATATATATTGTTTCAGAGGAAATTTTGTTTATTTATTTTGATACGAATTTACATTATTTTATGTGTATTTTGTATATATATTTTTCTATGTATTTACATTATTTAACGTGTATTTTGCACATATATTTTCATAAAATTTACGTTATTTTTTTGTGTGTATTCGTATATATTTTGATACAAATTTACCTTATTTTATGTTTTTTGCATATCTATTTCAATAAAAATCTACCTTATTGTATGTGTATTTTGTATATTTATTTTAATTCAAATTTAATTATTTTATTTGTATTTTTGTATATATATTTTTTTTAATATGAGTTATTTTATGGGTATATTGCATCTTTTATTTTATAAATTTTTACATTACGTACATATCTTTTATACGTATTTACATTATTTAATGTGTATTTTGTTTATATATTTTTTATACAAATTTACGATATTATATGTGTTTTTGAATATATATTTTGATACAAATTTACATTATTTTATGTATTTTCTATATTTATTTCAATTCAAATTTAGCTTATTTTATGTGTCTTTTGTGTATCTATTTTCATACAAATTTATTTTTTATATAATTTTTGTATATATTTTTATAAAATTTTACGTTATTTTATGTGGATTTTGAATATTTTTATTTCTACAAGTGCACATTCTTTTATTGGCATTTAGTTTATTTATTTTGATACGAATTTACATTATTTTATGTGTATTTTGTATACATTTTCTTATACGTATTTACTTCATGTTATGTGTATTTTGTATATATATTTTTATAGAAATCTACGTTATTTTATGTGTATTCGTATAAATATTTTGAAAGAAATTTACATTGTTTACCTTATTGTATGTTCATTTTGTATATCTATTGTAATACAAATTTAAATATTTTATGTGTATATTGGTATATATATTTTCATAAAAAAATGCGTTGTTTTATGTGTATTTTGCATCTTTATTTTCATACAAATTTACATTATTTAATTAATATTGAGTGTATTTATTTTGATACTATTTTACATTATTCTATTTGTCTTTTGTATATATATTTTTATACATATTTACATTATTTAATGTGTATCTTATATATATATATATATATATATATATATATATATATATATATATATATATATATATATATATATATATATATATATATATATATCTTCATTCAAATTTACATTATTTTATGTGTATTTTGTATATGTATTTCAATACAAATTTACCTAATTTTATGTATATTTTGTATACAATTAGGTAAATTTATATTGAAATAGATATGCAAAATACATATAAAACAAAGTAAATTTCTTTCAAAATATATATACGAATACACATAAAATAACGTAGATTTTTACAAAAATATATATACAAAATACACATAAAATGAAGTAAATATGTATAAAAAATGTATACAAAATACACATAAAATAATGTAAATTCGTTTCAAAATAAATAAACAAAATACCAATAAAAAAATGTGTATTTGTATAAAAATAAATATACAAAATACACATAAAATATCGGAAAGTTATATAAAACTATATACAAATATACACAAAAGTAGTTAAATTTGTATGAAAATAGATATACAAAATACACATAAAATAAACTAAATTTGTGTATTTTTGTATATACTTTTATATCAATTTACGTTATTTTATGAGTATTTTGTATATTTATATTTATACAAATACACATTCTTTTATTAGTATTTTGTTTATTTATTTCGATACGAGTTTACATTATTTTATGTGTAATTTGTTCACATTTTTTTATACGTATTTACTTCATTTTATGTGTATTTTGAATATATATCTTTATAAAATATGCGTTATTTTATGTGTATTCGTATATATATTTTGAAACAAATTTACATTGTTTTATATGTATTTTGCATATCTATTTCAATACAAATTTACCTTATTGTGTGTGCATTTCGTATATTTATTTTAATACAAATTCAAATATTTTATGTGTGTTTTGGTATATATATTTTTTATAAAAAATGCGCTATTTTGGGGGTATTTTGCATCTTAATTTTCATACAAATTTACATTATTTTATTAATATTCTGTGTATATATTTTGATACGATTTTACATTATTCTATTTGTGTTTTGTATATATTTTTGTATACATATTTACATTATTTAATGTGATTTTATATATATATTTTATAAATTTACGTTAATTTAAGTGTATTTGTATATATATTTTAATTCAAATTTACACTATTTGATGTGTATTTTGTAAATGTATTTAAATACATTGTTTATATATTTTCATATAGATTTACATTATTTTATGAGTGTTTTGTATATATATTTCAATCCAAATTTGCCTAATTTTATGTGTATTTTGGCTATCTATTTTCAAAAAAATTTAAATTATTTTTGCGTATTTTTGTAAAAATTTTTATACAAATTTTAGTTATTTTATTTGTATTTTGTATATATATTTTCCTACATATATACATTCTATTATTGCAATTTTGTTTATTTATTTTGATACGAATTTCCATTACTTTATGTGTATTTTGTATATATATGTTTCTACGTATTTACATTATTTTATGTGTATTTTGGATATATATTTTCATAAAAATTTACGTTATTTTATTGTGTGCTCTCGTATATATTTTGATACAAATTTTATACAAATTCATGTTATTTTATGTGTATTTGAATACATATTTTCATACAAATTTAAATTATTTTATGTGTGTATATTTCTATTTGTATTTAGTATACATTTTCATTTTTGTTAATTTAATTAATTTAGATTTTATACATTATTTTATACGCATTTACATTATTTTTGTATATATATTTTGATGCAAATTTACTTTATTTGATGTGCATTTATGTACATATATTTTTAAAGAAATTAGCGTTATTTTATATGTATTATGTATATGTTTTCTCATGCAAATTTACATTATATTATTGGTATTTTGTTTATTTATTTTGATACCAATTACATGATTATATGTATTTTCTACATATTTTTATACGTATGTACATTATTTAATGTGTATTTTTTTTATGTGATTTTATAAAAATTTACTTTATTATATGTGTGTTTTTATAAATATTTTGATACAAATTTACATTATTTTATTCACTTTGTAAATATATATATATATATATATATATATATATATATATATATATATATATATATATATATATATATATATATATATATATATATATATATATATATATATATATATATATATATATATATATATATATATATCTATTTCAATTCAAATTTAGTTTATTTTGTGAGTATTTTGTATATCTATTTTCATACAAATTTAACTACTTTTGTGTATTTTGTATAGTTTTATATAAATTTACGACATTTTATGTGTATTTTGTATTTTATTTATACAAATACACATTTTTTTTATTGGTATTTTGTTTATTTATTTTGATACGAATTTACATTATTTTATGTGTATTTGTGTACATTTTTTTATAGGTATTTACTTCATTTTATGTGTATTTTGTATATATATTTTTATAGAAATCTACGTTATTTTATGTGTATTCGTATATATATTTTGAAACAAATTTTACATTGTTTTATATGTATTTTGCATATCAATATAAATTTACTTTATTGTATGAGCATTTTGTATGTCTTTTGGTATATATATTAAAAAAAAATGCGTTATTTTATGGATATTTTCTTCCTTTATTTTCATACAAATTTACATTATTTTATTAATATTCGGTGTATTTATTTTGTTACGATTTTACATTATTCTATTTGGGTTTTGTATATATTTTTTTTATACATATTTACATTACTTAATGTGTATTTTGTATATATATTTTATACAAATTTACGTTATTTTAAGTGTATTTGTTTATATATTTTCATTCAAATCTACATTATTTTATGTGTATGTTGTAAATGTATTTCAATACAAATTTACCTAATTTTGTATACTTATTTTCAAACAAATTTAAATTATTTTTTGTGCATTTTTGTATATAGTTTTATACAAATTTACGTTATTTTATGTGTATTTTGTATATCTATTTTCATACAAATACAAATTCTTTTATTAATATTTTTTTTATTTATTTTGACACGAATTTACATTATTTAATGTCTATTTTGTATATATTTTTATACGTATTTACAGCATCTCAAGTGTATTTTGTATATATATTTCTATAGAAATCTGCGTTATTTTATGTGTATTCGTATATATATTTTGAAACAAATTTACATTGTTTTATGTGTATTTTGCATATTTTTTTTAATAAAAATTTACCTTATTGTATGTGCATTTTGTATATTAATTTTACTACAAGTTTAATTATTGAATGTGTATTTATGTATATGTATTTTTATAAAAATATGCTTTATTTTATTGGTATTTTGCATCTTTATTTTCACACAAATTTACATTATTTTATTGATATTTTGTGTATTTATTTTGATACGATTTTACATTATTTTATATGTGAATTTTGTATATATATTTAATACAAATGTACGTTATTTTATGTGTATTTTTTTCATTTCATACAAATTTTCATTATTTTATGTGTATTTTGTACATGTACAAATTTGTACAAATTTAACTAATTATATGTGTATTTTGTATAACAATTTTCATAAAAATTGAAATTATTTTAGTTTTTTTTGTATATATTTTTATACAAATTTTCGTTATTTTATGTGTATTTTGTATATTTATTTTCCTACAAATATACGTTCTTTAACGGAATTTTGTTTGTTTATTTTGATACGAATTTCCATTATTTTAGGTGTATTTTATATATATTTTTTTATACTATTTACATCATTTTATATGTATTTTGTATGTATATTTTCATAGAAATCTACTCTATTTTATGTGTATTCTTATATATATTTTGATACAAATTTATATTATTGATGTGTATTTTGCATATGTATTTCAATACAAATTTACTTTATTGTATGTGCATTTTGTATATTTATTTCAATACAAATTTAATTATTTCATGTGAATTTTTGTATATATATATTTTTATGCATATATGCGTTATTATATGGGTATTTTGCATCTTTATTTTCATACAAATTTAAATTATTTTATTGATATTCTGTTTATTTATTTTGATACGATTTAACATTATTCTGTGTATTTTGTATAACTATTTTTATACATATTTACATTATTTAATGTATAGTTTGTATATATATTTTATCCAAATTTACGTTATTTTATGTGTATATGTTTATATTTTTTCATACAAATTTACATTAATTTATGTGTATTTTGTATATGTATTTCAATACAAATTTGCCTAACTTTATGTGTATTTTGCATATCTATTTTCAAACAAATTTAAATTATTTATGTGTATTTTTGTATTTATTTTTATACAAATTTTAGCTATTTTATTTGTATTTTGTATATATATTTTCCTACAAATATACAATCTTTTATTATAATTTTGGTTATTTATTTTGGTACGAGTTTACATTATTTTATGTGTATTTTGTATATATATTTTTCTACGTATTTACATTATTTTATGTGTATTTTGTATATATATTTTAATAAAAAAATTACATTATTTTATTGTATGTATTCCTTTTTATTTTGATAAAAACTTCATACAAACTCATGTTATTTTATGTGTATTTGTATATATATTTTCATACAAATTCATATTATTTTACGGGTATTTTTACATATTTTTCATTACAAATTTACCTTATTTTATGATTATTTTGTATATTTATTTCATTCAATTTTAAACTATTTTATGTGTATATTTGTATTTGTATTTACGTAATTTCATGTGTATTTTCTATATATATTTTCATCAAAAATTACATTATTTTATTGGTATTTTCTTTATTTATCTCGATACGAATTTAGATTTTTTCATAGGTATTTTGTTTACATATGTTTATACTCATTTACATTATGTTATGTGTGTTTTGTATATATTTTTTAATGCAAATTTATTTTATGTTCATTTTTGTACATATATTTTTATAGAAATTTATTTATTTTATGTGTATTTTGTATATGTTTTCTCATAAAAATTAACATTATTTTATTGGTATTTTGTTTATTTATTTTGATACGAGTTACATGATTATATGTGTATTTTGGATATATATTTTTTATACGTAATTGCATCATTTAATGTGTATTTTGTTTATATATTTTTATATAAAATTTACGTAATTATATGTGTATTTGTCAAAATATTTTGATAAAAATTTACTTTATTTTATGTATTTTGTACATATATTTCAATTCAAATTAATCTTATTTTGTGTGTATTTTGTATATCTATTTTCATACAAATTTAATTACTTTTGTGTATCTTTGTATATTGTTTTATATAAATTTACCTTATTTTATGTGCATTTTGTATATTTATATTTATACAAATACACATAAAATAAAGTAAATTTGCATAAAAATAAATATACAAAACATACATTAAATAATGTAAATGCGTATAAAAATATGTATACAAAATACCTATGAAATAATATAAATTCGTATCGAATTAAACTAACAAAATACCAATAAAATAATGTAATTTTTGATGAAAATATATATAGAAAATACAAATAAAATAACCTAAATACAAATACATATATACACATAAAATTATTTAAAATTGATGGAAATAAATATTCAAAATAAACATAAAATAAGGTAAATTTGTAATGAAATATATGTAAAAATGCACATAAAATAATGTAGATTTGTATGAAAATATATATACAAATACACATAAAATAACATTAATTTGTATAAAATTTGTATCAAATTATATACGAATACACTTAATAAAATAAAGTAAATTTTTATGAAAATATATATACAAAATACACATAAAATAATGTAAATACGTAGAAAAATATATATACAAAATACACATAAAATAAAGTAAATTCTTATCAGAATCGATAGATAAAATTCCAATAAAAGAATGTATATTTGTAGAAAAATATATATAGAAAATACAAAGAAAATAACTAAAATTCGTATAAAAATATATACAAAAACACACAAAAATTATTTAAATTTGTTTGAAAATAGATATGCAAAATACACATAAAATTAGGCAAATTTGTATTGAAATACATATACAAAATACACATAAAATAATGTAAGTTTGAAAGAAAATATATAAACAAATACACTTAAAATAACGTAAAATTGTATGAAATATATACAAAATACACATTAAATAATGTCAATATGTATAAAAAAATATATACAAAACACAAATAGAATAATGTAAAATCGTATCAAAATAAATACACAGAATATTAATAAAATAATATAAATTTGCATGAAAATAAAGATGCAAAATACCCATAAAATAACGCATTTTTTATAAAAATATATATACCAAAACACACATAAAATATTTGAATTTGTATTAAAATAAATATACGAAATGCACACACAATAAGGTAAATTTGTATTGAAATAGATTTGCAAAATACATATAAAACAAAGTAAATTTGTTTCAAAATATATATACGAAAACACATAAAATAACGCAGATTTCTATAAAGATATATATACAAAACCCACATAAAATGAAGTAAATACGTATAAAAAAATGTGTACAAAATACACATAAAATAATGTAAACTCATATCGAAATAAATAAAGAAAATACTAATAAAAGAATGTGTATTTGTATAAATATAAATATACAAAATACACATAAAATAACGTAAATTGATATAAAAGTATATACAAAAATACACAAAAGTATTTAAATTTGTATGAAAATAGATATACAAAATACACATAAAATAACTCATATTTAAAAAAAATATATACAAAAATACACAAAAAATAATTAAATTTGTATTAAAATAAATATACAAAATACACATACTATAGGTAAATTTGTATTGAAATGGAGATGCAAAATATACATAAAATAATGTAAATTTGTATCAAAATAGATACAAATACGCAAAATAAAATAAGGTAAATTTTTATGAAAATATATATACAAAATACACATAAAATAATGTAAATACGTAGAAAAATACATATACGAAATACACATAAAATAATGTAAATTCGTATCAAAATAAATAAACAAAATTCCAATAAAAGAATGTATATTTGTAGGACTATATATATATATATATATATATATATATATATATATATATATATATATATATATATATATATATATATATATATATATATATATATATATATATATATATATATATATATATATATATATATATATATATATATATATATATATATATACAAAATGCACATAAAATAAGGTAAATTTGTATTGAAAGAATATGCAAAATACACATAAAACAATGTATATTTGATTCAAAATATATATACGAATACACATAAAATAACGTAGATTTCTATAGAAATATATATACAAAAAATAGATGAAATGACGTAAATACGTATAAAAATATATATACACAATACACATTAAATAATGTAAATTCGTGTCAAAATAAATAAACAAAATATCAATACAAGAATGTGTATTTGTATGAAAATAGATATACAAAATACACATAAAATATTGTAAATTTGTATAAAATTCTATACAAAAATACACAAATAATAATTTAAATTTGTATGAAAATTAATATACAATATACACATAAAATTAGGTAAATTTGTATTGAAATACATATACAAAATACACATAAAATAATGTAAATTTGAATGAAAATATATAAACAAATACACTTAAAAAAACGTAAATTTGTATGAAATATATATATATATATATATATATATATATATATATATATATATATATATATATATATATATATATATATATATATATATATATATATATATATATATATATATATATATATAAAGTACACATTAAATAATGTAAATATGTATAAAAAAATATATACAAAAGACAAATAGAATAATGTAAAATAGTATCAAAATAAATACACAGAATATTAATAAAATAATGTAAATTTGTATGAAAATAAAGATGCAAAATACCCATAAAACAACGCATTTTTTATGAAAATATATATACCAAAATACACATAAAATATTTAAATTTGTATTACAATAGATATACAAAATGAACATACAATAAGGTCAATTTGTATTGAAACAGATATGCAAAATACATATAAAACAATGTAAATTTCTTTCAAAATATATATACGAACACATAAAATAACGTAGATTTCTATAAAAATATATATACAAAATACACATAAAATGAAGTAAATACGTATAAGAAAATCTATACAAAATACACATAAAATAATGTAAATTCGTATCAAAATAAATAAACTAAATGCCAATAAAAGAATGTGCACTTGTATAAATATAAATATACAAAATACTCATAAAATAACGTAAAATTGTATAAAACTATATACAAAAATAAACAAAAAAAATAAATTTGTATGAAAATAGATATACAAAAGACACATAAAATAAGCTAAATTTGAATTGAAATAAATATAGAAAATACACAAAATAATGTAAATTTGTATCAAAATATAGATTCAAATACACATATAATAACGTAAATTTGTATAAAAATATATAAACAAAATACACATTAAATAATGTGTATATAGTTTTATACAAATTTAGGCTATTTTATGAGTATTTTGTATATCTATTTTCATACAAATACACATTCTTTTATTGATATTTTGTTTATTTATTTTGACGATAATTTAAATTATTTAATGTGTATTTTGTATATACATATTTTTATACGTATTTACGTCATTTCATGTGTGTTTTGTATATATATTTCTATAGAAATCTACGTTATTTTATGTGTATTTGTATATAGATTTTTAAACAATTTTACACTTTTATGTGCATTTTGTATATTTTTTCAATACAAATTTACCTTATTGTACGTGCATTTTGTATATTAATTTTAATACAAATTTAATTATTCTATGTGTATTTTTGTATATGTATTTTTAAAAAAATATGCTTTATTTTATGGGTATTTTGCATCTTTATTTTCATACAAAATTACATTATTTTATTGATATTCTGTGTATTAATTTTGATACGATTTTACATTATTCTATGTATATTTTGTATATCTATTTTATACAAATGTACGTTATTTTATGTGAATTTGTTTTCATTTCATACAAATTTACATTATTTTATGTGTATTTTGTACATGTATTTAAATACAAATTTAACTAATTATATGTGTATTTTGTATATCTATTTTCATACAAATTGAAATTTCTTTTTTTGTTTTTTTGTATATATTTTTATTCAAATTTTCGTAATTTTTTGTGTATTTTGTATATTTATTTTCCTACAAATATACGTTCGTTTATCGGAATTTTGTTTATATATATATATATATATATATATATATATATATATATATATATATATATATATATATATATATATATATATATATATATATATATATATATATATATATATATATATATATATATATATATATATATATATATATATATATATATATATATATATATATATATATATATATATGTATTTTGAATATATATTTTCATAGAAATTTACTCTATATGTTTATACAAAAAAACACAAAAATAATTTAAATTTGTGTTAAAATAAATATACAAAATACACATAAAATTAGGTAAATTTGTATTGAAATACATATACAAAATACACTTAAAATAACGTAAATTTGAATGAAAATATATAAACAAATACACTTAAAATAACGTTAATTTGTAGAAAATATATATAAAAAATACACATTAAATAATGAAAATATGTATAAAAAAATATATACAAAACACAAATAGTATAATATAAAATCGTATCAAAATATATACACAGAATATTAATAAAATAATGTACATTTGTATGAAAACTAAGATGCAAAATACCTATAAAATAACGCATTTTTTATAAAATTATATATACCAAAATACACATAAAATATTTGAATTTGTATTAAAGTAAATATACAAAATGCACATACAATAAGGTAAATTTGTATTGAAATAGATATGCAAAATACATATAAAACAATACATACATACATATACGAATACACATAAAATAACGTAGATTTCTATAAATATATATATATATATATATATATATATATATATATATATATATATATATATATATATATATATATATATATATATATATATATATATATATATATATATATATATATATATATATAAAAAATACCAATAAAATTAATTAAATACGAATCAAAAATGTATACAAAATACACATAAAATAATGTAAATTCGTATAAATATAAATAAACAAAATACCAATACGAGAGTGTGTATTTGTATAAATATAAATATACAAAATGCACATAAAATAACGTAAATTTGTTTAAAACTATATACAAAAATACACAGAAGTAATTAAATTTGTATGAAAATAGATATACAAAATACACACAAAATAAGCTAAATTTGAATTTAAATATATATACAAAATACATAAAATGAAGTAAATTCGTTTCAAAATATTTTTAACAAATACACATATAATAACGTAGATTTGTAAAAAAATATATAAACAAAATACACATTAAGTAATGTAAATACGTATAAAAAAATATTTTCAAAATACACAAATAATCAAGTCATTCGTATCAAAATAAATAAACAAAAAACTAATTGAATAATGTAAATTTGTATGAGAAAACATATACAAAATACACATAAAATAATGTTTTAAGTTTCAATAAAAATATATGTACAAAAATGCACATAAAATTAGTTTGTATAAAAAAATATATACAAAACACACATTAGATAATGTAAATGAGTATAAAAATATGTATACAAAATACCTATGAAATAATCTAAATTCGTATTTTTGGATTTTTGGAAATTTCCATTATTTTATGTGTATTTTGTATATGTATTTCAATACAAATTTACCTAATTTTATATGTTTTTTGTATATTTATTTTCATACAATTTTAAATTATTTTTGTGTATTTTTGTTTATAGTTTTATACAAATTTAGGTTATTTTACATGTATTTTGTATATCTATTTTCATACAAATACACATTCTTTTCATGATATTTTGTTTATTTATTTAGACACGAATTAACATTATTTAATGTGTATTTTGTATATATATTTTTATACGTATTTACATTATTTCAAGTGTATTTTGTATATATATTTCTATAGAAATCTGCGTTATTTTATGTGTTTTCGTATATATATTTTGAAACAAATTTACATTGTTTTATGTGTATTTTGCATATTTTTTCAATACAAATTTACCTTATTGTATGTGCATTTTGTATATTGTATATATATGTATATGTATTATTGGTATTTTGTTTATTTATTTTGATACTAATTGACATTATTTTATGTGTATTTTGTATACATTTTTTATACGTATTTACTTAATTTTATGTGTATTTTGTATATATATTTTTATAGAAATCTACCTTATTTCATGTGTATTCGTATATATATTTAGAAACAAATTCACATTGTTTATATGTATAAATATACCAAAATACACATAAAATATTAAAATTTGTATTAAAATAAATATAAGAAATGCACATACTGTAAGGTAAATTTGTATTGAAATAGATATGCAAAAAACATATAAAACAATGTAAATTTGTTTCAAAATATATATACGAATACACATAAAATAACGTTGATTTCTATAAAAAATATATACAAAATACACATAAAATGAAGTAAATACGTATAAAAAATGAATACAAAATACACATAAAAATCGTATCAAAATAAATAAACAAAATACCAGTAAAAGAAAGTGTATTTGTATAAATATAAATATACAAAATACACATAAAATATCGTAAATTTGTATAAAACTATATACAAAAATACACAGAAGTTATTAAATTTGTATGAAAATATATATATACAAAATACAGCTAAAATAAGCTAAATTTGAAAATGAAATGTACATACAAAATACATATATAATGTAAATCTGTATCAAAATATTTATACAAATTCATATAATAACGTAGATTTGTTTAAAAATATATAAACAAAATACACATTAAGTAATGTAAATAAGTATAAAAAATATGTACAAAATACACATATAATCATGTAATTCGTATCAAAATAAATAAACAAAATAGCAATAAAATAATGTAAATTTGTATGAGAAAACATATACAAATAACGCAAATTTCTATAAAAATATATGTTCAAAAATCCACATAAAATAAAGTAAATTTGCATAAAAATATATATACAAAACACACACTAAATAATGTAAATGCGTACATAAAATAACCTAAATTTGTATAAAACTATATACAAAAATACACAAAAATAATTCAAATTTGTTTGAAAAGAAATATACAAAATACACATAAAATTAGGTAAATGTGTATTGAAATACATATACAAAATACACATCAAATAATGTAAATTTGAATGAAAATATATAAACAAATTCACTTAAAATAACGTAAATTTGTATAAAATATATATGCAAGATACACATTAAATGATGTATATGTTTATAAAAAAATATATACAAAAAACAAATAGAATAATGTAAAATTGTATCAAAATAAATACACAGAATATCAATAAAATATGTTAAATTTGTATAAAAATAAAGATGCAAAATTCCCAAAAATTATCGCATTTTTTATATAAATATATATCCAAAATTCACATAAAATATTTAAATTTGTATTGAAATAAATATACAAAATGCATATACAGTAAGGTAAATTTGTATTGAAAGAGATATTCAAAAATACATATAAAACAATGTAAATTTGTTTCAAAATATATATACGAATACACATAAAATAAAGTAGATTTCTATAGAAATATATATACAAAATACATATGAAATTATGTAAATACGTATAAAAATATATATACAAAATACATATCAAATAATGTAAATTCGTGTCAAAATAAATAAACAAAATATCATGAAAAGAATGTGTATTTGTATGAAAATAGATAATAGATAATAAATTTGTATAAAATATATATGCAAGATACACATTAAATAATGTAAATATGTATAAAAAAGTATATAGAAAAAACAAATAGAATAATGTAAAATCGTATCAAAATAAATACACCGAATATTAATAAAATAATATAAATTTGTATGAAAATATAGATGCAAAATTCCCATAAAATAGCGCATTTCTTATAAAAATATATATACCGAAATACACATCAAATTTTTAAATTTGTATTGAAATAAATATACCAAATGCACATACAATAAGGTAAATTTGTATTGAAAGAGATATTCAAAAATACATATAAAACAATGTAAATTTGTTTCAAAATATATATACGAATACAAATAAAAAAACGTAGATTTCTAAAAAATATATATACAAAATACACATAAAATAAGGTAAATTCGAATTAAAATAAATAAACAAAATACCAATAAAAGAATGTGTATTTGGATAAATATAAGTATACAAAATACACATACAAAATAAACATAAAATAAGGTAGATTTGTAATAAAATATATGTACAAAATACATATACAATAGTGTAAATTTATATGAAAATATATATACAAATACACATAAAATACCATGAATTTGTATAAAAATATATATTCAAAATAAATATTAAATAATGTAAGAGCGTATAAAAATATATATACAAAGTACATATAAAATGAAAATCAAGATGCAAAATACCTATTCAATAACGAATTTTTTATAAAATTATTGATACCAAAATACACATAAAATATTTGAACTTGTATTAAAATAAATATACAAAATGCACATACAATAAGGTAGATTTGTATTGAAATAGATATGCAAAATACATATAAAATAATGTAAATTTGTTTCAAAATATATATACGAATAAACATAAAATAACGTAGATTTCTATAAAAATACATATAAAAAATACACATAAAATTAAGTAAATACGTATAAAAAATGTATACAAAATACACATAAAATAATGTAAATTCGTATAAATGTAAATAAACAATATACCAATAAAAGAATGTGTATTTGTATAAATATAAATATACAAAATGCACATAAAATAACGTGAATTTATATAAAACTATATACATAAAATAACGCAGATTTCTATAAAAATATATGTACAAAAATGAACATTAAATAAATTTGCATAAAAAATATATATACAAAACACACATTAGATAATGTAAATGAGTATAAAAATATGTATACAAAATAATCTAAATTCGTGTCGAATTAAATTAAGAAATACCAATAAAATAATGTAATTTTGGATGAAAATATATATACAAAATACACATAAAATAACCTAAATACAAATACAAATATACACATAAAGTAATTTAAAATTGAATGAAATAAATATACAAAATAAACATAAAATAAGGTAAATTTGTAATGAAATATATGAAAAAATACACATAAAATAATATAAATTTATATGAAAATATATATACAAATACACATTAAATAACATGAATTTGTATAAAATTTGTATCAAAATATACACTTATACACACAATAAAATAACGTAATTTTTTTATGAAAATGTATATACAAAATACACATAAAATAATTTAAATACGTAGAAAAATATATATACAAAAAACACATAAAATAATGTAAATATGTATGATAATATATAAACAAATACACATAAAATAATGTAAATTTGGATAAAATATATATACAAAATGAATATTAAATAATGTTAAATCGTATCAAAATAAATCAAGAGAATATCAATAAAATAATGTAAATTTGTATGAAAATAAAGATGCAAAATATCCATATAATAACGCATATTTGCATAAAAATATATATACAAAAATACATATAAAATAATTAAATTTGTATTAAAATAAATATACAAAATGCACGTACAATAAAGAAAATTTGTATTGAAATAGATATGCAAAATACACATTAATAATGTAAATTTGTATCAAAATATATATACGAATACTCATAAAATAGAGTAAATTTCTATGAAAATATACATACAAAATAGATATTCAAAATACACATATAACTAGTTAAATTTGTATTTAAATACATGTACAAAAAACACATAAAATAATGTAGATATGTATGAAATGAAAACAAATACTTTTTATATAAAATATATATACAAAATACACATAGAATAATGTAAAATCATATCAAAATAAATTCACAGAATATCAATAAAATAATGTAAATTTGTATGAAAATAAATTTGCAAAATACCCATAAAATAAAGCATATTTTTATAAAAATACATATACAAAAATACACATAGCTTAATCAAATTTGTATTAAAATTAATATACAAAATGCACATACAGTAAGGTAAATTTGTATTGAAAAAATATGCAAAATACACATAAAACAATGTAAATTTGTTTCAAAATATATACACGAATACACATAAAATAACGCAGATTTCTATAGAAATATATATACAAAATACACTTGAAATAATGTAGATACGTATAAAAATATATATACAAAATACACATTAAATAATGTTAATTCGTGTCAAAATAAATAAACAAAATATGAAAAGAATGTGTATTTGTATGAAAATAGATATACAAAATACATATAAAATAACCTAAATTTGTATAAAACTATAAAAAAAAAAACACAAAAAGAATTTAAACTTCTATGAAAATATATATACAAAAAACATATAAATTAGGTAAATTTGTATTGAAATACATATACAAAATACACATAAAATAATGGAAATTTCCAAAAAACCAAAAATACGAATCTAGATTATTTCATAGGTATTTTTTATACATATTTTTATACTCATTTACATTATCTAATGTGTGTTTTGTATATATTTTTTTTATGCAAACTAATTTTATGTGCATTTTTGTACATATATTTTTATTGAAACTTAAAACGTTATTTTATGTGTATTTTGTATATGTTTTCTCATACAAATTTACATTATTTAACTAGTTTTTTGTTTATTTATTTTGATACGAATGACTTGATTATTTGTGTATTTTGTAAATATTTTTTTATACGTATTTACATTACTTAATGTGTATTTTGTTTATATATTTTTTTTTACAAATTTACGTTATTATATGTGTATTTGTTAAAAATATTTTGAAACGAATTTACTTTATTTTATGTATTTTGTATATATATTTTAATTCAAATTTAGCTTATTTTGTGTGTATTTTGTATATCTATTTTCATACTAATTTAAATACTTCTGTGTATTTTTGTATATAGTTTTATACAAATTTACGTTATTTTATGTGCATTTTGTATATTTATATTTATACAAATACACACTCTCTTATTGGTATTTCGTTTATTTATATTTATACGAATTTACATTATTTTATGTGTATTTTGTATACATTTTTGATTCGTATTTACTTAATTTTATTTGTATTTTGTATATATATATATTTATAGAAATCTACGTTATTTTATGTGTATTCGTATATATATTTTGAAACAAATTTACATTGTTTTATATGTATTTTGCATATCTATTTCAATACAAATTTACCTTATTGTATGTGCATTTTGTATATTTATTTTAATACAAATTCAAATATTTTATGTGTATTTTGGTATATATAATTTTATAAAAAATGAGCTATTTTATATGTATTTTGCATCTTAGTTTTCATACAAATGTACATTATTTAATTAATATTCTGTGTATATATTTTGATACGGTTTTATATTATACTATTTGTGTTTTGTATATATTTTTTTATACATATTCTCATTATTTAATGTGTATTTTTTATATATATTTTATACAAATTAACGTTATTTTAAGTGTATTTGTTTATATATTTTCATTCAAATTTACATTATTTTAAGTGTATTTTGTATATGTATTTCAATACAAATTTACCTAATTTTATGTGTATTTTGTATATTTATTTTCATACAAATTTACATTATTTTTGTATATTTTATAGAAATCTACGTTATTTTATGTGTATTCGTATATATATTTTGAAACAAATTTACATTGTTTTATATGTATTTTTGAATATCTCTTTCAATACAAATTTACCCTACCATATATACCAAAATACACATAAAAAAATTAAATTTCTATTAAAATAAATATATAAAAAACACATACGATAAGGTAAATTTCTATTGAAATAGATATGCAAAATACATATAAAACAATGTAAATTTGTTTCAAAATATATATACGAATACACATAAAATAACGTAGATTTCTATAAAAACATATACAAAATACACATAAAATGAAGTAAATACGTATTAAAAAATGAATACAAAATACACATAAAAGTCGTATCAAAATAAATAAACAAAATACCAGTAAAAGAGTGTGTATTTGTATAAATATAAATATACAAAATACACATAAAATATCGTAAATTTGTATAAAACTATATAGAAAAATATACGAATACTCATAAATCAACGTAGATTTCTATAGAAATATATATACAAAATACACATCAAATGATGTAAACACGTATAAAAATATATATATAAAATACACATTAAATAATGTAAATTCGCGTCAAAATAAATAAACAAAATATCAATAAAAGAATGTGTATTTGTATGAAAATAGATATACAATATACACATAAAATCACCTAAATTTGTATAAAACAAATTTATATTATTTAATGTGTATTTTGTATATTTATATTTATACAAATACACATTCTTTTACTGGTATTTTGTCTATTTATTTTGATACGTTTTTTATGTGTATTTTGTATTCATTTTTTTATACGTATTTACTTCATTTTATGTGTATTTTGTATATATTTTATAGAAATCTACGTTATTTTATGTGTATTCGTATATATATTTTGAAACAAATTTACGTTGTTTTATATGTATTTTTGAATATCTCTTTCAATACAAATTTACCTTACCATATATACCAAAATACACATAAAAAAATTAAATTTGTATTAAAATAAATATATAAAAAAAACATAAGTTAAATTTCTATTGAAATAGATATGCAAAATACATATAAAACAATGTAAATTTGTTTCAAAATATATATACGAATACACATAAAATAACGTAGATTTCTATAAATATATATATATATATATATATATATATATATATATATATATATATATATATATATATATATATATATATATATATATATATATATATATATATATATATATATATATATATATATATATATATATATATATATATATATATATATATATACAAAAATACACAGAAGTATTTTAATTTGTATGAAAATAGATATACAAAATAAGGTAAATTTGTTTAAAATTCAATAAACAAAATTCAAATAAAAGAACCAATATTTGTAGAAAAAATAAATATACAAAATACACATAAAATAACGAAAATTTATATGAAAATATATAAAAAAATAAACAAAAATAATTTCAATTTGTATGAAAATAAATAAAATTTGGTTAATTTGTATTGAAATACATATACAAAATACACATAAAATAATGTAAATTTGAAAGAAAATATATAATCAAATACACATATAATAACGTAAATTTGTATGAAATATATGTACAAAATACACATTAAATAATGTAAATATGTATAAAAAAATATATACAAAACACAAATACAATAATGTAAAATCGTATCAAAATATATACACAGAATATTAATAAAATAATGCAAATTTGTATGAAAATTAAGATGCAAAATACCTATAAAATAACGCATTTTTTATAAAATTATTGATACCAAAATACACATAAAATATTTCAATTTGTATTAAAATAAATATACAAAATGCACATACAATAAGGTAAATTTGTATTGAAATAGATATGCAAAATACATATAAAATAATGTAAATTTGTTTCAAAATAACATAGATTTCTATAAAAATACATATACAAAATACACATATAATTAAGTAAATACGTATAAAAAAATGTATACAAAATACACATAAAATAATGTAAATTCGTAAATGTAAATAAACAATATACCAATGAAAGAATGTGTATTTGTATAAATATAAATATACAAAATGCACATAAAATAACGTAAATTTATATAAAACTATATACATAAAATAACGCAAATTTCTATAAAAATATATGCACAAAAATGAACATAAAACAATTTTGCATAAAAATATATATACAAAACACACATTAGATAATGTAAATGAGTATAAAAATATGTATAGAAAATACTTATGAAATAGTCTAAATTCGTATCGAATTAAATTAAGAAAATACCAATAAAATAATGTAATTTTGGATGAAAAAATATATACAAAATACACATAAAATAACCTAAATACAAATTCAAATATACACATAAAATATTGTATTTTATATATATATTTCAATTCAAATTTAGCTTATTTTATCTGTATTTTGTATATCTATTTTCATACGAATTTAATTACTTCTGTGTATTTTTGTATATAGTTTTATACAAATTTACGTTATTTTATGTGTATTTTGTATATTTCTATTTATACAAATACACATTCTTTTATTGGTATTTTTTTATTTATTTTGATACGAATTTACATTATTTTATGTGTATTTTGTATACATTTTCTTATACGTATTTACTTCATTTTATGTGTATTTTGTATATATATATATATATATATATATATATATATAGATATATATATATATATATATATATATATATATATATATATATATATATATATATATATATATTTTTTTTTTTTTTTATACAAATCTACGTTATTTTATGTGTATTCGTATATATATTTTGAAACAAATTTACATTGTTTTAAATTTATTTTGCATATCTATTTCAATGCAGATTTACCATATTGTATGTGTATTTTGTATATTTATTTTAATACAAATTCATTTTTTCATGTGTATTTTGGTATATATATTTTTATAAAAAATGCGTTATTTAATGGGTATTTTGCATCTTTATTTTCATACAAATTTACATTGTTTTATTAATATTCTGTGTATTTATTTTGATACGATTTTACATTATTCTATTTGTTTTTGTATATATTTTTTTATACATATTTACATTATTTAATGTGTATTTTGTATATTTTAAAACAAATTTACGTTATTTTATGCGCATCTGTTAAAATATTTTGATACAAATTTACATTATTTTATGTATTTTGTATATATATTTCAATACAAATTTAGTTTATTTTATGTATATTTTGTATATCTATTTTCATTCGTATCAAAATAAATAAACAAAATAGCAATAAAATAATGTAAATTTGTATGAGAAAACATATAAAAATACACATTAAATAACGCATATTTCTAAAAAAATATATGTACAAAAATGCATATAAAATAAAGTAAATTTGCATAAAAATTCATATACAAAACACACATTAAATAATGTAAATGCGTACATAAAATAACCTAAATTTGTATAAAACTATATACAAAAATACACAAAAATATTTAAAATTTGTATGAAAAGAAATATACAAAATACACATAAAATTAGATAAATTTGTATTAAAATACATATACAAAATACACATAAAATAATGTAAATTTGAATAAAAATATATAAACAAATACACTTAAAATAACGTAAATTTGTATAAAATATATATGCAAGATACACATTAAATAATGTAAATGTGTATAAAAAAAATATATACAAAAAAGAAATAGAATAATGTAAAAGCCTATCAATATAAATACACAGAATATCAATAAAATAATGTAAATTTGTATGAAAAGAAAGATGCAAAATTCCCATAAAATAGCGCATTTTTTATAAAAATATATATAACAAAATACACATAAAATATTTATTTTTTTATTGAAATAAATATACAAAATGCATATACAGAAAGGTAAATATGTATTGAAAGAGATATTCAAAAATACATATCAAACAAAGTATATTTGTTTCAAAATATATATACGAATACACATAAAATAATGTAGATTTCTATAGAAATATATATACAAAATACACATGAAATTATGTAAATACGTATAAAAATATATATACAAAATACATATCTTGGTAAATTCGTGTCAAAATAAATAAACAAAATATCATGAAAAGAATGTGTATTTGTATGAAAATAAATAATAGATAATAAATTTGTATGAAATATATATGCAATATACACATTAAATAATGTAGATATGTATAAAAAAAATATATACAAAAAACAAATAGAATAATGTGAAATCGTATCAAAATAAATACACATAATATTAATAAAATAATGTAAATTTGTATGAAAATAAAGATGCAAAATTCCCATCAAATAGCGCATTTCTTATAAAAATATATATACCAAAATACACATAAAATATTTAAATTTGTATTGAAATAAATATACAAAATGCACATACAATAAGATAAACTTGTATTGAAAGAGATATGCAAAAATACATATAAAACAATGTAAATTTGTTTCAAAATACGAATACACATAAAATAACGTTGATTTCTGTATAAATATATATACAAAATACACATAAAATTAAGTAAATACGTAAAAAAATAGATATACAAAATACACATAGAATAATGTAAAATTGTTTAAAAAAAAACAATATAAATAAAATAATGTAAATTTCTAAGAAAATAAAAATGCAAAATACCCATAAAATAAAGCATATTTTTATAAAAATACATATACAAAAATACACATAGCATAATTAAATTTGTATTAAAATTAATATACAGAATGCATATACAATAAGGTAAATTTGTATTCAAAAAATATGCAAAATACACATAAAACAGTGTAAATTTATTTCAAAATCTATATACGAATACTCATAAATCAACGTAGATTTCTATAGAAATATATATACAAAATACACATCAAATGATGTAAACACGTATAAATATATATATATATATATATATATATATATATATATATATATATATATATATATATATATATATATATATATATATATATATATATATATATATATATATATATATAAAATACACATTAAATAATGTAAATTCGCGTCAAAATAAATAAACAAAATCTCAATAAAAGAATGTGTAATTGTATGAAAATAGATATACAATATACACATAAAATCACCTAAATTTGTATAAAACTATATACAAAAAATCACAAAAATAATTTTAATTTGTATGAAAATAAATATACAAAATACACATAAAATTAGGTAAATTTGTATTGAAATACATTTACAAAATACACATAAAATAATGTAAATTTGAATGAAAATATATAAACAAATACACTTAAAATAACGTAAGTTTGTATAAAATATATATAAAAAATACAAATTAAATAATGTAAATATGTATAAAAAAATATATACAAAACACAAATAGAATAATATAAAATCGTATCAAAATAAATACACAGAATATTAATAAAATAATGTAAATTTGTATGAAAATTAAGATGCAAAATACCCATAAAATAACGCATTTTTTTTATAAAAATATATGTACCAAGACACACATAAAATATTTGAATTTGTATTAAAATAAATATACAAAATGCACATACAATAAGATAAATTTGTATTGAAATAGATATGCAAAATACATATAAAACCATGTAAATTTTTTTCAAAATATATATACGAATACACATAAAATAACGTAGATTTCTACGAAAATAAATATACAAAATACACATCAAATGAAGTAAATACGTATAAAAAAAGGTATACAAAATACACATAAGATAATGTAAACTCGTATCAAAATAAATAAACAAAATACTAATACAAGAATGTGTATTGTATAAATATAAATATACAAAATACAAATAAAATAACGTAAATTTATATAAAACTATAGGCAAAAATACACAAAAGTAATTAAATTTATGTGAAAATAGATATACAAAATACATGTGTATTTTGTATATTTATTTTCATACAAATTTTCGTTATTTTATGTGTATTTTGTATATTTATTTTTTCTACAAATATACGTTCTTTTATCTGAATTTTGTTTATTGAATTTGAAACGAATTTACCTTATTTTGTATATCTATTTTCATACAAATTAAAATACTACTGTGTATTTTTGTATATAGTTTTATATAAATTTACGTTATTTTATGTGTATTTTGTATATTTATATTTATACAAATACACATTCTTTTATTGGTATTTTGTATATTTATTTTGATGCGAATTTACATTATTTTATGTGTATTTTGTATACATTTTTTATACGTATTTACTTCATTTTATGTGTATTTTGTATATATATTTTTATAGAAATCTACGTTATTTTATGTGTAATCGTATATATATTTTAAAACAAATTTACATTGTTTTATATGTATTTTGCATATCTATTTCAATACAAATTTACCTTATTGTATGTGTTTTTTATATATTTATTTTAATACAAATTTAATTTTTTTATGTGTATTTTGGTATATATGGTAAGGTAAATTTGTATTGAAATAGATATTCAAAAATACATATAAAACAATGTAAATTTGTTTCAAAATATATATACGAATACACATAAAATTACGTAGATTTCTATAAAAATATATCCAAAATACACATAAAATGAAGTAAATACGTATAAAAAAATGAAAACAAAATACACATAAAAATCGTATCAATATAAATAAAAAAAATACCAGTAAAAGAATGTGTATTTGTATAATTATAAATATACAAAATACACAAAAAATATCGTAAATTTGTATAAAACTATATACAAAAATACACAGAAGTAATTAAATTTGTATGAAAATATATATACAAAATACAGCAAAAATAAGCTAAATTTGAATTGAAATGTACATACAAAATACATAAAATAATGTAAATCTGTATCAAAATATTTATACAAATACATATAATAACGTAGATTTGTTTAAAAATATATAAACAAAATACACATTAAGTAATGTAAATACGTATAAAAAATATGTACAAAATACACATGTAATCATGTAATTCGTATCAAAATAAATAAACAAAATAGCAATAAAATAATGTAAATTTGTATGAGAAAACATATACAAATAACGCAAATTTCTATAAAAATATATGTACAAAAATGCACATAAAAAAAGGAAATTTGCATAAAAATATATATACAAAACACACACTAAATAATGTAAATGCGTACATAAAATAACCTAAATTTGTATAAAACTATATACAAAAATACAAAAAAATAATTTAAATTTGTTTGAAAAGAAATATACAAAATACACATAAAATTAGGTAAACTTGTATTGAAATACATATACAAAATACACATCAAATAATGTAAATTTGAATGAAAAAATATAAACAAATACACTAAACGTAAATTTGTATAAAATATATATGCAAGATACACATTAAATAATGTAAATGTGTATAAAAAAAATATATACAAAACACAAATAGAATAATGTAAAATCGTATCAAAATAAATACACAGAATATCAATAAAATAATGTAAA
Source organism: Eriocheir sinensis (assembly GCF_024679095.1). Lineage (NCBI taxonomy): Eukaryota > Metazoa > Arthropoda > Malacostraca > Decapoda > Varunidae > Eriocheir > Eriocheir sinensis. Next base: position 30,037,957 of record NC_066509.1, on the reverse strand, counting down.
TTTGTATGAAAATAAAGATGCAAAATTCCCAAAAATTATCGCATTTTTTATAAAAATATATTTGCCAAAATACACATAAAATATTTAAATATGTATTGAAATAAATATACAAAATGCATATACAGTAAGGTAAACTTGTATTGAAAGAGATATTCAAAAATACATATAAAACAATGTAAATTTGTTTCAAAATATATATACGAATACACATAAAATAAAGTAGATTTCTATAGAAATATATATACAAAATACATATGAAATTATGTATATACATATAAAAATATATATACAAAATACATATCAAATAATGTAAATTCGTGTCAAAATAAATAAACAAAATATCATGAAAAGAATGTGTATTTGTATTAAAATAGATAATAGATAATAAATTTGTATAAAATATATATGCAAGATACACATTAAATAATGTAAATATGTATAAAAAAGTATATACAAAAAACAAATAGAATAATGTAACATCGTATCAAAATAAATACACCGAATATTAAGAAAATAATGTAAATTTGTATGAAAATAAAGATGCAAAATTCCCATAAAATAGCGCATTTCTTATAAAAATATATATACCAAAATACACATAAAATATTTAAATTTGCATTGAAATAAATATACATAATGCACATACAAAAAGGTAAATTTGTATTGAAAGAGATATGCAAAAATACATATAAAACAATGTAAATTTGTTTCAAAATATATATACGAATACAAATAAAAAAACGTAGATTTCTATAAAAATATATATACAAAATACACATAAAATTAAGTAAATACGTATAAAAAAATGTATACAAAATACACATAAAATAATGTAAATTCGAAATAAAATAAATAAACAAAATACCAATAAAAGAATGTGTATTTGGATAAATATAAATATACAAAATACACATACAAAATAAACATAAAATAAGGTAGATTTGTAAAAAAATATATGTTCAAAATACACATAAAATAATGTAAATTTATATAAAAATATATATACAAATACACATAAAATACCATGAATTTGTATAAAAATATATATTCAAAATAAATATTAAATAATGTAAAAGCGTATAAAAATATATATACAAAGTACATATAAAATAATGTAAATTCGTATCAATATAACTCAACAAAACACCAATAAAATAATATATATTTAAATGAAAATAAATTTACAAAATACACATAACATAACTAAAATTTATATTAAAATATATACAAAAATACATAGAAATAATTTAAGTTTGTATGAAAATAGATATACAAAATACACATAAAACTAGGTAAATTTCTTTTGAAATGTATATACAAAATAGCCATAAAATATTGTAAATTTGTGTCAAAATATATAAACAAATACACATAAAATAACGTAAATTTGTATGAAAAATATATACAAAATACACATAGAATAATGTCAATTCGTATCAAAATGAATGAGCAGAATATCAACAAAATAATGTAAATTTGTATGAAATTAAAGATGCAAAATACCCAAAAAATAAAGCATATGTTTACAAAAATAGAGATACAAAAATACACATCGAATAATTAAATTTGTATTAAAATTAATATACAAAATGCGTATATAATAAGATAAATTTGTATTGAAAAAATATGCAACATACACGTTTACTCTTACAAATTTATATTATTTTATTGGTATTTTGTTTATTTATTTTCATACGAATTACATGATTATATGTGTATTTTGTATACATTTTTTTATACGTATTTACATTATTTAATGTGTATTTTGTTTATATATTTTCATACAAATTTACGTTATAATATGTGTATTTGTATAAATATTTTGATACAAATTTACTTTATTTCATGTATTTTGTATATATATTTCAATTCAAATTTAGCTTATTTTGTGTGTATTTTGTATATATTTTCATACAAATTTAATTACTTCTGTGTATTTTTGTAAATAGTTTTATATAAATTTACGTTATTTTATGTGTATTTTGTATATTTATATTTATACAAATACACATTCTTTTATTGGTATTTTGTTTATTTATTTTGATACGAATTTACATTATTTTATGTGTATTTTGTATACATTTTTTTTATACATATTTTTCATTTTATATGTATTTTGTATATATATATTTATAGAAATCTACGTTATTTTATGTGTATTCGTATACATATTTTGAAACAAATTTACATTGCTTTATATGTATTTTGCATATCTATTTCAATACAAATTTACCTTATTGTATGTGTTTTTTATATATTTATTTTAATTCAAATCTAATTTTTTGATGTGTATTTTGGTATATATATTTTTATAAATAAAAAAAATGCGTTATTTTATGGGTATTTTGCCTCTTTATTTTCATACAAAATTTATATTATTTTATTAATATTCTGTGTATTTATTTTGATACGATTTTACATTATTCTATTTGTGTTTTGTATATATTTTTTTATACAAATTTACGTTACTTTAAGTGTATTTGTTTATGTATTTTCATTCAAATTTACATTATTTTATATGTATTTTGTATATGTATTTCCATAAAAATTTTCCTAATTTTATGTGTATTTTGTATATTTATTTTCATACAAATTTAAAATATTTTTGTGTATTTTTGTATATAGTTTGATACAAATTTAGGTTATTTTATGTGTATTTTGAATATCTATTAAATATATATACAAAATACATATGAAATTATGTAAATACGTATAAAAATATATATACAAAATACATATCAAATAATGTAAATTCGTGTCAAAATAAATAAACAAAATATCATGAAAAGAATGTGTATTTGTATGAAAATAGATAATAGATAATAAATTTGTATAAAATATATATGCAAGATACACATTAAATAATGTAAATATGTATAAAAAAAAGTATATACAAAAAACAAATAGAATAATGTAAAATCGTATCAAAATAAATATACCGTATATTAATAAAATAATGTAAATTTGTATGAAAATAGAGATGCAAAATTCTCATCAAATAGCGCATTTCTTATAAAAATATATATACCAAAATACACATAAAATTTGTAGAATTGTATTGAAATAAATATACAAAATGGACATACAATAAGGTAAATTTGTATTGAAAGAGATATGCAAAAATACATATAAAACAATGTAAATTTGTTTCAAAATATATATACGAATACAAATAAAAAAACGTAGATTTCTATAAAAATATATATACAAAATACACATAAAATTAAGTAAATACGTATAAAAAAATGTATACAAAATACACATAAAATAATGTAAATTCGAATTAAAATAAATAAACAAAATACCAATAAAAGAATGTGTATTTGGATAAATATAAACATACAAAATACATATACAAAATAAACATAAAATAAGGTAGATTTGTATTAAAAGATATGTACAAAATACACATACACTAATGTAAATTTATATGAAAATATATATACAAATACACATAAAATACCATGAATTTGTATAAAAATATATATTCAAAATAAATATTAAATAATGTAAGAGCGTATAAAAATATATATACAAAGTACATATAAAATGAAAATTAAGATGCAAAATACCTATAAAATAACGCATTTTTTATAAAATTATTGATACCAAAATACACATAAAATATTTGAACTTGTATTAAAATAAATATACAAAATGCACATACAATAAGGTAAATTTGTATTGAAATAGATATGCAAAATACATATAAAATAATGTAAATTTGTTTCAAAATATATATACGAATACACATAAAATAACGTAGATTTCTATAAAAATACATATACAAAATACACATAAAATTAAGTAAATACGTATAAAAAAATGTATACAAAATACACATAAAATAATGTAAATTCGTATAAATGTAAATAAATAAAATACCAATAAAAGAATGTGAATTTGTATAAATATAAATATACAAAATGCACATAAAATAGCGTAAATATATAGAAAACAATATATATAAAATAACGCAAATTTCTAAAAAAATATATGTACAAAAATGAGCATTAGATAAATTTGCATAAAAATATATATACAAAACACACATTAGATAATGTAAATGAGTATAAAAATATGGATACAAAATACCTATGAAATAATCTAAATTCGTATCGAATTAAATTAAGAAATACCAATAAAATAATGTAATTTTGGATGAAAATATATATACAAAATACACATAAAATAACCTAAATACAAATACAAATATACACATAAAATAATTTAAAATTGAATGAAATAAATATACAAAATAAACATAAAATAAGGTAAATTTGTAATGAAATATATGAAAAAATACACATAAAATAATATAAATTTGTATGAAAATATATATACAAATACACATTAAATAACATGAATTTGTATAAAATTTGTATCAAAATATATACTTATACACACAATAAAATAACGTAATTTTTTTATGAAAATGTATATACAAAATACACATAAAATAATTTAAATACGTTGAAAAATATATATACAAAAAACCCATAAAATAATGTAAATATGTATGAAAATATATAAACAAATACACATAAAATAATGTAAATTTGGATAAAATATATATACAAAATTAACAATAAATAATGTAAATATATATATAAAAAATATATACAAAAAACACTTAGAATAATGTTAAATCGTATCAAAATAAATAAAGAAAATATCAATAAAATATTGTAAATTTGTTTGAAAATAAAGATGCAAAATATCCATATAATAACGCATATTTGCATAAAAATATATATACAAAAATACATATAAAATAATTAATTTTATATTAAAATAAATATACAAAATGCACGTACAATAAAGTAAATTTGAATTGAAATAGATATGCAAAATACACATTAATAATGTTAATTTGTATCAAAATATATATACGAATACTCATAAAATAGAGTAAATTTCTATGAAAATATACATACAAAATAGATATACAAAATACACATATAACTAGTTAAATTTGTATTTAAATACATGTACAAAAAACACATAAAATAATGTAGATTTGTATGAAATGAAAACAAATACATTTTAAATAAAATATATATACAAAAGACACATAGAATAATGTAAAATCATATCAAAATAAATACACAGAATATCAATAAAATAATGTAAATTTGTATGAAAATAAAGATGCAAAATACCCATAAAATAAAGCATATTTTTATAAAAATACATATACAAAAATACACATAGATTAATCAAATTTGTATTAAAATTAATATACAAAATGCACATACAATAAGGTAAATTTGTAATAAAAAAACATGCAAAATACACATAAAACAATGTAAATTTGTTTCAAAATATATATACGAATACACTTAAAATAACGCAGATTTCTATAGAAATATATATACAAAATACACTTGAAATAATGTAAATACGTATAAAAATATATATACAAAATACACATTAAATAATGTTAATTCGTGTCAAAATAAATAAACAAAATATCATGAAAAGAATGTGTATTTGTATGAAAATAGATATACAAAATACACATAAAATAACCTAAATTTGTATAAAACTATAAACAAAAATACACAAAAATAACTAAAACTTGTATGAAAATAAATATACAAAAAACATATAAAATTAGGCAAATTTGTATTGAAATACATGTACAAAATACACATAAAATAATGTAAATTTGAATGAAAATATATAAACATATTGACTTAAAATAACGTAAATTTGCATCAAATATATATACAAAAAACACATAAAATAATGTAAATATGTATAAAAATATATATACAATACAAATAAAATAATGTAAAATCGTATCAAAATAAATACAGAAAATATTAATAAAATAATGTAAATTTGAATGAAAATTAAGATGCAAAATACCCATAAAATAACGATTTTTTTATAAAAAATATATATACGAAAAAACATAAAATATTTGATTTTGTTTTAAAATAAATAGATATACAAAATGCACATAAAATAAGCTAAATTTGAATTGAAATATATATACAAAATACATAAAATAATGTAAATTTCTATAAAAATTCTTATACAAATACACATATAATAACGTAAATTTGTATAAAAATATATAAACAAAATACACATTAAATAATGTAAATACGTATAAAAAAATGTACAAAATACACAAATAATCATGTAATTCGTATCAAAATAAATAGACAAAATACCAATAAAATAATGTAAATTTCTATGAGAAAACATATACAAAATACATATAAATAACGCAAATATCAATAAAATATATATAATATAATATATTTTTATACATATTTAAAATATTTAATGTATATTTTGTATATATATTTTATCCAAATTTACGTTATTTTATATGTATTTGTTTATATATTTTCATACAAATTTACACTATTTTATGTGAGTTTTGTATATGTATTTCAATACAGATTTGCCTAGCTTTATGTGTATTTTGCATATCTATTTTCAAACAAATTTAAATTATTTTTGTGTATTTTTATACAAATTTTAGTTATTTTATTTGTTTTTTGTATATATATTTTCCTTTCAAATATACATTCTTTTATTGGAATTTTGTGTATTTAATTTTTTTACGAATTTACATTATTTTATATGTATTTTGTATATATTTTTTTCTACGTATTTAAATTATTTTATGTGTATTTTATATATACATTTTCATAAAAATTTACGTTATTTTATTGTGTGTATTCGTATATATTTTGAAACAAATTTTATACAAATTCATGTTATTTTATGTGTATTTGTATATATATTTTCATACAAATTTATATTATTTTATGTGTATTGTTACACATATTTTATTACAAATTTACCTTATTTTATGTTTATTTTGTATATCTATTTCATTTAATATAATCAAATTTAAATTTATTGTGTATGCATTTTGTATATTAATTTTTATACAAATTTAATTATTGTATGTGTATTTTTCTATATGTATTTTTACAAAAATATGCTTTATTTTATGGGTATTTTGCATCTTTATTTTCATACAAATTAAAGTTATTTTATTGATATTCTGCTCATTCATTTTGATACGATTTGACATTATTCTATGTGTATTTTGTATATATTTTTCATACAAATTTACGTTATTTTATGTGTATTTGTTTATATATTTTGACACAAATTTAATAATTTTATATATATATATATATATATATATATATATATATATATATATATATATATATATATATATATATATATATATATATATATATATATATATATATATATATATATATATATATATATATATATATATATATATATATATATATATATATATATATATATATTTTGATACTTTACATTATTTTATTAATATTCTGTTTGTATATATTATTGTATACATATTTACATTATTTAATGTGATTTTATATATATATATATTTTATTCAAATTTACGTTAATTTAAGAGTATTTGTAAATATATTTTAATTCAAATTTACACTATTTGATGTGTATTTTGTAAATGTATTTAAATACATTGTTTATATATTTTCATATAGATTTACATTATTTTATGAGTGTTTTGTATATGAATTTCAATCCAAATTTGCCTAATTTTATGTGTATTTTGCCTATCTATTTTCAAATAAATTTAAATTATTTTTGCGTATTTTTGTATAAATTTTTATACAAATTTTAGTTATTTTATTTGTATTTTGTATATATATTTTCCTACATATATACATTCTATTATTGCAATTTTGTTTATTTATTTTGATACGAATTTCCATTACTTAATGTGTATTTTGTATATATATTTCTACGTATTTACATTATTTTATGTGTATTTTGGATATATTTTCATAAAAATTTACGTTATTTTATTGTGTGCTCTCGTATATATTTTGATACAAATTTTATACAAATTCATGTTATTTTATGTGTATTTGAATACATATTTTCATACAAATTTAAATTATTTATGTGTATTTTTACATATATTTCATTACGAATTTACCTTATTTTATGTTTGTTTCATATATTCATTTCATGCAATTTTAAATTATTTTATGTGTATATTTGTATTTGTATTTAGGTTATTTTATTTGTATTTTCTATATACATTTTCATCCAAAACTACATTATTTTATTGGTATTTTGTTAATTTAATTCGATACGAGTTTAGATTATTTCAAAGGTATTTTTTATACATTTTTTTATACGCATTTACATTATTTAATGTGTGTTTTGTATATATATTTTGATGCAAATTTACTTTATTTGATGTGCATTTTTGTACATATATTTTTAAAGAAATTAGCGTTATTTTATATGTATTTTGTATATGTTTTATTTGTTTATTTTATGTGTATTTTTGTATATCTATTTTCATACAAATTTAACTACTTTTGTGTATTTTTGTATATAGTTTTATATAAATTTACGATATTTTATGTGTATTTTGTATATTTATTTTATACAAATACACATTTTTTATTGGTATTTTGTTTATTTATTTTGATACGAATTTACATTATTTTATGTGTATTTTGTATACATTTTTTTATACGTATTTACTTCATTTTATGTGTATTTTGTATATATATTTTTATAGATATCTACGTTATTTTATGTGTATTCGTATATATATTTTGAAACAAATTTTACATTGTTTTATATGTATTTTGCATATCAATATAAATTTACCTTATTGTATGTGCATTTTGCATATTTATTTTAATACAAATTTTTATTTTTTATATGTCTCTTGGTATATATATTAAAAAAAATGCGTTATTTTATGGATATTTTGCTCCTTTATTTTCATACAAATTTACATTATTTTATTAATATTCTGTGTATTTATTTTTTTACGATTTTACATTATTCTATTTGGGTTTTGTATATATTTTTTCATACATATTTACATTACTTAATGTGTATTTTGTATATATATTTGATACAAATTTACGTTATTTTAAGTGTATTTGTTTATATATTTTCATTCAAATTTACATTATTTTATGTGTATTTTGTAAATGTATTTCAATACAAATTTACCTAATTTTTTGTGTATTTTGTATACTTATTTTCAAACAAATTTAAATTATTTTTGTGTATTTTTGTATATAGTTTTATACAAATTTACGTTATTTTATGTGTATTTTGTATATCTATTTTCATACAAATACAAATTCTTTTATTGATATTTTGTTTATTTATTTTGACACGAATTTACATTATTTAATGTCTATTTTGTATATATATTTTTATACGTATTTACAGCATCTCAAGTGTATTATGTATATATATTTCTATAGAAATCTGCGTTATTTTATGTGTATTCGTACATATATTTTGAAACAAATTAACATTATTTTATGTGTATTTTGCATATTTTTTTTAATAAAAATTTACCTAATTGTATGTGCATTTTGTATATTAATTTTACTACAAATTTAATTATTGAATGTGTATTTATGTATTTGTATTTTTATAAAAATATGCTTTATTTTATTGGTATTTTGCATCTTTATTTTCATACAAATTTACATTATTTTATTGATATTTTGTGTATTTAGTTTGATACGATTTTACATTATTTTCTATATGTATTTTGTATATATATTTAATACAAATGTACGTTATTTTATGTGTATTTGTTTTCATTTCATACAAATTTTCATTAGTTTATGTATTTTGTACATGTACAAATTTGTACAAATTTAACTACTAATTATGTGTATTTTGTATATCAATTTTATAAAATTGAAATTATTTTGTTTTTTGTACATATTTTATACAAATTTTCGTTATTTTATGTGTATTTTGTATATTTATTTTCCTACAAATATACGTTCTCTAACGGAATTTTGTTTGTTTATTTTCATACGAATTTACATTATTTTAGGTGTATTTGGTATATATATTTTTATACTATTTACATCATTTTATATGTATTTTGTATGTATATTTTAATAGAAATTTACTCTATTTTATTTGTATTCGTATATATATTTTGATACAAATTTACATTATTGATGTGTATTTTGCATATGTATTTCAATACAAATTTACTTTATTGTATATGCATTTTGTATATTTATTTCAATACAAATTTAATTATATCATGTGTATTTTGTATATATATTTTTATGCATATATGCGTTATTATATGGATATTTTGGATCTTTATTTTCATACAAATTTAAATTATTTTATTGATATTCTGTTTATTTATTTTGATACGACTTAACATTATTCTATGTGTATTTTGTATAACTATTTTTATACATATTTACATTATTTAATGTATATTTTGTATATATATTTTATCCAAATTTAAGTTATTTTATATGTATTTGTTTATATATTTTCATACAAATTTACATTATTTTATGTGTATTTTGTATATGTATTTCAATACAAATTTGCCTAACTTTATGTGTATTTTGCATATCTATTTTCAAACAAATTTAAATTATTTTGTGTATTTTTGTATTTATTTTTATACAAATTTTAGTTATTTTATTTGTATTTTGTATATATATTTTCCTACAAATATACAATCTTTTATTATTATTTTGTTTATTTATTTTGATACGAGTTTACATTATTTTATGTGTATTTTGTATAGATATTTTTCTACGTATTTACATTATTTTATGTGTATTTTGTATATATATTTTAATAAAAATTTACATTATTTTATTGTGTGTATTCCTATTTATTTTGATAATAATTTTATACAAATTCATGTTATTTTATGTGTATTTGTATATATATTTTCATAGAAATTTATATTATTTTACGGGTATTTTTACATATTTTTCATGACAAATTTACCTTATTTTATGATTATTTTGTATATTTATTTCATTCAATTTTAAATTATTTTATTTGTATATTTGTATTTGTATATACGTAATTTTATGTGTATTTTCTATATATATTTTCATCAAAAATTACATTATTTTATTGGTATTTTCTTTATTTAACTCGATACGAATTTAGATTTCTTCATTGGTATTTTGTATACATATGTTTATACTCATTTACATTATGTAATGTGTGTTTTGTATATATTTTTTAATGCAAATTTATTTTATGTCCATTTTTGAACATATATTTTTATAGAAATTTATTTATTTTATGTGTATTTTGTATATGTTTTCTCATAAAAATTTACATTATTTTATTGGTATTTTGTTTATTTATTTTGATACGAATTACATGATTATATGTGTATTTTGTATATATTTTTTATACGTAATTACATTATTTAATGTGTATTTTGTTTATATATTTTTATATAAAATTTACGTAATTATATGTGTATTTGTAAAAATATTTTGATACAAATTTACTTTATTTTATGTATTTTGTACATATATTTCAATTCGAATTAATATTATTTTGTGTGTATTTTGTTTATCTATTTTCATACAAATTTAATTACTTTTGTGTATCTTTATATATTGTTTTACATAAATTTACCTTATTTTATGTGCATTTTGTATATTTATATTTATACAAATACACATAAAATAAAGTAAATTTGCATAAAAATAAATATACAAAATACACATTAAATAATGTAAATGCGTATAAAAATATGTATACAAAATACCTATGAAATAATCTAAATTCGCATCGAATTAAACTAGCAAAATACCAATAAAATAATGTAATTTTTGATGAAAATATATATAGAAAATACACATAAAATAACCTAAATACAAATACATATATACACATAAAATAATTTAAAATTGAAGGAAATAAATATTCAAAATAAACATAAAATAAGATAAAATTTGTAATGAAATATATGTAAAAATGCACATATAATAATGTAGATTTGTATGAAAATATATATACAAATACACATAAAATAACATGAATTTGTATAAAATTTGTATCTAATTATATAATAATTATCAAATAAAGTAAATTTTTATGAAAATATATATACAAAATACACATAAAATAATGTAAATACGTAGAAAAATATATTTACAAAATACACATAAAATAAAGTAAATTCGTATCAGAATAAATAGATAAAATTCCAATAAAAGAATGTATATTTGTAGGGAAATATATATAGAAAATACTAATAAAATAACTAAAATTTGCATAAAAATATATACAAAAACACACAAAAATTATTTAAATTTGTTTGAAAATAGGTATGCAAAATACACATAAAAATAGGCAAATTTATATTGAAATACATATACAAAATACACATAAAATAATGTAAGTTTGAAAGAAAATATATAAAGAAATATACTTAAAATAACGTAAAATTGTATGAAATATATATACAAAATACACATTAAATAATGTAAATATGTATAAAAAAATATATACAAAACGCAAATAGAATAATGTAAAATCGTATCAAAATAAATACACAGAATATTAATAAAATAATATAAATTTGCATGAAAGAAGGATGCAAAATACCCATAAAATAACGCTTTTTTTATAAAAATATAAATACCAAAACACACATAAAATATTTGAATTTGTATTAAAATAAATATACGAAATGCACACACAATAAGGTAAATTTTTATTGAAATAGATTTCCAAAATACATATAAAACAATGTAAATTTGTTTCTAAATATATATACGAAAACACATAAAATAACGGAGATTTCTATAAAGATATATATACAAAATACACATAAAATGATGTAAATACGTATAAAGAAATGTGAACAAAATACACATAAAATAATGTAAACTCGTATCGAAATAAATAAAGAAAATACTAATAAAAGAATGTGTATTTGTATAAATATAAAAATACAAATTACACATAAAATAACGTAAATTGATATAAAAGTATATACAAAAATACACAAAAATAATTAAATTTGTATGAAAATAGATATACAAAATACACATAAAATAACTCATATTTAAAAAAAATATATACAAAAAAACACATAAAATAATTAAATTTGTATTAAAATAAATATACAAAATACACATACTATAAGGTAAATTTGTATTGAAATATAAATGCAAAATACACATAAAATAATGTAAATTTGTATCAAAATAGATACAAATACACACAATAAAATAACGTAATTTTTTATGAAAATATATATACAAAATACACATAAAATAATGTAAATTCGTATCAAAATAAATAAACAAAATTCCAATAAAAGAATGTATATATATATATATATATATATATATATATATATATATATATATATATATATATATATATATATATATATATATATATATATATATATATATATATATATATATCTATATATATATATATATATATATATATATATATATATATATATATACAAAATGCACATACAATAAGGTAAATTTGTATTGAAAGAATATGCAAAATACACATAAAACAATGTATATTTGTTTCAAAAAATATATACGAATACACATAAAATAACGTAGATTTCTATAGAAATATATATACAAAAAATAGATGAAATGACGTAAATACGTATAAAAATATATATACACAATACACATAAAATAATGTAAATTCGTGTCAAAATAAATAAACAAAATATCAATAAAAGAATGTGTATTTGTATGAAAATAGACATACAAAATACACATTAAATATTGTAAATTTGTATAAAACTCTATACAAAAATACACAAAAAATAATTTAAATTTGTATGAAAATTAATATACAAAATACACATAAAATTAGGTAAATTTGTATTGAAATACATATACAAAATACACATAAAATAATGTAAATTTGAATGAAAATATATAAACAAATACACTTAAAAAAACGTAAATTTGTATGAAATATATATATAAAATACACATTAAATAATGTAAATATGTATAAAAAATATATATACAAAAGACAAAAAGAATAATGTAAAATAGTATCAAAATAAATACACAGAATATTAATAAAATAGTGTAAATTTGTATGAAAATAAAGATGCAAAATACCCATAAAACAACGCATTTTTTATGAAAATATATATACCAAAATACACATAAAATATTTATATTTGTATTACAATAGATATTCAAAATGAATATACAATAAGGTAAATTTGTATTGAAATAGATATGCAAAATACATATAAAACAATGTAAATTTATTTCAAAATAAATATACGAATACACATAAAATAACGTAGATTTCTATAAAAAAATATATATACAAAATACACATAAAATGAATTAAATACGTATAAGAAAATATATACAAAATACACATAAAATAATGTAAATTCGTATCAAAATAAATAAACTAAATGCCAATAAAAGAATGTGTACTTGTATAAATATAAATATACAAAATACACATAAAATAACGTTACTCTATATGTTTATACAAAAAAATACAAAAATAATTTAAATTTGTTTGAAAATAAATATACAAAATACACATAAAATTAGGTAAATTTGTATTGAAATACATATACAAAATACACTTAAAATAATGTAAATTTGAATGAAATTATATAAACAAATACACTTAAAATAACGTTAATTTGTATAAAATATATATAAAAAATACACATTAAATAATGAAAATATGTATAAAAAATTATATACAAAACACAAATAGTATAATATTAAATCGTATCAAAATATATACACAGAATATTAATAAAATAATGTACATTTGTATGAAAACTAAGATGCAAAATACCTATAAAATAACGCATTTTTTTATGAAATTATATATACCAAAATACATATAAAATATCTGAATTTTTATTAAAATAAATATACAAAATGCACATACAATCAGGTACATATAAAACAATGTAAATTTGTTTCAAAATATATATACGAATACACATAAAATAACGTAGATTTCTATAAATATATATATATATATATATATATATATATATATATATATATATATATATATATATATATATATATATATATATATATATATATATATATATATATATATATATATATATATATATATATATATATATATATATATAAATATAAATAAAATTAAGTAAATAGGAATCAAAAATGTATACAAAATACACATAAAATAATGTAAATTCGTATAAATATAAATAAACAAAATACCAATAAGAGAGTGTGTATTTGTATAAATATAAATATACAAAATGCACATAAACTAACGTAAATTTGTATAAAACTATATACAAAAATACACAGAAGTAATTAAATTTGTATGAAAATATATATACAAAATACACACAAAATAAGCTAAATTTGAATTGAAATATATATACAAAATACATAAAATAAAGTAAATTCGTTTCAAAATATTATTAACAGATACACATATAATAACGTAAATTTTTAAAAAAATATATAAACAAAATACACATTAAGTAATGTAAATACATATAAAAAAATATTTACAAAATACATAAATAATCAAGTCATTCGTATCAAAATAAATAAACAAAAAACTAATTAAATAATGTAAATTTGTATGCGAAAACATTTACAAAATACACATAAAATAACGTTTTAAGTT